>NC_063052.1:40554522-40864522 GCF_018812025.1 Megalobrama amblycephala | reverse complement strand
TATGTCTATATAGTTAATTTTTAATTTAAATTTTAGTTATTTTATCACATCAAGTTAAACTAAATGAAAATGAGAAATGTAAGTTTCAGAAAACGTTTATTTAATTTCAAGTAAAGAAAATGTATTTTTATCGTTTTAGTTAATTATAATAACCCTGATTTGTAATATATATATATATATATAATATATATATATATGAGGGCTATTGTAATTAACTAAATAATTATACTAAAATATTATACTAAACTAAATGAAAATAAGAAATGTTGTAATTTTTTTGCACATATTTTACACGTTTATTTTTTATAGTTTTAGTTGACTACAATAACTGATTATAATTGTCTGTTGTAATAACCCACAGTCTGCTGAAATGTTAATATCACTTCCAGTTTATTTTTAACACTGTAAATGAAAGGTTGAGCATTTTGGGATGTCGTATTACATGCAGTATGTTCCGTTGCGTTCTGCACATTTTGGGAATGTAGTAGAACATCAGGATATTGATGCACTGAGAACAGCTGCAGACGGTATTATTACAGTAGAATATGCTGATGATGCATTAACCTCGTCTCTCTCCTTCAGGTGGAGGCAAGCTGGCATCGTTACCGTGGAGACGAGGTGTCACGACCCGACGCAGCCGCTGCGTGGCGTGATGTTGGAGGACTACAGCAGCTCAGACTGTGTGTTGACCATCAGACACGCGTCTGGCCATAACCTCCGTCTGTGCGCCTGTACAGGACGTGACTGCAACGAGCGCATGGTGCTGAACAAACCCAGTGAGGACTCGGAGTTAGTTATAAGTGAGTGTAGATGTGATGTTCCTGTGGTTTCCTGTGCAAAAATGTGCTATAATATAGTTTATTTTTCATGTCATCAGGTGTGTATTTGTGTACATATAGGCATTTAATCTCTCTCTCTCTCTCTCTCTCTCTCTCTCTCTCTCTCCATGTGTTTGTGTAGTGACTGCAACAGAAAAAAAACCGTTCAGAATGCCTCAGCTCTGTAAGTTCTGTGACTTTGAATCTACGGAGTGTAACGGCACCGGCGTCTGCGAATCCTCCTGCAACATCACGTCCATCTGCGAGGATACAGAAGAGGTGTGCGTCAGTGCCTGGTGCGTCAACGCTGCTCCTTCTGTTTGATGTCTCTGTGTTTTGTATCATGATGAATCTGAGCACAGCTGGAGATACTGATCTCTTCTGAATCTCTAGAGGCCAGTTGTTCAAAAGTAATCTAATCGCATTTCAACTATCGTTCAGCTATTGCTCAAAACTTTTTACGAAGATTGGAATACCTTTGATCCAAAAAAATCTGGATTATACTGATCCCAGAAAGAAGGGTGGATTACAGGAACAAAAATGTAATTAAACTTGGTTAAAAACAACATTTGTATCATGTAATATACACACAATTATTTTACATAATTAGTTTAACTGTTAACTAATATTTATAAGTAGACATTAGGCTACATATTAAGACTTTTAGCAGCCTAGAGTAAAGTCCCCAAACAGCTGTAAATATCTAACAAAAATATTATATTTAATTTAAAGTGTTTTTTCACTGTTAGTAAACTACATTGGCACAATCATAAGAGATGAAACAGTCAAACACTACGTTCACACGGCAGGTAAATGTGGCCCAAGTCTGATTTTTCTCTGTTTTCCCCATGACAGTACAAACCATCCTTTTCATTCCTATTTGTGCCACTTCCATATGTGCTACTAAATCCGATACAGGTCAGATGTAGACTTATATACCGATATTCGGTAATGCGATATATCGCGATAATGAATATGCACGATATTGTTATCGTGGGCACGTCAAAATACCGTAAATAATTATTTATTACCAACTATTAAAATATTTATAATGCATTTAAGAATACTTTCCCCATCAACCGTATAAAATGCACATCACCGCTGTATTCTGCGTTCAGATGTAAACAAGCCCAGCGTGCATGAGAAACACATGGCAGAAAGGAGACGCGCTGAATGAAAGTGCACGTTCACTCTCTGACAGCAGAGGGTGCTGATGGAACAGCAGAAATACAGCGGTTACCCCGGAAACGCCGCAAACAAAGCAACTGCGCTTGTGAAGTTTTTAAAATGCTTCAAACATCCATTCAGTTTTTTGTAATCTCAATGTTGTTCATCACAGCACCAAATACTTAACGACTTAATAGACTATTTATTTTCAAACTTAAACATTTTTATATTTTAATCTGGACTACAACATGCCCTAATGATTAGAAATGTTCTGATTATTTATTATTGTTCAGTAAAACTTTAAGACATACGGCTTCATTAGTTAACATGTTAATTCATTATTACCAAACTGACCATGAAAAATACTTAAAGCATTAATTATTCTTAGTTAATGTTAATTTATTAGTTACTGTTTAATAACATTACTAAAATCAAAAGAACTTATTTAATGAGCCTGAAATGATCAGTCGTTTCTTAAAGGATTAGTTCACTTTTAATTAAACTTTTCCTAATAATTTACTCACCCCCATGTCATCCAAGATGCCCATGTCTTTCTTTCTTCAGTCGAAAAGAAATTAAAGTTTTTGATGAAAACATTCCAGGATTTTTCTCCTTATAGTAGACTTCAATGGGCACCAAACAGTTGAAGGCCAAAATTACACTTTCATTGCAGCTTCAAATTGTTCAACACGATCCCAGATGAGAAATAAGGGTCTTATCTAGTGAAACCATCGCTAATTTTCTGAAAAAAATTGAAAATTATATAAGTTTTAATCATAAATGCTCATCTTGAACTAGCTCTCTTCTTCTTCTCCTCTATTAGAATTCCAGCAGTGTAGATGCTGCTAAGCGTAATACTGCCCTCCTCAGGTCATAGTTTGAACTAATGGTTATATACTATTGAACTAGCATATTGCATATAAAAATTAGTTCAAACTTTGACCTGTGGAGGGCAGTATTTCAATTTTTTTCAGAAAATGAGCGATGGTTTCACTAGATAAGACCCTTATTTCTCATCTGGGATCGTGTTGAACAATTTGAAGCTGCAATAAAAAAAGTGTAATTTTGGCCTTCAACTGTTTGGTGCCCATTGAAGTCTACTATAAGGAGAAAAATCCTGGAATGTTTTCATCAAAAACATTAATTTCTTTTCGACTGAAGAAAGAAAGACATGGACATCTTGGATGACATGGGGGTGAGTAAATTAACAGTAAAAGTTTAATTAATTTTTACGCCACTCGAGATCAACATTCGTCACTATTCTGCGCTCATTGGAGTCTATTAAAAGATTTTACATACCCAACGTTATCAAGACAGTTGTGAAATGTGGCCAGTAGAGGGCAGTGATGAGTCAGAACTCGACAGCTCTATAATACAAGCAAAACATGAGGGCTCGTATTATAAAAGTTTCAAAACTCTGCTCTCTTTTGTCACATCATTGTCTTTATTTTTTAATATTTCCTGGGCATCATTTCGCTGGCTTCCACGGCAGATCACACTATAAATAACCATGTAATCACTTACTTCCATATGACAGTGCATTGTGTGTTGCCAAGTCTGTGATTTTACTGCAGAATTGGGTTACTTTTTCACTGTTCCCGCGGATTGTTTTGCAACTCCGTGGGTTGAAGCGATCGCACTAACTTAATATTTAACCCCCGAAAAGCAATTTTTACCGGGATGCCCCACAGAACGTGATTGGGCTAGTTTTGGACTTGTTTTGAGAAGCGATTGGCTGCATTTTGTGGTAAAAACCAAAACAACCAAAAGTTGTAGCACTAACAATCCAGACTTGGTAGTCTGAAAAAGTATGTATCTGGATCAGGGTGATCCAATTCAATATTGCTTTGAGAAAATGGATTACCTGATCCTGGATAGCAGAACATGGGATTTCCAAATCCAGATCATTCGAATTAGAATTCGAACTAGATATACAGGGTTCTCTCGCTTCATGAAAGTAGCTTCATTTGCTCTCTGTTTAATATCAGCTCTATTTCTATGAGCTCTCTGAGATCTGAATGACCGTATCTTGACCTCGACAGCGTTAATCAGGAAATGGCTGCACTGTGATACTGGAAATCCCGTCTGACTTCCAGACGATCCTGCAGGAAATAGTTCCAGTTCAGACGAACTCTGAGAGTGAAAAAACACAAGGCCAGAGCGATGGTGACGTGACAGAAAGAGTTAACTAGTGTTATTATTAGTGACTGATAAACAGATAAACTCTGGTTTTGAGTAAATGTTGTGTAAAAATAAAAGATAACTGTCTCAGCAGTGATCATTGACTAACCCATATGTGGTGAAAACTAGTTTCTATAATGCATAATGTTTTTTATTTTATATTTATCAATGACAAATTTGAATGTCGAACAGTTTTGATGCTTCATGTTCTTGTGGAAACTGACGACTCCTAATGTCCATGTTGTGTTTCAGGAGGAGGAGTGAAGGGAAGGCGCTCATCGAGACGGTGTGTCACAATCCAGCGCTGAAGTTTCGCGGTCAGTATCTGACGGACTACAACAACACCAGGTGTAAGATGAAGAAGGTGAAGGGGATGGAGGACTTCTACATCTGCTCCTGTAATGCTGAAGAGTGTAACGGCCGGCTCTTCTTCAATGGAGGTGAGGCTTTTCATCCAATCCATGGAATCTTTTCATTCCACAAAAGGTTCTTTATAGTGGAAGTTTTTACATAAACATTTGTGAATAAAGCAGCATTTCCTTCCCGTGTGTTCAAGAGAACAAAATCATCACTTCCTGGGAAATTGGCGCAAAATATGAGTCATAAAACTGTAAATCGGGCTCTTTTTCCCTCCATCATAAATGAGTTTGTCTCAGAGCAGCAATAACACAATAAACGCTGTCATGTGATCTAGTGTTCGGATGCTGGTGTTCTGATGACAGACTTTGTCTCAGGCATTTCAGAACCACCAAACCAACATTTGAGATTCTGTGATGCGATTGGTCCGCTGGTTAGTCCAGATATCCAATCACAGCCTCTGATTAGGCAAATGAGTTTTTGCAGGATTTATTCGTTAAATGTGTTCCATTGTAGTTTATGTGCATGTCTGCATTATCGGATCAACATTTATCCTCTTCAATTGAGCGCACTAGTTCTGTCAGATAAGTCAAGACACTTTCTTGACAAAATTAAAGGATTAGTTCACTTTCAAACAAACTTTTCCTGATAATTTACTCACCCCCATGTCATCCAAGATGTTTTTATGTCTTCAGTTGAAAAGAAATGAAGGTTTTTGATGAAAACGTTCCAGGATTCTTCTCCATATAGTGGACTTCAATGGGCACCAAATGGTTGAAGGTCAAAATTACAGTTTCAGTGCAGCTTCAAACGATACCAGACGAGGAATAAGAGTCTACTCTAGAGAAACCATCGGTCATTTTCTACAAAAATACAACTGTATATGCTTTATAAACACAAATGATCGCCTTTCACATGCTTCTGCTTTCCGTATTCTTCAAAAAGTCTATGCTGTATGTCCTACGCCTTCCCTATTCTACTTACAGGAAAAATGCATCTGGCGCAGCGTTAATTGCGTAAGTAGAATAGGGAAGGTTTAGGACATACAGCATAGACTTTTTGAAGAATACGGAAAGCGGAAGCACGCACAAGGTGATAATTTGTGTTTATAAAGCATATACAGTTGTATTTTTGTAGAAAATGACCAAAGGTTTCTCTAGATAAGACTCTTATTGCTCGTCTGGTATCATTTAAAGCTCTTTGAAGCTGCACTGAAACTGTCATTTTGACCTTCAACCGTTTGGTGCCCATTGAAGTCCATTATATGGAGAAAAATCCTGGAACGTTTTCATCAAAAACCTTCATTTCTTTTCAACTGAAGACACAAAAACATCTTGGATGACATGGGGGTGAGTAAATTATCAGGAAAATTTAATTTGAAAGTGGACTAATCCTTTAATTACTCACCCTCATTATCCAGGGTCACAGTGATTTTGCCAAGACATGTTCCTGGATCAACATTCCAATCAACCAATCAGATTTGAGGGACAAGTTTACCATTTATGTCAAGTTTAGGCTTGCAACCAGAGTTAGGTGCTTCTACATCAGTGTTATTCACCTATCTTTCCCCTCTGATTTTAGGGATAAGTTATGGTACGGTAAGGTTTAGTTCCAAAATATGGAAAAATATGTTGATCCAGGAACATGTCTTACTTGGCAAAATCACGGTGACTGTCGTTCCACACCCGTAAGACCTTCGTTCATCATCAGAACACAAATTAAGATATTGTTGATGAAATCTGTGCGTTATCAGCAAGATAATTAACACTTTCAATGCTCAGAATGCTCCTTAAGACATATTTAAAACAGATCATGTGACTACAGTGGTTCAACCTTAATGTTATGAAGCAACAAGAATACTTTTTGTGCGCCAAAAAAAACCAAAGTAACGAGTTTACTCGACGGTATCTAGTGATGGGCGATTTCAAAACACTGCTTAATAACCCTTTAAGATTCTTTCCTGAATTTTGAAAGTGTCCGTCGGGTAAATGTTTCTAGACTCTCATGTGGCTGCTGTGTCTCTGTGGAGCTGAATGTTCAGACGTGTGGTTTCCTGTCTGTGTTTAGAGATCACAGTATGCAGAAGATGTTGTGTGTTATTTGTGTGTGTCTGCGCACGTGTGCGGTTGTGTTGTGCTGCTCATTGCGGCGTGTGCACAAGGAAAGCACCACTCACACGTTTTTCTTTTGTTTTCTTTTTTCCAGAAATGGCTGGAATCTAGTTTTAGACTTGTAAACAGGAAGTCGCATCATGTGATTCTGTGAGGAAACTTTTGATGCCGGAAATATCTGTGATCAAATCGTCTAAATAGCAATGATAATGATGTTCTTCATAGAGATTTTTGTCTTGTTTTCCAGTACAAATATCTAAACATTCTTAAATCAACATATATTTGAGATGCAAAATAAGATTTTCTGAGAGACGAGGACAAATATCTGCCATGTGCTCAGAAAAACCATCTTGTTTCTCTTTGAACTGGGTTTATTTTCTGACCCCACTGACAGATATTTGTTCTTGTTTTAATCAACATCTCAGAAAACAAGACTTCTTATGTCATTTTGCATCTCAAGTTGATTTAAGAATGTCTAAAATAATACACAGACTATGAAATAATATTATAAACACTTGTTCACACCAAAGACTATAACTATAATGTTTTATATGAATCATTGTAACTCTACAAGAACATCAGAGTCACACACAGCTGTAACGATAACGACACTTTTATCATTGAAATCACCTTTTTTTCCAGCTGATGAATGATAAAAACACTGACAGCCAATCAGAATCCATCCTGCTTTGAGCTTGAGCATTTAAAGAGACAGACGACAAAACTGCAGCAGCTCTTATAATAAACAGAACGATTATCCCAGGAAGTTAAAATATATTAAATATGGAAAAATTACAACTTGTTTCCAAAGCAACATTTCAAATCTTCAAAGTACTAAAATAAGAAAAGACAAAAACACAACTAAAATTAAAATGAAAACAGAAGATATAAAAATAAAACATGAACAACAATAATAATAATAGCATCTCAGCGATACTAAAATAACAGTTAGTGAGGAAGTCAGTTTGGAAACTGTGATTTCAGCAGTTTTTCACATTAATGACACATTAAATATAATGCCTTCCCATGTCCATAATTACAGTTTAACCCTTGTGAAGCTCTTCGTTCGGGAAGTACACTCAGACTGTTGGGGTCATCATTTTTTTTTTTTTTTTTTACAAATGTAATTTTACTTACTTTATTGATGTTTTTACTGTACATTTGTGCACTTTCTGCACTTTACAGAAGCAGACAGAGTTTCTTTAAGTGCCGAACGGAAGAATCTCCTGACGTTGCTGCTGCTCGTTCTGGTTCCTTTGCTGATCGCGGCCGTCCTGCTCGTCTCGCTCTTCTACTTCGTCTGCGTGTGTCGGCAGCAGAAATGCAAAGTGCCCGCGACCAAAGGCATGGACAGCGAGACCTGCGCCATCATCATGAGCGACGACAACCGATCCGACAGCAGCTCCGCCAACGCCAACAGCCTGAACCACAACACGGAGCTGCTGCCCGTCCAGCTGGACGCCGTGGTCGGGAAGGGCCGCTTCGCTGAGGTCTTCAGAGCCAAACTCAAGCAAGCCAGCGAATCCCCCCAGACGGTGGCGGTGAAGATATTTCCGTACGACGAATACGCCTCGTGGAAAACCGAGTGGGAGATTTTCTCAGACGCGGAGCTGCAGCATGAAAACGTCCTACAGTTCATAACCGCCGAGGACCGGAAAACGGCGCGGCAGTACTGGCTGATAACGGCCTATCACGAGCGAGGAAACCTGCAGGAGTTTCTGTCGCAGCACGTGATTGGCTGGGACGAGCTGTGCCAACTGGGTCGGTCGCTGGCGAGGGGCGTGGCTCACCTGCACTCCGACCGGACGCCGTGCGGACGAGCCAAAGTGGCCATCGTGCACCGAGACCTGAAGAGCGCAAACGTCCTGGTGAAATCTGACCTCACCTGCTGTCTGTGCGACTTCGGCCTCAGCCTGAGACTCGACAGCTCCACGTCTCCTGAAGAACTGGCCAACAGCGGACAGGTGAGAGGGTTTCCATATGATCACAGGAGTTTTTGAGCTCTTTACTTTAGGGGGAACAGCAAAAGTCTGAGATGTAACTCAAACAACAGTCCAATTTCACCTAAACTGAAGAGCTCTCCTTAAAGGGATAGTTCACCCAAAAAAGAAAATTATCCCATGATTTACTCACCCTCAAGCCATCCTAGGTGTATATGACTATCTTCTTTCAGACGAACACAATTGGAGATATATTTAAAAATATTCTGGCTCTTCCAAGTTTTATAATGGGAGTGAATGGGGGCCGAGATTTTGAAGCCCAAAAAAGTGCATCCATCCAATATTATAGTTAATAAAGTTTTAAATATGGATATGTTTCTTACAAAAACCCATTGCTTCACTTCAGAAAGCCTTTATTAACCACTTGGAATCTTGTGGATTATATTTATGATGGATGGATGCACTTTTTTGGGCTTTAAAATCTCGGCCCCCATTCACTCCCATTATAAATCTTGGTAGAGCCAGGATATCTTTAAATATATCTCCGATTGTGTTCGTCTGAAAGAAGATAGTCATATACACCTAGGATGGCTTGAGGGTGAGTAAATCATGGGATAATTTTCATTTTTTGGTGAACTATCCCTTTAAATATCAGATCAGAGAGATAAATCCAGAGAGTACAATTCACAAAATCAAGCAGGAAAATCGCAAACCTAAAAATCCTTGAGTATGACAATGGTTTGGCAAACATCAGGACTGAACAAGAGCAAAAGGCAGTGAGAGGTGAGAGTGTCACGTGTACAGCCATTTAACAACAGAGGAGTAATCTGGGGTTGAAATGTCGCCCTCTAGTGGTGAAATGAAGGACCTTCAGAAAAAAGTATATACTTTTATATGTTTTATACACATACATGCATTTATATGTTGTATATATATATATATATGTGTGTGTGTGTGTGTGTGTGTGTGTGTGTGTGTATAAAATTGTGTTAGATTAAGTAATAAAAAAGTATACACTTAAAATAAGTGTTTGTATATATATATATATATATATATATATATATATATAATCAAATATAAACAAAAACTATATTTATATTTAAAATTATATAGTTATAATAAGAATATAAATATATTCTTAAAAATGTTAACATTTTGTATAAATAAGTAATGATTAAAATATTTTAAATTACACATATTTTAATATTTTATATACGTTAATGTTCTATATTAAATTACATTTTAAAATATTTTAAATACAATAACCATTATGTTTACAGTTAGTTTTCAGAGAGAATTAAATAATGTTAAAGACTGTAAAAGAAAGTGATATATGTTTGAAGCACATGCTCAAAAATTGATGATGACAGAAAGATCAAAGCATTATATTTAAAGAGGAAATGACACGACACAACATTGAACTGAAAGTGCAAGACGAAAAATCTTCTTTTTCTTTCATTTAGAAAATAAATGAAAGTGTTTCATTATAAACTATAATTGTGTTTTGTTTTTTAATTCTGTATAAACAAAATAAAATATAACAGTGAGACTGATATTCTGCTGGAAAAGAAACATTTCAAAATAAAAGTCTGTAGTGTGTTTTATATTCAAATGTTCAGTATGAGTTGATTCACAGACGCTCTGTTTTCTGCTAATGATCTGATGAAGGACGTGTTTTCTGGTGTTGTTCCTCAGGTGGGAACAGCGCGATATATGGCTCCTGAAGTGCTGGAGTCCCGGATGGACCTGGAGAACATCGAGTCCTTCAAACAGGCAGATGTTTACTCCATGGCTCTGGTTCTGTGGGAGATCATGTCCAGATGCAGCGCCACCGGAGGTAAGAATGGCCCATCAAAGACCCTGAACAGTGCTTAGATTCAACATTTAACACAAACACACATACTGAATAAAGAAGGTATGAAAGTTCTTCATAGATCTGACCTGATCCCAATACAATTTTGAAGATTTATAACTGATGTCTGTGTGTCTCCGCAGATGTGCGGGAATATGAACCTCCGTTCGGGAAGCTGAAGGAGCATCCGTGTGTGGAGAGCATGAAGGATGACGTCATCAGAGATCGACTGAGACCGGAGATACCGGCCAGCTGGAGCAACCACATGGTAAAGCCCGTTTTTTTTACACAGGTCACATAATGTGCACTGAATTTGATTTGCATTAATCAGTTGTTCCACAAGATGGCGACACTGGCCTGGGCCGTTGTTTCACAGTAGAAAACCTTACTAAAGAGTCAAAACCACAGCAAAATACTGGAACAATTGATATATGCCTAATATATCAATACATTAAATTACATACCAATAATATCCATAAAACAAGAATTTTATCCATAATGTGGGACTTTTGATTATAATCAAGCTGAAAATACATCCAGGACTCTTATTTTGAAATGTTTATGCATCACTGCTTCCAGCTACTCAAAAAGATGAGAGATAAAATATTCATCCTACAACCATCTACATCATATTACAATTTAAATATGATCATAATTCATCAACAGTAGATCATTAAATATTTATTTAACCCTTATAGGGTCTTTTTAGACCCCAAACGACGTTTGCTAAAATTTAAAAAAAAAAAAAAAAAAAGTTCCCTTTGTCCAAATGATATGAAACTTTGTACAGTTGTTAACACTTTCTAGATCTACAAAGAAAAAAAAATCGGAGTGATATCTTGTTTTTATGTTAGTGTAGAAAAAAAAGTCATACTCAGGGTCTTTGGGGTCTCCAGAGACCCCAGGCAACAAAATGTAATTTTGTAACAAAATAATTGATTTTGTTTGTTTGTTTGTTTGTTTTTTTAAATGTAATTTTATTCTGTTTATTAATGTTTTTACTTCATATTTGTGCAGTTTTTGGAGGATTTATCATATCTTTTAAATTTATATAAATAAATTAAAAAATATTTTTTAAAATAGTTTTTTATACAAAAACAGCTTTTTATGTCAAATTCACTTTATTAAAGACCCACATTTCTAACTTTCATTCATGGGGATAACATGGATAATTTGACATGGTTTAGTGTAAGATTTTTGCCCATCTTTTGGAAAATGCCATTTTAAAAGTAAAAAAAAAAATATCACTTTTACCAGTAGATGGCGCCAGAGCTCCACTATTTGCTGTTTGACTGACTTTTTTCAGTATTTTTCAGCTTGGATTTATATCTGAATATTATGAAATCACAATTATGACAATAAAAATGACTTTTTGTCAAAGATTAGCATTTTTTGCAATGAAAAAAAGTAAGTTTTTCAAAAATGTTGATTTTGAGGATGAATTCTGTCCATTTTCTAAGCGAGGTCTCATCATAATGTAACATTATTGAAAAACTGATCTTTTTCATTACAAAAAATACTAAACTTTGACAAAAAGTCATTTTTATTGTCATAATTGTGATTTCATAATATTTAGATATGAATCCAGCTGAAAATACTTTCAGTCAGTCAAATAGCAAATAGTGGAGCTCTGCAGCATCTACTGGATAAAGTGATCATTTTTTACTTTTAAAACTGCATTTTCCAAAAGATGGGCAAAAATCTCACACTAAACCATGTCAATATATCCATGAATGAAAGTTAGAAATGTGGGTCTTTTATAAAGTGAATTTTAAATAAAAAGCTGTTTTTGTATAAAAACCTATTTAAAAAATATTTTTTAATTTATTTATATAAATTTAAAAGATGAGATAAATCCTCCAAAAACTGCACTAATATGAAGTAAAAACATTAATAAACAGAGTAAAATTACATTTTTTTTTTTTTTTTTTAAAAAACAATTATTTTGTTACAAAATTACATGTTTGTTGCCTGGGGTCTGTGGAGACCCCAAAGACCCTGAGTGTACTTCCCAAACGAAGGGTTAATTCAATCACAGCCTTTTAAAGTTTAATAATCACATTATGCCATATTGTATTTCCCATAATTAAGACTTTTCTTATGTCCATGTAAATTGAACATGTGATCAAACTGAACTGAAGTCTTTCTAAGCACCCTGTTGATGTCACTGAGGTTCTGACATCATCATCTCTCTCTCTCTCTCAGGGCGTTCATCTGCTGAGCTCCACCATCGAGGAGTGCTGGGATCACGACCCCGAGGCCCGTCTGACGGCGCAGTGTGTCGTGGAGCGCATCGGTGACATCAGCAGCGCCGTGATCCCGCCCCTCAGCTCCGACGTCAAGAGCACAGAGGATTCTGGGAACGACCAGAAGTAGAGCCCGACCACGATCACCTGATAATGGCCATTTCAGACAGACATGTGACACATGCACTTTACAGGAAGAGCTGCACATGAACATTTACACTCGTCAGGACAGTACCGGTGATTTCATTTAGCTACAGCTGATACACTGCAAAACATGATATTCTTCCTCAGTATTTCTGTCTTGTTTTTCAAACATCTAAACTTTATTAATTCAAAATAATTTTACTGGAGAAGCAAAATACTGGCTTTTTTGCAGTTTATGCAATCTAATATTAAGTATCTAGAGCACATTTATGATGCAAGTTGCTCGTTATGTATCGTAAGCTTCACTGACGTGAAACGGTCAAACAGACGAAGAGGAAGTGGATATGAAAAATATTCAGAAGCAAAGGATTCTGGGACATGTGAACTCTGCAAGAACATCCAAGAGACCCAGTGTGAACTTACAGTATTATAAAGCCAAAAAACCCTTCATGTTCAGGATGATTATAAATCAGATCAAATCCAGCTGATTTAAGTGTTAATTATAGGAAAATAAGAGAACTGTGAGCCAAAGATGATCCGGATTAAACGGATGAAATATGAACTCTGCTGTATTTGACTCTCTCAGGTGAAGCTGTTTATTAATGTGAATATATCTGAAGACTTTTATACACTCGTGCCTTACAGATCAAAGACTGACAAGCGTCTCTTTCAGATGAACGCTGATGATCAGTTCATATTTGATAATGAAAATCTGATTCTTCAGCATATCAAATATCAACAACATCCAGTTTATAAAAGCAACATTTATATAAGAAAAGCACTTTTTTGTAATACATATGTAATCATTGTGTAAATTTGTCTGTCATCATGTTAAGTCATAAAAACATTGATTATTTGTGAATATGATTGTGTGTGTTTATGAAGCACATTCACACTGCAGCAGAATACAGTGATTTACGATAAAATCAAATTTAACTCAATTCATGTTTCTGCGAATGGTTCATCAATGAAAGTTAGTCTACACACAAAAAAAAACATCAATCCCTTCTATTTTTTCAGTCAGCTCTCATATAGAGACACTTTTCACCATTAATTCCTGATGGACAAAATTAAATAAGTAATACAGTATGTGTCCTGTCCCACTCATTAATACGACTCTTGATCTTTATTATGGATTAATTAAAGGTGTATATAAATCTGTCCTTCAGCCACCCGTGGGATGCTCTGTTCATTCCTGTTTTACAAAGACCAAGAGACCTATTATGTCTTTTATGATGAACTCTTACAGATGAACTCACAGATGCCTCAGTCTCTATAGCACCTCTAAAAGTCTCTGATATAAAGACCTTAGAAATTTAAAGGGGATCTATATAGGAATTACACAAAATAGGTACTGCAGTCCAAATTTAAAATATTGTTTGCCCCGCCCCCTCATTCAAAGACGCGGGTGGCCAGCTTGAGGACACGCAACAAGAGGGAGCGCAATTGACAATGAAAGCTGAGGAGACTTACACACTGTAAACTGATGAGTTGATTTATCTGTTTTAATATGCTGTCATTCATAGAGATATTTAGATGGATGCAGAGGCTTTTTAGGTCGGGTAGAATCTGCGATTCTCTGACCCAGTTTGTTTGCTGGTTTCTATGTCTACAAAATGCAGCGTTTCCGCCAACTGGCAACCTGTGATGTCGAAATACTATTGGATAAACTGGCGGTTTTGCACAGACCAAACAAAGACAGACATTCCGACACGGAACTCACAGTTCAAAATAGAATGTCTGGCTGTAGCATTGTTTTTCTGAGAAACAAGTAGGTGAACTTAGCATGTTTCCTAAATATCTGCAAACATATTGGGGTATTTTTATGCTTTATTAAAGTAAAAATCTTACATAGAGCCCCTTTAACAGACAGAGAAATGGGTGCCAGTCCATTCAAAGCCTTAAAGGGATAGTTCACCCAAAAATGACATTTCTGTCATCATTTACTCACCCTCAGGTAGTTCCAAACCTGTATACATATTTTGTTATGTTGAACACAAAGGAAGATATTTTAAATAATGTGGGAAACTGAACAGTTTTGGGTCACCATTGACTTCCATTATAGTTTTTTTTCCTACTATGGAAGTTAATGGTGCCCCAAAGCGGCCTGGTTACAAACTTTCTTCAAAATATCTTCCTTTGTGTTCAACAGAACAAAGACATTTTTACAGGTTTGAAACAACTTGAGGGTGAGTAAATGATGACAGAATTTTCATTTTTGGGTGAACTATCCCTTTAAACACAAAATTTTAAACTCTATCCTGACACAGAAATGTATAACATTAAAATTTAAGAGTCTAAAAAAAAAAGAAAAAGAAAAAATAGATAGGCTAATACTTTTGGCAACGAACTGAAATACTTTTATGACTGAACGTATCAGCCACAATTAATTCAAAAGCGAAACTAGAAAGCAGTCCTGCGGGCATCCGCGTGACAGAATGGGAAGAATCTACTTTAGGTGCGCATCTAAAATATAAACGCAAACATGTTTCACACGCTCTCGTCTACAAACATTTTCTTTACATGCATAGTAATGGTTGGGTTCATGTTTCACCCGTGTCTAAGCGATGCTCATCAAGGTAAGCATTCATTTATTTTACTTTTGATCCGCAGTAGATTCAAAACGCATGTGATTCAAAGTTTGACCATCATACAATGAAAGTTTATCATCTGAACGTGTTTTAGGTCCTGACAGTTTAAACATTCAAGTGATTTTAAACCATTTGAGCACACGAAGATGTGAAAGAGAACTTAATTCTGAATGTGCAGCTGTTTACTGTGCGTGAACACAGACACACGTGCACACTTAATGCTGTTCTCTTCCACATCTATTTGTGCCTGATCAGACACATGCATGCAAAAAAAATGTCAAAATGCATGTAAAACATCCTCTTAAACACAATTCATTATGGCTTAATGTGTAATAGGCTATTATTTTGGATCCGCATATTTGGTCTTAAAGTGGCAGAAGCTTTTCAGAAATCTTTCACAGTGCAGTTTTGGTCATTACTGAGTCATTAACATCATTATGATTTGTGAAATCTTTCACTGTGAGGTTTTGATCAGTTAACACTTTCTTGATTCATTGACTTCACTATTCTGATTTGTGAAATGTTTCACCCCACTGAGCAAATTACGCCCAGAAGACGTCTTTTTGAGGTCTTGTCTCAGGTTGAAAAGACGTCCACTGAGGGGCCAGAATGAAAGTTTTTATGACGTCTTTTTTTGACGTCTTCTGAACATCCGATATAGACGAACACGCAGAATCACCAAAGGAGAAAAATCACAATTTTTAAGCCACCATCGTGGAGATGAGTGTTTGCTTTAGTTGGGCTCTTGACCCTTGCCTTATTAATATTAGAGTTTGTTTGGGCAGTTAACTGAGTCATAACAGCCAGACAAGTAAAGAGAAATGATCAGGTGTTGGTTATGTTTTCACGTAACCATTAATTGACCTGAATCACTGAACTCATTTAGTGCCCAATCTCTGAGTTAGATTTACATTATTGATTACAGCAGCACTGTGATTCTACAGCAGAAGGTCAGCTTTTACAATATGATTCAAATGATTTCAGAAAAGGTGTGATGAACAAAAAAAAAGTACTCATTTTAGGCACACACAGACATCAAGAATCAGCCCGTGAATCTCAACAGTGGCGACCATCAAAAAGCATGTTGCAGTGCATTCTGGGAGCCACCAATCAAAATTCATCCATGGCTCCCATCATGCATTGCTGCATGAATAAATTATGAGCTTAATTGTCTTAGCAATTTCCTTTATTCTCATATTTTATTTAGTTCTATTTATGCGACTTTTTAGTAGCTTGTTTTCTAATGTTCAGAGTTGATCTTTTTATCAGAATATGTTGCTTGTCACCGTCGTTGAGATTCACAGGCTGATTCTTGATGTCTGTGTGTGCCTAAGAGAAAGATATTTTTATCATGTGAAATCCTTTATATTATATTGATAAAGCTGATCTTGTGCTGTAGAATCACAGTTCTGCTGTAATCAATAATGTAAATCTAACTCAGAGATTGGGCTCTAAATGAGTTCAGTGATTCAGGTCAAACAATGATTATGTGAGACCATAACCAACACCTGATCATTTCTCTTTGCTTGTCTGGCTGTTATGACTCAGTTAACTGCCCAAACAAACTCTAATATTAATAAGGCAAGGGTCAAGAGCCCAACTAAAGCAAACACTCATCTCCACGATGGTGGCTTAAAAATTATGATTTTTCTCCTTTGGTGATTCTGCGTGTTCGTCTATATCGGATGTCCAGAAGACGTCAAAAAAGACGTCATAAAAACTTTCATTCTGGCCCCTCAGTGGACGTCTTTTCAACCTGAGACAAGACCTCAAAAAGACGTCTTCTGGACGTAATTTGCTCAGTGGGACAGTACCATTTTGGTCGGTTAACCCTTTCTTGAGTGCTTAAAGGTGCACTATGTAATATTTTCTGTCCGCTAAAGGTCTATTCAAAACAAAGGCGTAGCTTGATGACGCCAAATTTGAGCGCGAAATCTTGGGACATGTGGTCTTCACCTCAATGGACGGTGCAAAAGAATAGGGATAGGACTCGGGAAGAAATCATGTTTATGGATGAGATTATTAACGTTACTGTAGTATGAAGCAGAGCATGAGCGAGTGCTGTGGAGCTGAACGAGGAGCTGGAGCGATTGATCAACACACGCCTCAGCGGGACTTTTATTATGACACAGTCGCCGGCGCCGCTTCCGCTTTTCCGGTCATGAGTGTGAGGTAACGCAGCTCTGTTTATCATATTAGATACATTTGAAAGTGTTGAAAATTATGTTATAACGTTACTCTGTGCGTTCGCTCGGCGGCTGCTGTGAGACACTGTTACACACTGCAGTAAGATAGATCGATTTTACAATATCACATTAAATGCTGGATGATTGTGTTGATGAATGACATGCAATTCATTTTAAAACGTATGATGGAGAAAATACTGTATTACTGTTACTAAAAATAAAGCTGCATCTGATTATGCTATGTTAGCTACTTCACAAAATAGTGTTTTTCTCTGAGGCATGGTAAAGCATGGTACTCACAAAACATCAAGAAAATTAGATTTAAACAATAAGATTAAACATGTTGAGCAATGATTAGTTTTCTGTCTATAAATATATCAAAACAGTTGTTCCCTTGTCTATTAAAACATGTAAATATTAAAGCGTCTTTGGTGTGTCCATGGTTTCTACTAAATCAAACCGGAAAGCCGAGGGTTGAGAGTGATCAAGCGTCACGGATATTGTGTGCTTCTTTAGCTGAAACTTGGCCACAAACATGCCACGAAAGTGGATTATTGAGATAGAAGATCACCCATATTCTTTTTTTCTATTTTGTTTTTCAATAAAGCAGAACACGTGGCTGGAGAGTCTGCTGACAATGTCGATTTGTTTTTATTTTCAGGTCACGTTTGATTTCGCAAGTCTCCGTGAGATCTGTTGTGAACTCATTCTCTTTGTTGGTTTTGCTTATTTGTGAAAATGATCATGACGAACAATGTGTGAGAATTATAAATTTTATAATTTTAAATTTTTATGGTATGATGTTTGCTTAGGTGGTAATGTTTAACGCAGATATGGTATGGGAACATGCAAGATGTACACAACCAGTCAAAAGATTTTAATGTTTTTAAAAGAAGTTTCGTCTGCTCACCAAGGCTGCATTTATTTAATTAAAATACAGTAAAACAGCAATATTGTGAAATATTATTACAATTTAAAACAGCTGTTTTCTATGTGAATATATAGTAAAGTGTAATTCCTGTGATCAAAGCTGAATTTTCATCATTACTCCAGTCTTCAGTGTCACATGATCCTTCAGAAATCATTCTAATATGATGATTTGCTGCTCAAGAAACATTTATGATTATCAATGTTGAAAATAGCTATTTTTTACACACTTCTCCTCCAGGTTCTCCAGATGTTCATGTTTTTGCAAGGAAAGTTCCTGCCGATGACAGTAATCTGGTTCTGACGTGTCTGGCCACTGGTTTCTACCCCAGAGATGTTCAGATGAACATTAGATTGAACAGAATTAATCTTGAGGATCAAACATCTTCAGGAATCAGACCAAATGATGATGAAACCTTTCAGATGAGAATCAGTGTGGAGATCAACAGAAACCATGAAGGATCTTATGATTGTCTGCTCATTCAGAGCAGTCTGAACCAGCTTCAGTAGAATGGGGTAAATAAATTCAGTCACATACAGTATTTATATCAGGAGAACATGATAATGCTGGAATGGATGAATGTTTCTCACCACAAACAAATACATTTAAAGTGCCTCAACTCATTGCAACAGTTCATAGTGTTGTTTAAAAAAACATTTTTTTTTTTCATTCTACAGATGGAAAATGTTCTGACTGTGAAATGGATCATACATGGATTGTAATAGCAGCAGCTCTAGCTCTAGTTCTCGCTGTGATTATGATTGTGATTGTGATTGTATTTTTTTGTGTATTTTGAGTTATAAATGAAGGAACTGAGAGCGAATCAGACACAAATGACTCTTTCAAACTCATCAAGAAGCAGAATTCCATATAAATCCCAATTTGACATTCCAGAATCTAAATCAGATGATCTTCCATTTTCACTTCTGAAACGCAGGGCTGAAATCTCTTAAAAACCAGTGAGACTGAGATACACATCAAAAGATTACGCCAAAATGATGCTTATAATCAAAACTTATTATCAAAAAATGCATAATTCAAACCTAATCTGACAATTATGCTGTGATTCATGCACTATTGAAAAACAGATGCAAGTTTATTTCCAGATTCTAGCCGAGCTGATGCAATGATATAAAATGTAATAACCCTGCATAAGGGACGATAGAAGGCTTAAACTGATGATTGATGGTTTGGATGATTTCACTCTTAAAACTTACTCTTTCCTCACTTTCCTTCTTTCTGCAACTCGTGTAAATGTGTATATGCACGTGTTTATGTGTTAGATATTAGTTTTATGTGTTATAATCAATATAGAATAATCAATAAAGCCTCATTTGTATTTAAAGAGAAGTGTCTTGTGTTATGTGCTCATGAATTTAATGTCTTAAACTGCTGGTAAATCTTGATTTTGAGAACATATATAAATTCTTAACAAGTTCTCATTTTTATTCTGGGTTATTGCGCCCTCTGGTGGACAAAAAAACCTAAACACGGACGCCTCAAAAACTAAACTGTTAGGAAGAAGTTAGAGGATTAATAATGTGATAAAGTCATAATTTTTGCATGTACATAATGATGGAAGTGTAATCACTTAGTCGATAATGTAACAGTATTAAGGCGATGATGACCCATTCAGAAGACTCAGGCAGGACTCCGGCTCCTGATGTGTGCATTGCTTAGGGCCTCTCCCTACATAAGGGCTCCTGTTTGTGGATAGTGTTATTTAACTATATTAACCATATATCAACCCTAATAACTGAGACTCCACCCATGCAATATAATTTACATATATTTAAAGAGAAATTAAAAAAATGTCAAATTGGGAAATTGGGCAATGTCTCCTTTCAAACCAGTTACAGTCTTCAACACATCACACTATTCTCAACCTTGTCATATTAATATTTTTGGAAAATATAGGGAAGATCATTAAAAATAAAAACATTTCCTGCTTGACAGTAAAAAAATTATGGTTTTAGTTTAACATCTAAACTAATAATACACAGACACACCATTTGTTTATTTTTAACTTCAGTCCCATAAAATGTGAAAAATTATTTTAATAAAAGATCTTTAATACCTGTGGAGATGTGGAGTATTTAGAAAATTAATTATTTAAAAAAATAAAATAAATAAATAATTAATCCAAATATTAGGCTAAATCCCAGGAATTACCCTTATGATGAACTGGTTCAACGGGTTTAGAAAGGATTTGACTGAAGGGTACAATTTTTTTTTTATTTATTTATTTATTTTTTTATTAACTTTCTTAAATAGTTTTTTTTAATAAACTTTAGCAGAAATGATAAATAAAATATACTGTAAATTGTACTAGCTAGTATTTTCTTAAAACGTGCAACATTTAAATCCAAGAAGTGAACCTTTATTTTAGCATTCGCATGTAGGCTGACGTGCTCATCAGTGACGTGTGAAATTATATGAAAACAATTATAATCATCATAAAAAAAATAAAAAAATAAACTTGTGGTTTTGTAAAGTCGCACAGGCTGACGTTCGCTTTCCCTACATCACTTCCGCAGGTACTTTGGGGTTTTATAAGCCAGTTTCATTCAGTCCCACACAGACAGGTGATTTGAAAACAACTCTTTCTGTTTTTCACCTGCTCGTGTCAGGAAACTTACAGAAATACACAAATCCTTGCAGAGCTCGAGCGTCGACAGGTAGGCAAGAGTCAAAAATTCAAATGTTGCATTAAATGGCAGCAAAAAATCTGCAGGCTTCAACATGTCTGATCTATTCATTTGGAGAAGTGTGAGATATTGCTTCGTAATTATGTATTTGATACATAACTGTAGCATAACTGTTGTATTTTATTATTCTGCATTTATGTCTCACTGTAGATCTGTGAATCAATGGGAGCCAGCGGCCAATTGGACCCGTTAGACTTTCTAACGAATGAAGATTTGCAGTATTTTCTCCACCGCAAGAAGACGGAAATTTCGTGCATAGATCAACCGCACGCGCTCTTCACTCAGCTGCGCGACCACGACCTGATGACGGAGGAGCTGTTTGAGGTGAGAACACCCTCTCTCTCTATGCTAATGCACTTATCTCCTTTATACTCATTCATGTCAACTCTAGACATCTTCATTTATATATAGCGCTTTTCACATTACAGATGTTTCAAAAAGAAAGAAAGAAAGGGGAAAGAAGCATTAAGTCACAGTAAAGTCATTTATAATGTTGCTGAAAAAAATCAGATAAACGTTTTTGAAAATCATGGATTCCACAAAAATAGCTATCTTCAACATTGATAATGATACATGTTTATTGGTCGTCAAATCATCATATTAGAATGATTTCTGAAGGATCATGTGACACTGAAGACTGGAGTAATGATGCTGAAAATTCAGCTTTGATCACAGGAATAAATTAAAACTTTTTATTCACATAGAAAACAGTTATTGTAAAATGATAAAATGATATCTCACAACTTTACTGTTTTTATTTTTTTCAAATAAATGCAAACTTAATAACCATGAATAAAAACAAATCTTACCAACCCCAAACTTTAAAGGTGCTCAAGAATGCTTTTTCACAAGATGTAATATAAGTCTAAGGTGTCTCCTGAATGTGTCTGTGTAGTTTCAGCTCAAAATACCCCATAGATTTTTTTTTTATTAATTTTTTTAACTGCCTATTTTGGGGCATCATTAACTATGCACTGATTTTTTCAGCACGGCCCCTTTAATTTGCGTGTTCCCTGCCACACGAGCTCTCGATTATATTACAGCACATTTACAAAGTTCACACAGCTAATATAACCCTCAAATGGATCTTTACAAGATGTTCGTCATGCATGCTGTATGCATGCTTTGAATTATGTGAGTATTGTATACTGTTATATTGTTTACATTTGATTCTGAATGAATTTGAGGCTGTGCTCCGTGGCTAACGGCTAATGCTACACTTTTGGAGAGATTTATAAAGAATGAAGTTGTGTTTATGAATTATACAGACTGCAAGTGTTTAAAAATGAAAATAGCGACGGCTCTTGTCTCCGTGAATACAGTAAGAAATGATGGTAACTTTAACCACATTTAACAGTACATTAACAACATGCTAACGAAACATTTAGAAAGACAATTTACAAATATCACTAAAAATATCATGATATCATGGATCATGTCAGTTATTATTGCTCCATCTGACATTTTCGCTGTTGTTCTTGCTTGCTTACCTAGTCTGATGATTCAGCTGTGCAGATCCAGACGTTACTGGCTGCCCTTGTCTAATGCCTTTCATAATGTTGGGAACATGGGCTGGCATATGCAAATATTGGGGGCATACATATTAATGATCCCGACTGTTACGTAACAGTCGGTGTTATGTTGAGATCCGCGTGTTTTCCGGAAGTCTTTTAAACAAATGAGATTTACATAAAAAAGAGAAAGCAATGGAGTTTGAGACTCACTGTATGTCATTTCCATGTACTGAACTCTTGTTATTCAACTATGCCAAGGTAAATTCAAATTTTGAATCTAGGGCACCTTTAAACTGTAATATATACCAAAGTGCCATGGTATTATCATCTCTTACCATCTCAATAGTACATCTACTGTAATTTATTTTAATAAGCAGATTTACCTAATTAATTTCATTATTGTGCAGAAATGTTATTGTAAGCACTGTGATGTCTGACTTCTATTTTCCTTAAAGGTGCCCTAGAACGCTTTTTCACAAGATGTAATATAAGTCTAAGGTGTCTCCTGAATGTGTCTGTGAAGTCTGTGAAGTCAAAATACCCCATAGATTTTTTTTATTCAGTTTTTTAACTGCCTATTTTGGGGCATCATTAAATATGCGCCGATTCAGCGTGCTTCCCCTTTAAATGCTCGCTCTCCCCGCCCCCAGACTCGCAACTCTATAATACATTGCATAAACAAAGTTCACACAGCTAATATAACCCTCAAAATGGATGTTTTCAAAGATGGATCTTTACATCTTTACAAATCTTTACATCTTCTGTGAGATGATGTGGCTTCTTACACAGAATAAGGCAGTCGTGTGTTCATTATCAAAACGTTTCAGTCATGTTTAATCAATCAAAACGTTTCAATCTTCTGTTTATTCAGCTACAGCGATAGTATGGGATTTCCTGGAATGACGCGTGTTCTACTTCGGCAGCAGATAAAGAAACATTTACTACTGATCACAGAGCCGTACAGCTCTGACAAGCTGCGCATAAAATAATCGCAGCTTTTGAGAATCGTGTGCGATAAAATTGCGATAAATCGTGCTGCCCTACCGTGAATACAGTAAGAAACAATGGTAACTTTAACCACATTCAACTGTACATTAGCAGCATGCTAACGAAACAGTTATAAAGAAAATTTACAAATATCACTAAAAATATCATGATATCATGGATCATGTCAGTTATTATTGCTCCATCTGCCATTTTTTGCTGTTGTTCTTGCTTGCTTACCTAGTCTGATGATTCAGCTGTGCAGATCCAGACGTTACTGGCTGCCCTTGTCTAATGCCTTTCATAATGTTGGGAACATGGGCTGGCATATGCAAATATTGGGGTCGTACATATTAATGATCCCGACTGTTACGTAACAGTCGGTGTTATGTTGAGATTCGCCTGTTCTTCGGAGGTCTTTTGCACAAATCAAATTTACATAAGAAGGAGGAAACAATGGAGTTTGAGACTCACTGTATGTCATTTCCATGTACAGAACTCTAATTATTTAACTATGCCGAGGTAAATTCAATTTTCAATTCTATGGCACCTTTAATGTCTTTCTTTCTCTGATTTGTCTGTAGAGGGTGAAAACGATTCGCTCTCGTGAGCAGAAGCAGAAGCGCATCTATGAGGTTCTGGACCGGCTGGAGAAAGAGAAATCTCAGTGCATGCATCAGTTCTGGCGCTGTGTGTTTGAAGAACACATCCTGCAGCTGTACCCGACGCTCCGCAAGCTCAGAAACAGCCTGCTGGATGGTCAGTGGTTGCTTTATTATGCTATTATAGATCAAGAATGTGTTTATGTTTACATCAGTGCTGTTTTAGTATCATTGAGATACTTTATTATTAATATTTCGATTTAGCATCTTTTTATTCTTAGGCAGCTTCAGATTCTATGGTAATTCTCTGGATGTCGAGACATGGATGGAGAATAGTGAAGGAAAAGGGGAGAAAGGAAAGGAGACAAGAAAGAGAAATAAAGATGATGGAATTAGTGACAGTGAGGATAGCGATGAGCCGGGTCCTTCCTCTGCTTGCAAACGCACTCGGAAGAAACCAGCCAAGAGCCCCTCATTCAGTGAGTCCCAAAACTACTGCAAGTTCACTGGTGTATGGTGTCTTATGCTTGTATGATCTGTGTTTCCTCCTCTGCCTTTCTCAGCATCTTCTGTGAAGAAGGGAGACAAGCAGAAGATTGGGAAGAGACCTGTTAATAAATCTCAGGTGTCTGTAAACTGTGGGGATAAAGTGGGCACTTTCTATTGGGACAAACAGTCAAAAGGTTCAGTTTTTGCTATAATTTATTACAGAATGTGTTTATCATACTGTTTACGGGTCTGAATGCATGCTGTCTTTCTCTCCTGTAGGGGAGAAGTGCATTTTGTCCGAGGGACGCTGGTTCAGCCCATCTGCTTTTGAGAAGTTTGGAGGGAAGGAAAGGTATAAAAACTGGAAATCCAGCATCCGCTCGGGAAACACAACGCTTAAGAAACTCATAGAGGTACATAACGCAGGCACTTGCAGATAGTAAACTAGTTACAGATCGGGATCTTTATACTCGTCCTGGGAGGTTTTGCTGGAAACACATTGTCCGCTGCATTACTATTTTTAATGTTTTTGCACAAAGTCTCTTATGCTCATTAAGGCTGCATTTATTTCATAATAAATACAGAAAAAACAGTAATATTGTGAAATATTATTATAATTTGAAATGATGGTTTTCTATTTTAATGTACTTTAAAATATAATATATTTCTTTGATGCAAAGCTGAATTTTCAGCATCATTATCAGCATTTATTTAAAATAGAATTTTTTTGTAACAATATACCGTTCAAAAGTTTGGGGTCAGTAATTTGTTTTCTTTTTTTTTTTTTTTGAAAGAAATTAATACTTTTATTCAGCACGGACGTGTTAAATTGATAAAAAGTTATAGTAAAGATTTATATTGTTAGAAAAGATTTATATTTTGAATAAATGCTGTTCTTTTTAACCTTTTATTCATCAATGAATCCTGAAAAAAGTATCACAGGGTCCAAAAAATATTAAGCAACACAACTGTTTTCAACATTGATAATAACTGAGTATCAGAATAATTTCTGAAGGATCATGTGACACTGAAGACTGGAGTAATGATGCTGAAAATTCAGCTTTGATCACAGAAATATATTATATTTTAAAGTACATTAAAACAGAAAACCATAATTTTAAATTATAATAATATTTTACAATATTATTGTTTTTTCTGTATTTATTATGAAATAAATACAGCCTTAATTAGCATAAGAGACTTCGTTCAAAAACATTAAAAATAGTAATGTTTCCAAACTTTCGACTGGTAGTGTACTTAAATACTTAATTTAAAATTAAATTACAATTAGCTAGAAATAAAAATGTGTTTTATTGTTTAAACCATTAACATTGTCAATAGTGCATTCATTTACATTTATATTTATTAATTTATCATGCACTTCATAATATGATAAAGCTGTCGAATGGGAAACGCACCCATGGTAATTAAAACAGGTGATGTATTTAAGCCAGTAAATAATAGCAAAATGATCATGAGACCCTGTTTGTCTACCTGTCGTTTAATACAATTCAGCATCTCTTTATACTTTTATTTCACATTATATTAAATTTTCATATATAGCATTTATATAATTTAAGATATAAGTAATTATATCTAATATAGCTAATATTTCCATGTTTATGCATCCCACAATATACATTATTTATGAACATAACATGCACACTTTAACTATTAGTAGTAGGATGCAGGACCTTAGGATGCAGTCACAAATTATCATTGTTCAGCGAATTGTTGCAGGCGAAAATCCACCCATTTCAATAAGAATCCAATAGGAATCGGGAATGTCATGTGGGGTTGAAAGATTTCCCTATGCATTAAGTTCACATTGACATCGCTACACTATATGGACCATAAACCTTTTTTGTTAATGTGACTGCACTGTTAGTGTGAGGGTAAATGCACTTTTCCTGTTTGAAATAATATTAGATTTTAAAACTGTAGCAACTTCTAATACAAAGCAACACAAGTTCAGCACATATTTTAGTATTTAAGTTTAAAGTACATGAGATAAATATGTATCTTCATTAAATACAGCAGACCCCTCAGATACATGTGTGATCTGACATCACTTCCCTTCTCATTCTTTCAGGAGAAGGATCTTCAGACTCCACCGATGGAGAGGAAAAAGAGGAAATGTGTCCCAAAAGTACTTTCTTTCTCTCTGTCCAATGTCAGGTATTGTTTTTCCTGTTTTTTCTTAAAAATTCACTATGACTTTGTTCCTTCCTGCAGTGTATGAAAAAGCTGTTTGAGGATGATGATGATGAGGAGGAGGAGGAGGAGGAGGATGAGGTGGAGGATGAGGTGGAGGATGATGAGGAGGAGGATGATGATGGTCATGATGATGATGATGATGAGGAGGACAATCTGTCAGTTTTCCAGGCTCACTCTTTACCAGTCACCTGTGTTTCACTTACAGGGACTTTACACAAAAGCAGGTTTGCATCAGGTATGTTTCTGCACTGAAGCGTGCGCTGCAGCAGTCTGTGCAGAACTTAGTATGCAGTTTGTTTTATCTGCATCAGAGGTTTGAGTGGGAAGTCTTTATGTTTACTCTGTTGCAGGGAGTCGTGGAAAGTGTATACGGACTGAGGAAAGCTGGTTCACTCCGGAGGAATTTGTAAAGCAGGAACCAACTCTCACTGATGGACACTGGAAAAAAGACATACTGTGCCATGGAAAAACTATCAACTTTTTGATCAAGGTATCAAACTGAATAGAATGTAAAATGATACAAAAGAGAAAAATCATGAGTATTTATTTATGCATTTGTTTATTTGTTATTGTCATTTTTAGGAAGAGATCCTACACATCCATTCTTTTCTGTGTGAATGTGTGGAGTGCAGTGATGACCCAGAAAATCTAGTAAGAAACATCTACAACTGACATTTATCTGTAATTAATAATCAATCCTCGTGAAAATAATTAATGACATTAACTTGAATTCTTACTAGCATGTTAAATGTGTGTTAATCACACAAGGCATTATTTATTGAGGAAAGATTGAAATTAAAATCACTTTCATAAATTAAAGATAATGTGAATCTGACGTACATCGAACATGACCAACTCTGGATTACAGTATGCCAATCTAAAACCTATTGAGAATAATGGGAATTAAAGAAACTCCTTGACACACTTCAACAAGTATTTCCAAAAGCATAGAGTACATATGGTCCCTCTCTAAATAGTGTTAAAATAACACTGAAGCAGAGTTAAATTTAATGAGATAATTAAGCAATTAATGAAGTAATGATTGTGCATTAGTGATGAACACCTGCTGTTAACAAGCGGAATCATTGAAGAAATAAGAAAAAACACAAGAACTACAAGTGACTTAAGTCACAGCCTTATTAATTGCTTAATTGTCTCTGCTTCAGTGTTACTTTAAACTTAATCAGCTGATTTAACAATGCAATAACAATTGTCGTAAAGATAAAACAAACAATAAAAAAACTAACATTAGCTTAGTTTTCTGTATCTAAAATGATTTTTTTTTTTTCTTTTCACTTTTGGGATAAAAAATAAGACATCAGCAAATTGCGCTTTAGCACAATGCATTAACTCCCTGAGGACTGAAAATGCGCCGGGGCGTTTTGCAGGATTTTTTTCACATTGCAGCAAAACAGACTTAAAATACTCCGTCATTTCTTGTCATAGAGACATAAGTAATATATCAATTGAAACTATAGAATGTCTTCTTTTATTTGTGTACACTCAGAGTAAAAACACAATGTTGTGCTTTTCGCAAAATAAAGAAAACTAACATGATGCGTGATCTCTCCTCTCCCTCTGAACGAAGTCCAATCTGATAGTTCTCAGAAAATGAACTGTAACTTATGAATACTAATGACAAAAAAAATGACACTTACGTCTAAAGAAACGTTGAAATGTCAGGTTTTAAATCGCGCAAGTCAAATCGAAAACAAACCTTCTGTGTTTATGTAATCTGTATGAAAAGAGAGCCATGTCAGAAGTCCGTGATTCAGCTCATTATCCGCTAATGCGGCCACGCCCACGGAGCCAGCGCTATTCAGACGCAAATTCAGAGGCAATACATGCATTCTTCATCTCAATCGTGTATTTATTGTCTTGAAAAGTGTTTATTTGGATGTTAAAGCAATGGTTAGCGATCTCTAGAAGACATGCCGTTAGTTCCTAGTTCCTTTTCTTCTTTATATGAATTTGTGGCCTAAAGGTGTACAGAGAGCGCCCTCCGGCTGCAAGTATGAATTAAAAACACCATTCCTGAAATGTCCTCTTCTTCTTTAGAATCATTTGTGGACTAAAGGTGTACAGAGCGCCCTCCGGCTGCAAGTATGAATTGAAAACACAGTATCCAGCACTCATAGTGATGACAATAAATATTAGTATAGAAGTATTAGTATATTATCGCTACTAATATTAGTATTCTCAGTATAGAAAATTGACATAAATATATAAGAATCCATCAATATTTCTCCAAATGTGCATGCTTTTAAGCTAAAAGCCTATATGAAATGCCATAGAGGTAACATAATTGTTCAGACACTTTGCATCACAGAAATACATTATATTTTAAAGAATATAATAGAATACCATTATTTTAAATTGTAATAATATTTCTCAGTATTGCTGTTTATGATGAGCTGAGACATGATTACAGAGGGTTTTTTTCACAGCCTACCTGACTGAAAGGCCTCATTAATATGCAAGTCATTTTAGGTCATTATTATGTGATTCTTTTGTCTTCTCATGTGTAAATGGCCCATTATTCATGCAGATTCACGCCTCCACGCATACTGTGTTTCTTGACAAAAAGTGTCTTACAAAAACTAAATCAATATATTGTTTTATATGAAGGAGTAGGCAGCATAATTTTTACATAATTCTGAAGCAAATACTCTAGTCTACAACCTCCAATACCCAGAAGTCTTGTGAACACAGATTTAATATTATTTTTTTTGGCCTTATTTCAGTGACTTAAGTTTTTTGTTTTTGCAATAACCACGCACAAACATTATTCCTTCAAAAATACAAACATGTACATACATGTTCCTCACATATTATTGTAGCCTAGTTTGTGCTGAATACAGTGTAATGACACTTTTGTCATTTATATGTTTATGAACAACTGAAAAAAGCACAAATGTCAGGGCATGTCAAAACTTCTCCAAGCCCCAAATCAGCCTCAGACTCCAGAGGGTTAAGCTTATTTTATGTGATAATTATGCTATATCATATCTTGTGACTAGATGGACCAGAAAAATGACGATATGTGTTACATATGTGACTTTGGGGGAGATCTTGTGTGTTGTGACGAGTGTCCACGAGCTTTTCATTCACGCTGTCACCTACCAGCTGTAGATGAAGACTCACTTGGGTGAGAGACAGAAAAACAACAAATAAAATCATTGAATCAGCACGTGTGTGTGTTGTACATTCATCCTTCTGTATACGTGTGTGTGTTTGCTTGTAGGGAATGGATTTGTACCTTTTGCGTGTTAAGAACCAGTCAGCAATGGCGTGACTCCAGCAGCATGACTGAACAAGAAGCTCTCAATGCCCCAGTGTCACAATACAGACTGGTAAACACACACAGACCCAGCAGCTTGATATAAAAGATCTATAGGCTGATCACTGGGCTTAGAAACAGAACAATTATTTATGGGCCTAATGTTGTGTGTGTGTGTGTGTGTTTAGCACTGCCACTATCTCCTGTTATATGTGTACAAGGAGGACATCAAGGAGGTGTTTGTCAAGGATCCACGCCAAACAGTAAGAGTATCTCCTTATTTTAACCTGCGCTCTTTTAGTCACTTCAAAATTTATTTTATTTTCCTCTCATGGCTTTAATTTCATTTCATTATAATTTGATTATAAATAAAATAATAAGGGTTTCAGTTTGGTGAAATGTACAATTAATATTAAAAAAATAAATAAATAAACAAGATTAACCAGAATTATTTTTTTTTTACTTCCAGGTGTTCAGATACTCTGAGTTCATATCTAAGCCGATGTGGCTAGACAGAATAAAGGTAAAGTTGGAAAGTGACCAGTATCAGACAGTTGGCGTGTTTGTTTCGGACTTTCAGCTCATTTTCAGCAATTGCAGAACATTCAATAAGGTAAGATTCACTGAAACACACTGGACATAATTTATAAAGCACCAAATTTATCAAATGTATGTATTTTGCAATGTTGTTAGATATTTTTTTATTCAATTATCTGCAGTCTTCTGCAATGCCCTCCAGATCTCGATCTCGATTGCATCAATGATTACATTACTTGCATCAACACATGCGTCATTTACTAGGGATGCAACAATACAGTTAGTCCATGGTTCAATACATACCTGGGTTTTTTAACCACGGTTTTCGGTTCGGTTCTGATGGCTCGGTTTGGTCCATCACAGTTTTTTTTTGTTATTCTATGCTTAGGCGACAGGAACAGCAAGAGGTTAAGGAGAAAAAATAACATATTTTATTGCAATACTCTTGAATAAAGTTATTTCTTCTGCTGAACATAAATATATTTTGAAGAATGTGGGTAACCAAACAGCTGCTGGTCCCCATTGACTGAAAAAATACTATGGAAATCAATGGCTACCGTCAACTGTCTGGTTACCAACATTCATCAAAATATCTTCAAATGAAATGAATGCAGGTTTGAAACAACATTAGAGTTAGTAAATAATGACAGAATATTAATTTTAGGGTGAACTGTTGCTTTAAGGACAAGCAGCAGCATGTTCACTATTGGGATGCTGTCACTTTAAGACCTTCACGCATCTACAGACATGCATCCGATTTTACTCTACAAACACAACCGACTGTGTTTATGTTGATCTTGTGTGTATTTGCCAGTATTAGTGAAGTAAGATAACTCCAGGAATCATTCGCCTTTTGATAGGCTTTTAGTGCATGCTCAGAAAAGCGCATGTGAGAACAACACAAAAATTAAATGTTTAACCAGCAAGGCTTTAAAATGCATGCAAATAATGAACTTTTGTGATTTTGAATAACTATAGTGTCCCATAAGCTTAACTCACTGAGTTAACGTGTGATGTGAATGTATATCAGGTTGTACTAGTACTACAGTAGGCTATATTGGGATGAAGGCACCAGAACTGCAAAAGATAAAATCCTGTTGTATGATACTACAAAATTTCTTGAAAAGCAGAGAGCGGAGACATTTTAATTGTCCACGATCAAAAATCATGATATCGCACACCCCCCGACACCACAGATTTGAAAGACGGTGGTGCATAGGCTACTGCAGCCTTATGGAGGACCAAATTACTCAAAATGAAATAATTACATAAATAATGAATTCAATAAAACAACAATTATATGCACCAGTTTATTCTGAAATAATTAAATAAATCAATAAATAAATGTATCTATTTTGTAAAATTCCATGGAAACACAACATTCATTGTTTAATATATTTCACAATATCTTCTTTCGGACTCTATTATTGTTTAAATATCTATTTGTTTTCATAATAAATGGCACTAATTGGCTAATCCTCTCGGATGAATTAGGCTTACTTATGTCTGGCGAGGTGAACTCTGAACTGAAAGATTGGAAACGAATATGGCTGTAGGATTTGATCAAGTTAAAAACGCACTGCTTTCATTTGCAGATGAAGTAGATGGGAATATTTTGTTTGGTGATGCTCTGTTAGTGGCAATAAGTGCATCAGAGGATCTAGAAATTAATGACTACATATGGGATGCTTTACAAGTGATGATGAAGATGAGCATTTGTGAAATGTCCTCTATTATTATGAAAAATCATGTTTTAGAAATACATGATTTGTCAAATAGTCATTTGATTATGAAAAAATAGATATTTAAATGGAATTGAATTAAATTGAATGTGTTTTATTGAATTTCATTTTGAGTTATTTGGCCGTCCATACGGCCTTACTTCACTGCTATCTGACACCAGCATTGCAAGCATGGCTAAACACCCCCTAACTTAGTGCACAGTGATTGGATATTTACTCATATCAGGGTGTAGACTCATGGGCACACACAAACAGAGCCAATTATTAATTATTAAGCCAGAAATTATTTAAATGCAAAACTGAAAACATGCAATTCACAAGCACGTATTACAGAACGGTTCAATATTATATTGAGGATTGTGGCATCCAGTCAATACATGCAATAACCAGTTTCTTACTTGCGTCAATTGTCACGTAAAGCTTTGTGCTGAAAGTCGCAGACATGAAGCTGAAAACCACAGGAAGTGTGAAGTATAGAAAGGGGAGCATTGACAGGAAGCTTAGACGACTCACAGCATGCACAATCAAACAGGGTGGCAGAGAGCCAAAAATCAATATGTCAAATATGGACAAATATCTTCAACATTGACTTAGACATTATTGATGATTTTTGTTTGATTTACATGACGAGAGGACACTTTTTTCTTTCCTTTTTTTCTTTTTTGACTGACATTTGTTTTGTGTTTTGTTCTCTTTTGCACTCTTAAGGACAATAGGTTTGGGCAAATGGGTGCCAGGCTGAAGGAAATGTTTGAGAAGGAGTTCCAGAAAATCTTCACTATCCAGTAACAGCTTCCCACACATATGTATAATATTTGAAATGTCGAGCTGCAAGTTATCATCATGTTTTGTCCATCATTACAGTGGTAAACACAACAGTGTTCCTTGTGCCGCTGTAAAACTCTTACAGAAACGGAAGTCACTTGCATCACAGCTCCCCCTACTGTGTGGATCAGACTCTTCATTGTTGCATTTTGAATTATGCTTTCTTCATTTTCAATGATTCCAGTTGCATCTTTAGTGATTTTGTTGTCCAAAGAGGTGGACTTGGAGGTTTTTTTTTTTTTTGCAAAAGACAGTCAAATTTGTTAAATACCAAATGAATCGACTAAAGTGACATTTTTGAAAATAAGGCATTTCAATAACTGACTAATAATGTTACTCAACCTAAACATCGGGGCCTGATTAAAAAATGCTCATTTAAAAGAAAACATGTCAGACGGACTTATGCATTCCAGACAGATGAGAATTTGGATTTCTCCTTCCTCCTTCTAGGAAATAACGTCTGGAACTTCACTCAAAGTGGGACATTCTACCTCTGAAGTCGGCGTACATCGATCAACCCCGACCTCAGTGAGACGCGTCATTTGACGTCACTTCCAAGATGTCCTGATTCTAATGAGCATAAATGTGAAAACAAACTTTAACATTAGATATTAAGTTCATGTTGCATTTGTTTTTGCTTTTCTTCAGCTGTTTTCAAAGCAATTGTTATTTTTATACTGTTGTTGCCATAACTGACACAAAAACACGATATGCTCTCCTTGTGTTGTGGTGAACGTGAATGTGTGATTGATTGGAACACACTGAGGTCTGAAGTGGGACATTTAAATTGGGATTTTTCAGGTTTGAAAATGCCTTTTTTGGCCTTTTTTTGACTTTTTTTAAAATTATTTATTTATTTAGAAAAGAGCAGTGCACTGTGTTTTTTTTTATTTTTTTTTTATGTTTTTTATTTATCACCAAATCAGCTGTTCTGTCAGTCAAATCAAGGATTATAGCGCGATCGCTCTAGAATCTTTGGTTTGCTGTTAAAGGGTTAGTTCACCCAAAAATGAAAATTTCTGTCATTAATTACTCAACCCCATATCCCATATCGTTCCACACCTGTAAGACCTTTGTTCATTTTCAGAACACAAATTAAGATATTTTTGATAAAATCTGATGGCTCAGTGAGGCCTGCATTGACAGCAAGATCATTTCCTTTTTCAATGTCCAGAAAGTTACTAATGACATTTAAAACAGTTCATGTGACTACAGTGGTTTAACATTAATATTATAAAGAGGCATTAATACTTTTTGTGAAAAAAAAAAAAAAAATTCTACAGAGTACTTAAAGTACTCTACTTTCGCACACTAATTTTGTACTTAATATACTAAAAATTCTTCTTTAGTACTTCTTAAGATCATCTAAGTGTACTCAACTGTGCTATTTTGAGACAGTATGAAATATGAACTAAACAGTGGTTTTAATATACTATCTCTGTATTTAAAAAATGTATTTAGTTACCACTTGTAGTACACTATGGGTTCAAATGTACTATAAGTAGCTCATATTTCATACTGTCTCAAAATAGAACAGTTGAGTACACTTAGATGTTCTTAAGATTATCTTAATATATTAAAAATTCTTCTTTAGTGCTTCTTAAGTACAAAATTAGTGCATGAAAATAGAGCACTTTAAGTACATTATAGAAGTTGTGCTTGTTTTTCACCTGGGCACTTATGTTGGGCCAAAATGGGTGTCTCCTGGGCTTTCTAATTGGGGTCCAGCCTGAGCATTATTGAAGACAGCTGATGATAAAAAGCAGAATCACTGAAGGAAAGAGGAACAACAAGAACAGAAACTGCAGCTTCCAGCCACAGCCTTAGAACAGGGGTGTCCAACCCTGGTCCTGGAGGGCTAGCGCCCTGCAGATTTGAGCTCCAACCCGAATTAAACGCATCTGAACCATCTAATCATGGTGTTCAGGGCTGCTTGATAATTACAGACAGGTGTGTTTGAGCAGGGATGGAACTGAAATCTGCAAGATGGTAGCCCTCCAGGAACAGGGTTGGACACCCCTGCCTTGGGTGATGAGACAGTTACCCATAATCCACTGTAAATTTTTTGCTGCGTTCACCACCAATCACACTATTGATTTCCTCCACAGAAAACAGAACGTGAAGACAATTTAGAAACTTTTTTTTTTTTTAATTTTAATTTTTAAATTAAAACATATTATTGTGGATGTGGCATTAGATTAACATAATGCACAGAAATTATTAGACACAGTCACACATGTATGTAGGCTAATTTGACAAAAGATTTGAAAAGTTGATAAATCATGAAAATATATATTTTTTTACAGCGCAGTGGCAGACAGCACTCAGTCTGTGCACTGATTTAAACTGCTGATCAGAATGAATGACAGAGACGGAGAAACATCATGTAGTTATTTTGTTCTACTAAATAATGAGCCAGCAGCTGATTGTGACATTTATAGCCTTTTAGAGTAAAGGGATTTGGGGATTTGATGTCACTTAGTTTGAATTATAGAAGTGGCAAATTGATAGATTCATGTTCTGTTTTTTTTTTTGTTTTGTTTTTTTTTTTACACAAAAAAGTAACGGTTTAGTAGGATAGATCATATTTCCAATTCCAATTTAAGACAATTACATTATATTCTAAATGAATATTAATGGATATGAATAAATATATATTTTTTTTAATCATAATCTCTCCTCTCGGGTGAATTCTAGGCGAGGTGAATCTCAAAAGAGTGGTTAGTTAGTTGCTGTTTTAGCAACTAACTTGGTAAAGTGAAGTGAAAGTGAAAGAAAATTACCTTAACATTTAGTTTGCCCAAGCACACAACCTCCCGCGTCTACAAACGGCAATATGTTTCACACAATCTTGATTAAAAACATTTTCTTTATAGAGAAAGTAATATTTTGGCTTATTTTCTACTGTTGTCTAAGCGATGCACATCAAGGTAAGTACAGAGTTCATTTGTTTAGCCTACTGCTGATCTGCATAAATCTTTTTAGTTTGCTTCCTGGTTATATTAGCAACGTTTATGTTATATAAACAACCTAAGGTAGATAGGCAGATAATTAAGTTAAGGCATGTACACTTTACTGTGAAAAGTACCAAAGCAAATAAAAAAAACTGTAACCCGTAGAGTTTACAGTTTTTTTTTTTGTTTTTTTTTATTTGCTTTGTTATTTTCACAAGTAAGGTGTATATTTTCAAAACTCTTAGTACAAAACTCCAAACTGATCACTCTTGTAACAAAACTAATCATTCTTTCAAAACCTGATCTCATGCTTTCGTTCTAGCTGTACATATTTTCATTCCACATAATCAGTGTTTCAGAACACAAGATCAATTTGATGTGTAATGAGAACATTTGGATTAATCACTGAAACACAACAGTTTGTTCTTCTTTCAGTTTAGTACTTTTAACAATCAGTTCATTCAATGCAAACAAGATACAAATCACCCTTTGCTGAAATATTTACAGTTACGCAGGATACAGATGCCACATTAGAAAACTTACATTACCTAAATTACATAATTGGCATAAAATCTATAATGTTTTTAATATCTATTCAGTGTGTTATCAAAAGGTGTGATGAAGTTATGAAATGGAAATGATTTTTTGTCCAATTAGAGACTTATACAGTAAATGTTCTTGCTGTACAATACGACTGAATCTATACTGTAGTTAACCTTTAAGATGTTGTTACAGTAATCTATTTACAGTATCACAGCATACATACTGTAATGTAAAATGCTGCATTTGATGCTGTCTCTCTCCTTCTGATGTATATCTGATCAATCTGATGTTATAAACAGGGGTGCACATAACTTTTTCTGTCAGTTACTCAAGTGAGGACCAGGAGATGGTGTTTGGTACTCACCCCATATGTAGTGTGGTCTTAAGTGCAGTCTTCCTCACTGCCCTCCTCAGTGTCACCCCCACTGTCCTCTTTTCAGCTTCCTGCATGGTAGATGATGAAGATGCTGCAGATGCACTTCCCTGTCCTTGGTTTAACCTACGATTAGCTGTCTCCATCCACAGGTCAACAGCTTGCTTTTGGTCAAATGTCTCTGTGGTCTGCTTCGACAGGTGAATCTGCATCAGGGCTGAGAGACGAGCATATGACAGACGGGATCTGTACTTGGTTTTTATTATGTTGAGATGTGAGAATCCTCTCTCACAAGCTGCACTGCTTAAAGGCAGTGTAAGGGACAGCTTAACCACCTTGTTGATGTAGGAGTAAGCAACTGGGTTACTTGTATTTACTATTTGGACCAAGTCATACACAGAAGAGGCTCCCAGGCGTTTTCCTGCCTGCTTTAAGCGCATCCATTCTGTCACAGTGGTGTCTTTGTCAAGTTGCAATGTGGCCTCATATTTCTTGAGAATGCTGAAAACTGTTGTGTTTCCAAAACTGTGGAGGTCTTGCATTTCCTGAGGCCATGTTGAAGGATCAAATACTAAGAATTGATCACATGACTTGAGGGAGTAATATCTGATTTCAAACTCTTCAATTAATCCTCTCAGTAAGTTTGTCTTGTCTCTGTCAGCATCAGCATTAGAAACAGTGTGTGCCCTGTGGCCTTCACCATCAAGCAGAAGTGTGAACTGTCCAATGGCAACCATAAGTTCATCCTTACATTCTCCAATGGTCAGCTTTTCCTTCTGAAACTTAATGGATGTGGTCTTCAAAATGTTACCAATGTCAAGCATGTTTGACAGAAAGCACTGAAAATGCTCAGTGCAGATATGCTGCAAGTCACTGTTATCACTTGTAGCCAGTTGCATTTTAATGGCTGGCAATAGTCTTGATATTTTTAACAGTGTTTCATGCCTCAATGCCGGCCAATCTGATATTATGAAACTTACCCAGTTTCACAAAGGAGATCCCATTTTCTTCACACATCTTCTTCAGTTCAGCAGTTTTTTTTGCTCCACCATTTTGTCAATAAAACTGCAGCAGCTTGACCACAGAGCGATTAAATGTCTCACAGTAAGGAACGTTGCGATCAGCTGATTTTGCGCAATTCTCCAGTGTGTGTGCGGTGCCCAAAATGTGCACAAGTGAGTCTCCAACCGCAGCAAGTCGCCGGAGTTTTGGCACAACGCCGTTGTACATACCGACGTTGACAGCAGCCCCGTCTGTGCACACAGCGACCAACTTTGTTGTCAGTCATCCAAGCCTGTGTCCTGGAAAAGTCTCACAAGTCTGTCTGTTATGGCCTGCGCAGTTCGGTCAGCACCCAATTCAATCAGTCCAATAAAGTCTGAGGTAAACTCTCCGTTGCTGGACACAGACACAATGTAAGCGATTTCCTGCTCAATTTTTGTGATGTCCTCAGATCCATCAAAAAGCAGCCCCCAAAATTCAGCAGACTGCAACTTGGCTCGTAAATCCCCGCTGATGGCGTGGGCGATGCTTTGCATGATCCGTGTGCCCCCTTCACGTGAATGATAAGCACCTCCGACATTTACTCCTAGCCGCTTCAGTAACTGAATATCCTCAGAATAAGAAGACATGGGACGTGCGTGTTTAGCTTTATGGAAGGCGAGGAGAAAAATGTTAAACAGAGCTTGCCGCTGTTCTTCATTCAGCTTGTCTCGCCATCTGGCAAGCGGGCGACTGGACATTTCTTCTTGGCTAGCATGTTTATTAGCAATGGCTTGCACCACATTCGTGTGCTCCTTGCTCTTTTCATGTTTGTCAAATAAAGGATGGTTGAAATTCTTTGAGCCTTTATAAAACGCACCTGTTTTGTCTGCTAGATGTGGATTTGATCGGCAAATCTTGCACCACATTTCAGTGTGCTCGTCGTTAGCTTCAAGCCACGGCACATCTTTGAGCCACTTTTCCGAAAAAAATCTTTTTTTTCGACTCTGGCTCCAGTTGCCGTTTCTTTGTAGGTGGCGAAAGAATTAAGAAGCTGCTTAATGTCTGTTGCTTTTTGGACATCGCGGACAGTAGTTGACAAGTAATATGTAAGTTGTAAGTCTAGATGAAAAAATCGGTCAGTACGCAAAGGCGCGGAGTAACACAGGTGGCATTACGCATTTCTGATTTTTGTCGCGCATGCGTACCTGCGTACCAGTTATGTGCACCCCTGGTTATAAAGTCATTGACTGTTTCCATATTTTATGGCGACATTCTATAGACCTAATGTTTTTTGTTTTGTTTTTGTTTTTACTGTACAAACTGTATCCCCTACCCCTAACCTACCCATCACAGAAAACTTTCTGATATTTTAGATTTTAAAAAAACATTATTCTGTATGATTCAGAATTTAATGGTTCTTGTGCAGGCATTTGGTCCCCATAACGTAGAGAATACCATGATCACACACACAAACACACAAACACTTTGAACATAGTGGTTAGAATCTAAGAGAAATCACTTATAATGTAAAATAAAGTACTTATGATTATCTGTATCGGAAATTGCAAACAAAGTAGAAACTATATCTGTATCTATAGAAATCACCAAATGATCCATTGATTAACCATTAAGATCATTTGGATTAAATAACAGACAAATGTATTAAAACGAACGAAAAGTGATGCAAATCAAAAGTTTGATAGTAATAGCATTATGAAAGGCAGTTACTGTGAATGAAACATTTACAAAGGTGAAACACTTATTTTGTGTTGTGAAAAGGATACTTTGTAATTTTGTGTATTGTACTAACACAATGTTTGAAAAAAGTGCACTTTTGATGATCTGTTGTGATATTAGTATTATGAGTTTTGAAAATGTACCAATTGCTTGTGAAAATTGCACCAAAGCAATTAAAACAAACTGTAATATGGAGTTGGCCCACCCTTTGCAGCTATAACAGCTTCAACTCTTCTGGGAAGGCTTTCCACAAGGTTTAGGAGTGTGTTTATGGGAATTTCAGACCATTCTTCTAGAAGCGCAGCATTTGTGAGGCCAGGCAGTGATGTTAGTGAGAAGGCTTGGCTCACAGTCTCCACTCTAATTCATCCCAATCGGGTTGAGGTCAGGACTCTGTGCAGGCCAGTCAAGTTCCTCCACACCAAACTCACTCATCCATGTCTTTATGGACCTTGCTTTGTGCACTGGTGTGCAGTCATGTTGGAGCAGGAAGGGTCATCCCCAAACTGTTCCCACAAAGTTGGGAGCATGAAATTGTCCAAAATGGATTGGTATGCTGAAGCATTAAGAGTTCCTTTCACTGGAACTAAGGGTTCAAGCCCAACCCCTGAAAAACAACCCCACACCATAATCTCCCTCCACCAAACAAGCTCATGTTTTATACACCTGTGTCCATGGAAGTGAATGGAACACCTGAATTCAATGATTTGGAGGGGTGTCCCAATACTTTTGGCAATATTAGGTGGCAATATTATATATTAGGTGTGGCAAAATGGCTCGATAGTGCCATCTACAAAATTTCAATTTAATGAGTTTGTTTGCCCATATAATCTTTAGGGTATTAGGTTAGCTAATTTGGCTTGCTGTACACTCGGAGGGGCTCAATGAAGCATCTTCAACTCGAGCTCTGATATACCCCCCACTAAATATAGGATATGATTACATAGGGCAAGGTACCTGAGATGAAGGTGGAGTTTGGGGAGGTGGAGGGATGCTGGAACAGCTGAGCATGATGAGAGGTAAGAAGCTGCTTATATACTCTGGATTGGAAGATTAGATGGGCTCGCTCACATTTAGGAACTTCACTAAGCGCCCATCACGCTATGTTTCACGTAAAAGTATGAAATTAAGTACACACATGTAACAGTCCAATACCTACAAAAAGTCCCTGGGAGCAAAATCTGAAAACCAACAGGAAGTGAGATATTTTGAATTTTATTTATAAAATGTTTGCAGGTTTTGCCATTTCCAGTCATTGTACTTTAACAAACTCCTCCTACAGCTTTAATCAGGTCAACATCATATTTGGTCAGTCTTAAGGCCTTAGCAATGTTAAATTGTGAAGATCTTGAGTTTTTTTGTTGAGTTTTTTCAGGCTTTACACTCCCACAAACACATTTCAATATGCCATGAAACACGTTAAATCATGCAACACTTGGCAAAAGTGCTAATATGTGCGATTAACACCCCGAAACAGGATTTTTTGTAATTCATGCATACAATGTCCAATCTGCCCCAAACTTCACATGTTTGAGAGGAGTCCTGACCTAAACACATCTACATGACAAAGTTTAGTTATAGTAATAGCGCCACCCACCGGCAACAGAAAGTGACGTGTTTAACACTGTGATTGGTGATGCACTAGAAGCAACATACTATAATATGCAATTGAGTGCTAAACATGCTAGAAACCTTCTAAATCATGCAAACTCAAGCATACAATGTCCGATCCTCAAGCTTCTGTTTTATAAGTGCCCTGGCCTGAAGACATCTACACACCAAAATTTAGTTATAAGTTACTTTTCCACTGTCAGCTGAAGGGTTCTCATTGCATATCTGTTCCATTCCGTGCCGATCCGGGCCAGTTGGTACGGTTACGGTTACATTTTCCACTGTGGGGCTGATAACAGCCGGTCTTTAGAATGTAGGCCTAATACAAAAGCCTCAGTTGTTGCCTTGGTAACACAATGGTTTACTGATTATATGAGATGTAAATAACAACTGCGTTATGGAGGATGATCTAATATATCTTTTAATTTTATTATTAATTTGAGTTTACGTCACTTCACTTTCACTTTCAAATCTTGAGCGCTTAGCCAGCTACAGAGAAACTGGTAGCCAGGCAACAGACAAGTGACCAATCCTGAGTGGCGATGTCATTTCATGGATTCTAGCCACACGATTCAGCATTGTTAGACAACTGTGCCGAGAATTCCGGGCCGAGAATGATTTGTAACTGTACCAGGCTCCAGTGGAAACACAACTGGAACCGTTCCTTACCATTCTAAGAACCGTTGTGCTAGACATTGGAAAAGTAGATATAGTCAAATCGCCACCAGCTGGTAGCAGGAAGTGTGGCAAATACAAATGTCCTCCTATATTTATACTTAAATGCATATCACCCACCGTGCTCTGTTTTCCTAAAGCCACCGGGTTGCGGTGGCATGGGTGCAAGGGCCCTTTCATCACTGCTTGCAGCTTTAATTGTGTTTATAGTTGCACCTTTGCGAACTATTCTAACTCAAACTTTCAGGAAAAATATTTTCAAATAAACACTGGCAGAGTTGTCAGAAGCTTAATGGTGGTGATGTTGAAGTCATATGACTGTAGTGTTTGTTTATTGCTGGCTGTGTTAAATTGTGAAAATTTTCATGATTAACAAAATGTGTGAGAATTATAAACTCTGTTTTATTTTCTGCAATAATCCAAAAGCCTATGGAAAAATCTTATTGGGTTGTGGTCGAGAAAACAGAATAAAGTTTTGGACTTCTTAGGCAATTAAGAAATTCAAGCCTTGCACATTTTAAGATCCGTATAAGGGAACACGTAAGAGGGTGTACGTGGCATGCTGTTGTGTGTGTGCGTGTTTGTAATCGTTGTTTGCCTTTATGTTCCTCAGAGAAACACTTCCTCCACTACAAGTTTACAGTCCTGACTAAAGCAGACACATTCCCAGAGTTCAGTGCTGAGGTTGTTGCTGATGACAGACAGATCAAACACTTCAGTGATGAAGAAAAAGTCTGGATTCTGACTGAAGATGACTGGACTGAACCTCCAGATCCACCTGATTCTAGAAACTGGTTCCTACATCAGATCAGGACTCTGACAAACTGCACAAACTCACAGTGTTCTGGTGAGATTCATGATTTCTCTTATTAATTATCATGTTATATTACAGTTTTTTTTTAATTCGCTTTGGTACTATTGTAACGATCGGCCCAAACGGTTGAGTTTATGTATTAAAATGGGGGCAGATTATACTGTGCGAGAGGTTTGGAGTGTTTAAAAGATGAGATAACAACAGAAATAAAGTGAATAAACAATACGTAATTACAATATTCACACAGAACTTAAAATAACACAATAAAACTAGAAAAACGTAGGCTGTTAAAAGTGTTGAGTCTGTTTGCACCATACCCTAAAACAGTCCATAAGAATCCTAGCGTGCTGTAAGTCCCAATGTGAAAGTGTCCACCAGGGTATATACAAAGTTCACAGAAGTATTAATCCAATGAAAAGTGATGTGGTTTGCTGGAAAGGTAAGTCCATAAAAAGAAACTTCACAGTCCAACTAGTATAGGTGAACATCAGTTTGTAATGAGAAGTTGATTGTTTGCCATACTGCCTCCTTTATAGAGTGTATGCAGAGACGTCAACTTCCCGCCGGAATGCACTCCCTCAGCTGGACTGAGTGGCAAAAGAACCTGCTGCATGACTGGATTTAATAGGGGAAACTGAGAAAATGCGAGTAAAACAAACAATTACAATAAAGGTTGGGCTCGAAAGTGTTCCTTACAACTTAAAATAACCTAATCCATGGATATTGACATGTAGCCAGGAGTCTTGTTTCCTGACATTTATATGTGCCTGATTTCGATGCCGGGAAAATACATAAAGCAAATCTGCCTGTGAATATTGTATATAACTACTAGGTAGGTATAAGTCAGAGTAATCACTTATATCAATGTTATATATATCATCATATTGTCCAGACCTAAAACTTGTATAGTTTTTGTCAGTGTTTATTTAAAAACACCCAATTATGCAGAATATAAGATGGTAAATATTTAATTGATGAGTTCTCAACACAATATATAACAATATAACTGGTAGAGGACCTGCAGGCATTTTCAACAAATCGTGCCTAGAGTTCGGGCCGGGTGATGACCACGTGGTACTAAGATGTGCCTACCTAGCTATGTGCCCAAGGTCCCTACCACTCCCTTCAGGGACCAGGTAGTGAGCCTGAAAGTGCTGCCTGGCTTTGCTCTGACCAGTCCGTGCTCTGCGGCTGTACATAGACAGAACTCAAAGCTTTGGGACCTCAGACCAGCTCTTTGTCTGTTATGGAGGCCAGCAGAAGGGAAAGGCTGTCTCTAAGCAGAGGATGGCCCACTGTATAGTAGACGCCATCGCCTTGGCTTACCAAGCACAAGGCGTGCCCTGCCCACTCAGGTTGCATGCTCACTCTACAAGAGGTGTTGCATCCTCCTGGGTGTTGGCTCGTGATGCCTCGCTGACAGTTTTTTGTAGAGCTGTGGGCTGGGTGACACCTAACACGTTCGCTAGATTCTATAGCCTTTGTGTTGAGCCGGTTTCCTCCCGTGTTCTCACCTCAACCAGTCAGAGACACAGAGAGACCTCGGCTTAGTGACAGCTTGCTGCGCTACATGCGCTTATTGCTCCAGAGAGTCCCTACAAGGCAGACCCTGTTGAGTCCTCCACCATCCTCGGCAGTAGGACATGGCAGAGTGTCTGGCGCCAGGCCTATACCTATACAAGATTTAGACTGGGTACCATATGTGCGACCCTTCGGGGATCCCATATGTGTTTTCCACTGCTCCTAAACGAAGCCTGTGTCTTTCCCTTTGGGAGAACCCACCTCTTACCAGGTTGGAGTCACCCCAATACTTCCATATGTAGTATGGCCCTACGGGATTAGTCCATGTGTACTTCTCCACATAACTCCTTCGGAATAAAAAAATATGGCTTCCGCAGCGTTCCCTTCCCAGACTGAATGGGAACGTCTCGGTTACAAAGGTAACCCTCATTCCCTGAAGGAGGTAATGGAGACGTACATCCCGTTGCCACAGTCACTGTACTCCGCTGCACTGCCGGCTCACCTGCTCGGCTCCTCAGCGAAAACCTAAAGAATGCACTGCACCTGCTGCTCATGAAAGGATTAGTCCACTTTCAAATAAACTTTTCCTGATAATTTACTCACCCCCTTTTCATCCCAGATGTTCATGTCTTTCTTTCTTCAGTTGAAAAGAAATTAAGGTTTTTGATGAAAACATTCCAGGATTATTCTCCTTATAGTGGACTTCAATGGACTCCAAACGGTTGAAGGTCAAAATTACAGTTTCAGTGCAGCTTCAAAGAGCTTTAAACGATACCAGACGAGGAATAAGAGTCTTATTGTCATGGTTGCAAACACGGAGACCAAGTGCAGGTAAGTTTAATGGGTAATCCAAAATCGTGAGTCCAACAACAAGCAAGGGTCAAAAGCCAGTTAAACAGTCCATCCAAAAACAAGTACAACAACAGGGAACAAGAAACAACACCGACCGGGAAATGTGAACTGAAAACTCCATGACAAGAACAGAAACCAACAGGGTATAAATAGACAGACACTGATAACATAATACATAACAGCTGGTAGTAATGAAGTGATAATGAGATCATGAGTCCGGCAGTGCGTTATGGGTAATGAAGTCCAAGGGGTGAAAACAAGAGTCCAGGATGGAGTGCCCTCTAGTGGCTGATAGGGCACTCACACTAGTGATCATGACACTTATCTAGAGAAACGATTGGTCATTTTTGGAAAAAATGTAAATGTATATGCTTTATATAAACAAAAGTTTGCCTTCTAAGTGCTTCCGCCAAAACTGAATTTCCATATATTTCAAAAAGCTCACACTGTATGTCCTATGCCTTCCCTATTCTATTACGGAAAAAATGTAACTGGCGCTGCTCGTTCATTCCATAAGTTCAATAGGGAAGGCGTAGGATATACAGCGTAAACTTTTTGGAGAATACGGAAATGTGGTTTTGGCGGAAGCACTTAGAAGGTGAACATTTGTGTTTATAAAGTGCATACATTTACATTTTTTTTCGAAAATGACTGATCATTTCACTAGATAAGACTCTTATTCCTCGTCTGGTATCGTTTAAAGCCCTTTGAAGCTGCACTGAAACTGTAATTTTGACCATCAACCATTTGGAGGCCATTGAAGTCCACTATAACGAGAATAATCCTGGAATGTTTTCATCAAAAACCTTAATTTCTTTTCGACTGAAGAAAGAAAGACATGAACATCTTGGATGACATGGGGGTGAGTAAATTATCAGGAAAATTTTATTTGAAAGTGAACTAATCCTTTAAGTACCTGCGCTGTGTGGCACAGCAGCTGCTGCAAATGATTGCATGATTGCGTTTTAGTTACACTCGTAGAAGATTGGCCTCTCTGGCGAGATTCCTATACATTGGTCTGTCCGACCTACAGTACATCTTCGTTCCCTACTTCAGGGAATGAGGGTTACCTTTGTAACTGAGATGTTTCTCATAAGTGTTGTTCTGTGATTGTAGAGCTTCATGTTCTTCAGAGAATAATTGGCTGTGAACTGAAGAAACTTCCTGATGGAACCATGATTCTGACTGTCTTTGATGAATATGGATTTGATGGAGAGGATTTTATTTTCTTTAATTCTGACACTATGAAGTGGATTGATAAAAACCCCAAAGCCAAAGAAACTAAAAAGAAATGGGATCATCAAACAGGACGAAACCAGTTCCTCAAGTATTTCCTCAAGAACTGCATGAACTGGGTCTCCATACTTAATAACACAAAACAGAGTAAGTTCTGATCAGATCATTTTAATTATCTCCGGGCTTTCTGTGTGTGTGTGTGTGTGTGTGTGTGAGAGAGAGAGAGAGAGAGAGAGAGAGAGAGAGAGAGAGTAAAAGTTCAGGAGGTTGTTTATAATTCATCATTTAATGAAAAATAAATACTAAGTTGAAAAAATGATTGAGGATACTTTCAGAAATTAGAGAAAAAAAAAAAGAAAAAAAAACTTTCAGAAATTAGAAATGAATCCTCATTTGAGTGTTTTATTTAACTGGGTTTGTATCCCTAAGTGAAACATCAGCAGCCCTTTACATTATATGAAACGCCTTTAGTCTAAATTATGAAAATATAGGAACATTTTTCAAGGTTGTAGTTAAAAAAATGCAATAGTTTTTTCTATACTTCTAATTGTAATCATTTACTCACAAAAAGACAGTCTTTTTTAATGAATGTGAAGAATATAATAGTTTTACACACAGAACCAAATTCTTTATAAAATTTTATGTTAATTTTAGTATGCTTCCTTCTTCTCCAGGTAAACCAAACATTCACATCTTTGTGAGGAAAACTCCTGATGATAAATGTATGCTGGTTCTGACGTGTCTGGCCACTGGTTTCTACCCCAGAGATGTTCAGATGAACATTAGAAGGTGCAGAACTGAACTTGAGGATCAAACATCTTCTGGAATCAGACCAAATGATGATGAAACCTTTCAGATGAGAATCAGTGTGAAGATTGACAGAAACCTCAAAGGATCTTATGATTGTCTGCTCATTCACAGCAGTCTGACTGAACCAGTTTCAGTAAAATGGGGTAAATATCATAAATTCAGTCACACACATGATAATGCTGGAATGGATTAATGTTTCTTGCCACAAATAAATACATTTAAAGTGCTCAACTCATTTTAACAGTTCATAATGTTGATTAAAAAACATTTATAATGATTTTGTTTTATTTTTTTCATTCTGCAGATGGAAAATGTTCTGACTGTGAAATGGATTTTACACTTTTTGTTATACCAGGAGTAGTAGAAGCTGCAGTTCTAGCTGTGATTGTGATTATGTTTGTAATTGTGACTGGTAAATGCAGGTTGAAATGGTGAGTTATAAATATGCAACATTGTTGCAAATGTCCTTGTTTTATTTTTTTTTTTAATGTATGAACAAGGAATGGACAGTTTTGACCCTATATATACCTTGTGACAGTCAAAATGTGTGAACGTTTTGATAAGATTTGTATTTTTTATACTCTGCATCTAAACAAAAAAAATATGAAATTTAATATATTAACTTGTAATGTAACGACGCTGGACTCAGGCAGGGATCCATATGCAAAGCTTTATTAAAGTGAGCGTGGTCGTACAGGCAGGGTCAGACAGGAGCAAACAGGAACAGCAAGGGACAGGCAGAATAGTAGTAACAATACAGGCAATGGTCAGGCTAGGCAGATATCACTCACAGATCAGTATACAAAGCACAGGTCAGGGGTAGGCAGCAGAGGATCGTAGGCGGTAGACAACAGGTTCAGTAAACAGGCAGGCTGACAGGATAATAATATGGAAGCCCGTTTCCGCCACAAAAAAAAACTCCACTAAAAAAAAAAAAAAAAAAGCCACTAAAAAAAAAAAAGATGAATTGCGACTTTTTATCTCAGAATTCTGACTTTTTAACTCGCAATTGCGAGTTTATATCTCGCAATTGCGTGATAAAAAGTCAGAATTCTGAGATATAAAGTCGCAATTGCGTGATAAAAGGTCAGAATTCTCAGATAAAAAGTCGCAATTGCATGATAAAAAGTCAGAATTCTGAGATATACAGTCGCAATTGCATGATATAAAGTCAGAATTCTGAGATATAAAGTCGCAATTGCGTGATAAAAAGTCAGAATTCTGAGATAAAAAGTCGCAATTGCGTGATATAAAGTCAGAATTCTGAGATATAAAGTTGCAATTGCTAGTTATAAAGTCAGAATTCTGAGATATAAAGTCGCAATTGTGTGATAAAAAGTCAGAATTCTGAGATATAAAGTCGCAATTGCGTGATAAAAAGTCAGAATTCTGAGATATAAAGTCGCAATTGCGTGATAAAAAGTCACAATTCTGAGATATAAAGTCGCAATTGCGTGATAAAAAGTCAGAATTCTGAGAAATAAAGTTGCAATTGCTAGTTATAAAGTCAGAATTCTGAGATAAAAAGTCGCAATTGCGTGATATAAAGTCAGAATTCTGAGATATAAAGTCGCAATTGCGTGATAAAAAGTCAGAATTCTGAGATATAAAGTCGCAATTGCGTGATAAAAAGTCAGAATTCTGAGATAAAAAGTCGCAATTGCGTGATATAAAGTCAGAATTCTGAGATATAAAGTCGCAATTGCATGATATAAAGTCAGAATTCTGAGATATAAAGTCGCAATTGCGTGATAAAAAGTCAGAATTCTGAGATATAAAGTCGCAATTGCGTGATAAAAGTCAGAATTCTGAGATATAAAGTCGCAATTGCGTGATAAAAGTCAGAATTCTGAGATAAAAAGTCGCAATTGCGTGATAAAAGTCAGAATTCTGAGATATAAAGTCGCAATTGCGTGATATAAAGTCAGAATTCTGAGATAAAAAGTCGCAATTGCGTGATAAAAAGTCAGAATTCTGAGATATAAAGTCGCAATTGCGTGATAAAAAGTCACAATTCTGAGATATAAAGTCGCAATTGCGTGATAAAAAGTCAGAATTCTGAGATATAAAGTCGCAATTGCGTGATAAAAAGTCACAATTCTGAGATATAAAGTCGCAATTGCGTGATAAAAAGTCAGAATTCTGAGAAATAAAGTTGCAATTGCTAGTTATAAAGTCAGAATTCTGAGATAAAAAGTCGCAATTGCGTGATATAAAGTCAGAATTCTGAGATATAAAGTCGCAATTGCGTGATATAAAGTCAGAATTCTGAGATATAAAGTCGCAATTGCGTGATATAAAGTCAGAATTCTGAGATAAAAAGTCGCAATTGCGTGATAAAAAGTCAGAATTCTGAGATATAAAGTCGCAATTGCGTGATAAAAAGTCAGAATTCTGACTTTTTTTCTCGCAATTAACTGATGGTCAGCATCTCTGTCTGTAACAGTGCATCCAACGATAGCCGTGTTGCCGTGAAGTCTGAAGCTGTTGGTGTATAAAATGTGCCACTTCAGCTTTGTCTGATTTATTGCGCCTCCGCCATAGCTGATTCTTCTTCTTCTTATGATTATTATTATTATATTGTTATTATTGTGTAAAATTCATTAGTGTATCCATTCTGTTAAAAACAACTTTTATTGCCCAAATACCTCGACTGTAATTTGCAGAATTGCATGATTCTACCCTTGAGTTGCAAAGTTAATGAAACAAGATAGGTATTGGTTGTTTTAGTATTAAGCCCACTAGAAGGCAGTAAAAGCTGTTTTTTCTCCTTGAAACGCTGTGTACAAGGTTACCGTGGAAACATTCTATATGCATATTCCTGCATAATACATATGTCCGGAGACTAATCTTTATGTGTCTCCTCCAGTAAAATCAATATTTCTTTATTGGTAAATCGGCGCTAAAAATAATCCTTTATGATGTCCTCTATTTTATGTATAATAATAACAAAGCAGCAATCGTGATGGTCTCTTTAATGTATAATAATAACAAAGCAGTAATCCTGATGGTCAGTTGCAATGAAAGGAAACGCAAGCAAAGTAAGAACTGTGAGAAATAACGTTTCACAGTAGTGATAAAAAGGTCAGAATTCTGAGAAATAAAGTCGCAATTGCGAGAAATAAAGAATTCTGACTTTTTATCACGCAATTGCGACTTTATATCTCAGAATTCTGACTTTATAACTCGCAATTGCGACTTTATATCTCAGAATTCTGACTTTTTATCACGCAATTGCGAGATATAAACTCGCAATTGCGAGTTAAAAAGTCAGAATTCTGAGATAAAGTTGCAATTCATCTTTTTTTTTTTTTTTTTTTTTTTTTTTTTAAGTGGAGTTTTTTTTTTTTTAGTGGCGGAAACGGGCTTCCATATAATAATGCTCAGAAATGTATCACAAGGAAAACAACACTTCACAATCAGGTGGTGTGTGTGTGAGTCATTTATAGTCCAGGTAGTGTGCTAAGCTGTATGTGGCAACAGGTGATTGGTGTGGAGTGAACATGTGACTGGCAGGGAGGATTGTGGGAAATTTAGTCCAGGAACTGACAGGAACAGACAGTGATCATGACTTGTAATTCTATATTTACAAAAGCAGGATTTTTGTATATACTGAGGCTCAAGTTTTTATATAATCTATTTTATCTTCTCTAGCTCAGAAAGCAGGATAATATGATGACAGAAACTTATAATCATCTTCTCCTCACACAGGTATCTACATCACTTTTATTGTCTTTGTGCAGAAAACGTCTCAGGTTACAGATGTAACCCTGGTTCCCTGAGTAGGGAACGAGACTCTGCGTGAAACGCATTGGGAACCTTCTGCGTGATGTCGTCACTGAAGCACTCATGTATCTAACCAATCGCGTAGCGAGACGTCAGAGGCGGGTGACGTCACGGACCAGGAAACTATAAAGCATACCCAGATGCAGAGAACGCTAGCTTCTGGAATAAGTCTGAAGCAAGCACTCGCAAGTATGCAGGGTGTACGGCAGGAGACGCAGCGTCTCGTTCCCTACTCAGGGAACCAGGGTTACATCTGTAACCTGAGACGTTCCCTTTCGTGGGAACTGTCGACGCTGCGTGAAACGCATTGGGAACGCAATCCCAACTGTGCCGTAGCTTCAAATACTTGTCAAAGTTATCTTGACAGGACAGAGGACCCCGGAGTGGAGCCAACATCAAGGTTATAAAACCTGATAAATGTGTGCTGGCATGACCATCCAGCTGCATCACATATATCATTAATAGATACTCCCGATATAAAAGCTTTTGATGCCGCCATACCCCTAGTAGAATGGGCACGAACATTCAGTGGAGAAGGCTGTCCGGCCGCTTCATACGCAAGTGAGATGGCCTCGACCACTCACTTGCTCATCCTCTGCTTAGATGCTGGGCCCCCCTTCTTAGGGGACCCATAACAGACAAATAGCTGATCTGATTTACGCCACAGGGCAGCTCTGTAGACGTAAGCATCCAAAGCCCTTACTGGGCAGAGCAGATTCAATTTTACCTGATCCAACGTCTCAAAGGGAGAAGGATAGAAGGCCTGGAGCACAATGGGACCTGGAACATTGGTGGGGATCTTTGGTACATAACCCGGTCTAGGATACAGGAATGCCTTCACCATTCCTGGAGCAAATTCAAGATATGAGGGAGCAACAGAAAGAGCTTGTAAATCTCCTATTCTCTTCAAAGTTATAGCTAGTAATAAGAGTGAGGAACCTCTCAGGAACCTCCTCTAGTGGTTCGAAGGGAGCCTCGGCTAGCCCTAGGCCTCAACCTCAGTGTGCCACGGAGGAAGCGTGTAACAAGGGGGTCTCGACCTACCGAGGAATCCCCCTCAAGAGGAGCATGATAGGCTGAGATAGCCGCAACATAAACCTTCAAGGTTGAAGGAGATAAACCCTCTGAGAACTTTTCCTGGAGGAATCTTAGCACGGAGCTAATGGAAGAATGGACGGTCTGTATTATTTTGTCTACACCAAGTAGCAAATAAATTCCATTTATAGGAATACAGCTTCCTCGTGGCGGGAGCTCTGGAGTTAAGAATGGTCTCCACAACCTCAGTTGGGAGACCAGCATCTATGAACTTGGCCCCCTCAGAGGCCAGGCCCATAGCTTCCACAATTCTGGGCGGGGATGTATTATCGTGCCGCCCGCTTGCGACAGGAGGTCCTGTCTGAGGGGGAGCTCCATCGGGTAGCTGTCTAATAGGGACACTAAGTCCAAGAACCATATCCTGGTTGGCCAGAATGGGGCTACCAGTATTAGTTTGGCCCCCTCCTGGCGTACTTTCTCCAGAACTCCCGGGAGCAGAGCGATCGGGGGAAATCCAGAGGTGCTGGATGTGTTAGGGAGTACCAGAGTGGACACTGGGTTGACTCCCGAAGCTAATAGGTCGACTTCCGCTCGACCAAAATTTTTCCATAGGAGATCCACCACCTCTGGGTGGAGTCTCCACTCCCCGGGCCTCGGCCCCTGCCTCGACAGGGCGTCTGCTCCCACATTTTGATACCCCGGGATGTAAGCTGCCCTCAGAGAAAGCAGCTTCCCTTGGGACCATAGGAGGATCCGACGGGCCAAGTAGTAAAGTTAGCGGGACCGCAGACCCCCCTGATGGTTTATATATGAGACCACCGACATGTTGTCCGTGCGGACCAACACATGGTGGCCTCTCAGGTCTGGGAGGAAGTGTTTTAATGCTAGAAACACCGCCATCATCTCCAGCCGATTTATGTGCCAGGAGAGCTGATGGTCCTCCCATAGACCCTGAGCTGAGCAACCACTCATGATCGCCCCCCAGCCCGTGAGGGAAGCATCTGTCGTAAGCATTACACAACGACCAGAAGTCCCCAACACGGGTCCCTGGGACAGGAACCAGGGATTTTTCCACATGGCCAGAGCACAAAGGCATCGCCGCGTGACTTTGATCATGCGAAAAGGATTTCCCCTCGGAGAAAACCCCCTGGTCCTGAGCCACCACTGTAAGGGTCTCATGTGCAGAAGGCCAAAAGGTATGACGTTGGACGCAGCTGCCATCAGACCCAGCAATTTCTGGAACTGCTTTACAGTGAGTGACTGGCCTAACTTCACTCCTTTCACGGCTGCGAGTATGGAACTCACACGAGCAGAAGACAGATGTGCCTGCATCGTGGTGGAGTCCTTTTGTGGAGGCCACGCTCACTTTCTGCTGCCATCTGTCGTGCGCCGAGGAGCTCATAGACGGCCGAGGCTGATTGCGCTCAGCAACCTCGGGGGGGATTTTAGATCGGCGGGGGAGGAACCTCTGGAAAGCCGCAGATTGTTTTTTAGCCTCCTGGAACCTCTCGACGACTGATGTAACAGCGTCGCCGAAGAGGCCCGCAGGAGACAGTGGCGCGTCCATAAGGGCAGCTTTATCACGCTCCCTTGTGTCTGAGAGGTTCAGCTACAAGTGCCTCTCCGTGGCCACCAAGGCTGCCATAGACCGGCCTATTTCTTTGGCCGTCTCTTTGGTGGCACGGAGAGCCAGGTCAGTTGCCATCCTGATTTCCTGGATGCACTCAAAAGTGGCCTCCCCGCTTTCATCGATCTCCCCCAGCAGGTCAGCTTGGTATGCTTGAAGCAGCGACATGGTGTGTAAGCACGCCGCCGCCTGACCTGCTGCCGCATAAGCTTTGCCCACCAAGCTAGATGTGGTTTTTAGGGGCTTGGTGGGCAACGTCGGGGTTTTAAGGGACGATGCCGACTCGGGTGAGAGATAGCCCGCAATCGTCTCTTCTACCCGGGGCATCGCCGCATAACCGTGCTGTTTCAGCCCCACGATGTTACTGTAGACCGAAGTCTGGGGGCTGAACACTTGATATTGCACTGGCCTTTTCCACAATCTCAACACCTCGGTGTGGAGATCGGGGAAGAAAGGCAAACCCCGACGCTGGGGTAGTGACCGAGCGGGGAGAAAGCACTCATCTAGTTTGCTTTTCGGTCTTGTCTCCGCCTGCTCTGCTGGCCAGTCTATTTTTAACTTGGCCACAGCCCTGGTCACTACCTCCAGGAGCTCCTCGCATGCTGGGGAAGAGGATGGCGGGTCCTCCTCCCCAGTCTCGACGCTCACCACATCAACCTCCTCGGAGGAAGAGAGGTGAAGCGCCGGTGCCTCTCTCTGAGGGGAAGAAACCGCTACGCGTGCTTCCACCACCTGAGAAGAGACACTGGGGCTGGCAGGTGAAGGGCGAGATAAGGCTGGGCCTGTCTCAACCCCCTCTGCCAGCTCCATTTGCGAACCCCACAAATGAAGCCGCCGCTGTGCCTCAGCAACAGCGGGACCCGATCCGCGGGGAACGCCAACCCGGGCACCCTCCTTATTATTAAAGAGTACACGGTGTGATCTTAAAACTCTGAGGGTGAGCCTCTCACAAGTGAACACAGACAGCTCCCTCAAGAGCTGCCTGTGCATGCTCAACCCCCAGGCAAACGACACACATTTCATGTGCATCCCCATCTGGGATATACCTTGTGAAGGGATGAACACATTTATTAAATTGTTTGCCTTCCTCCATTTTCTCGTGTCTTATTCTCATATAAATATATGTGTGGTGCAACTGAAACTCTTGTCCTCAGACGAAGAGATCTTGTCTTTCTAATAAAATAGAACGAGACAAACAACACCAAATAAGACACACAAGATAACATAGAGTGCTTGCTGAAGACACAGAAGCTAGCGTTCTCTGCATCCGGGTATGCTTTATAGTTTCCTGGTCCGTGACGTCACCCGCCTCTGACGTCTCGCTACGCAATTGGTTAGATACATGAGTGCTTCAGTGACGACATCACGCAGAAGGTTCCCAATGCGTTTCATGCAGTGTTGACAGTTCCCACGAAAGGGAATCATAATTCAGTCCAAAGCTTTAAAAAGCAAAGGTGTGATTTATTGACCTGGAAAAGTCATGAAAATTAAAATCTTAATGTCTTGGAAAACTTTTTTTCTATATATAATTAATCCAAAGTTTTCTTATATCAAGGTCTAAAATGTTTTGTAGGGTAATTTGAAAAAATAAATAAATTCTCATAATCACAAATAACTAGAAAAGTTATTGGTAATAAGAAGTGTAAACCTTAATGAACATTCAGTTATTGAATTTAGATTAATTATGGAATGTAATTATTTAAATGATTTCTTTTGATCATTTTAATATTGTCCATTTTTAGTTTAACCCTGAGAGACCTTAAAAACAAAGACCAGTATTTTCAACCAAGTCCAATAATCAGTCCAGTGTGACTGCTGAAGGATGGGACTGAAGATGTGAGCTGATTTTTTAAAAATGTAAGAAAATGGACAGCTGAATGTTGTATAGTTTAAGGATTAAGGGCTTTAGTTGGTAGACCACAGAATAAGTTGCAGTAGTCCAGATGGGAGGGTGTGAAGGCATGGAGAACAGTTTCAGCACCTTTAAGATTGAGCAAAGATCACATACAGACAATATTGTGAAGATGAAAAAAAAAAAACAGGATTGAACAAGCTGACTGATATGCATAATCAAAACATAATTTAGGATCAGATACTCCCAGATTTCACACACTGGATGAAGGTCTAACCAAGACTCCATCAATATGAATGAAGATGTCATGTTGGGACGAGCCAAGGGGTTTAAGGTCTGATTAACATGATTTCAGTTTTACAGCATTCAGTTTTAAGATCTTTAAGGCAAGAAGTGATGGATGGGGGTGGAAAAACAGAATTGGGCAGCAAAATAGATTTGTTTATCGTAAGCATGAATATGAAAATAAGGACTATAAATGCTGAATGAGCATTTCCAAAAACATCATAAGCCTAAGTTGATTAGCTCCATTGGTGGCAATGGTTCTACGATCAACTTAGGCTCACAATGCTTTGGGGAAATGTAGCCCAGGACTAGAGGAATATGGCAGTCCCTGTTTATTATGTTCCTATATGCTCAGTTGAAATATGACCGCTTTAGACATTTGACAGTTTCTTTAAGGGAACGTGTGTGTTGAATGAAGCACATGACAGGAATAGTCCAAGTTAAAGGGGTGGTTCAGTGTTTTTTTTCTAGGCTTGAATGTGTTTTTGGGGCACAGTTTAGCATGTCTTAATGCTTCATTTTTTTTTTAAAAAAAAGGGTATTTTTCATATATTTTACCTTTATTCTACTCTGTTTCTGTTTCCACTGTCATATGAACGGCTCGTTTGACTTCCTGCTTCTATGAACGCAATGTGCTCAGATTGGTTAGCGGGCTTGTGATTCGCTCATGGCTCTGGATTCGCTGAAGCTTCCAGAAACGCCACGCCCCTTACCATTCGTTGCTTCAGTGGAAATGTAAATAATGGCGTCTATATTGCTATATCAAATTGAGCCCGAATCAGTCCCAGATGAAAAGGGTCAGGTAGAACCTCTTGCGGCTTTTAAAGGACGCTTATGAATGGTATTTAATTTAGTATTTGTGTCAAAGTGTTTAGATATTTTGTCACTGCTGTTTGTTAGCTTTCAATATACAGTTTTATCCTGATTAAAGCTTTACTGTAGCCGAATGCATGACTGAGTAGTAGCATTTTTGTAAAGGTAGCATTTAATTTATAGCATGAACAACTGTTTGTCTATGAACATAGAAGTTTGTTGGTGTTTGAAGAATTTAGCTAACTGGCTAGCGAAGCAAAACGTGTTTGTCTTTATGTCCTTGATGCAACCAAAAATAGCAACAGAACTATATGTTTAAAAGACATGTACAAACAAAACGTACTTACAGTTTGAAGCCAATAAACAGCAGCTTCTGCTTTTAAAGTGGGAACTGCTTCATCTTTCAGTAATAGCCTTTGTGCAAATCCAGCATTGAACTCGTGTAGATTGTGAAAGCTGTCTTCAGCGGCGCATCCAGTGTAGAAAATATCACAGATTATAATGGGTTCTATTATCTTTTGACGCGTCGCGCCGCTTGTGTTCGGTGTACACAACTCTTCCGCTTCCATTATGCCGCGCCGCATGGCCTCGCCCACTTTGTTGCGTGTTCTTGGTGGCGTGTTTTGCAGGGTTTATGATGTCACCAACCCGTTGTAGTCCAAACCGGTCATTTTTGTAGGCATTAAACTATAACTTTAAAAGACAATATCTCCGTTTGCATTGAATTTTCAATGCGGTGACTTTGCAGATACTGTTTATGCTCAAGCAGCAACATTACACACTAACTAAAGTTAAAAAAGTGACATCGCAATGAACCACCCCTTTAATAGTATTTAATAAACAAATCCAAACAAGGGAGAACACAACCTCATAAAACATGGACAAGAACAGACAAGAAATTGAAAGACAAGGAGTATATATACTAGAACAAATGAGGGAGCTAAATGAGATAAGTGATAAACAGGGCACAGGTGAATGGAAAATGACTAATCAGACAAACTGGGAAAACAGGTCATAGGGACTGAACCAAAAACACAATGAAAACAGAACCCAGCATATACTTGTTACAGATCTAAACCATTTAATATTTGTGATCTGTGTAACAATATTATTCTCTGTTGTTGTTTCAGGCAGATGCACACGATGAATCAGGAAATTAAACATCAGAGGATTTAAATGCTTCTGGACACACTGACTACTGTGAAATTACACTCTGAAATGGACACGCTTTTACATTTACAGGGATATCATGTGCAAAAAAATCTGTAGTGGTGAATGAGAGACTGCACTTTTGCATGCCTGTTTGATCCACTGGTAAAAATAATAATTCATGTTAGCTTTTCCATGACTTTCTAAATTAGAAAAAAATAATATCTAGAGATTAATTACAGCCATCAGGAGAGAAAGATATCACGTTTACTGTCACTCTCTCAGTCGTTGTGTTAGAAACACTCTCACAGCAGCAGCATTTGCTAGTTTTTGAAATGTAGATAATGTAGATAATGTGACAATGTCAAAGCACAAATATAGTTTCTGTAGCTCCGCCCCTTTTCAGCTCTGCTCTAGTTGTGTTTTGTCTTCCTGTTTGTGTTTCCGCAGCATGAAAGTAAGATCTTATGGATATTCGCTTCAAACATTACAATGCTAATGATAACTTTAGTTAGGTCTACAGTAAGTAAATCTAATTACTCTTTGACAGCGATGTGAAATATACAGAGCTAAAATGGAAGTTCAAACACAAAATTCTAACAAGCGCTCGTTTCTCTGACTCAGAAGGTCTATAGTTTTATAAATGTAGTCTACATTAGACGTTTTAAAATGAAAATACAAAAATCTTTGCTTGATGTTTATAGATATTTAGATGTTTTCAGCATTAATAACTGTGGAAAATTATATCAGTCTGTGATAAAATGCAGAGATGGGCACTCGAGTTAGAGACTCGGACTCGAGTTGCACTCGAGTCGCATTTTAACAGACTTCAGACTCGGACTCGACCTGAAATGACTTCAGACTTGACTCGACTTGGCACAAAATACTCGGAATATTTTAAAAACGACTCAAGTCTTTTACCCTGAACTACTGATATAATAAATAAAGAATTCGTATTGTGTTTAAATGGTTTTATAATATCTGCGTCACATATATTTCCTTACGTGTCGTGGTAGATCGGACTCTTGTCATAGAATTTGATTACGTATGTCTGTGCGCATAAACTCCGAAATGTCATAATAAGAGTCCCATGAAACATGACTAGTCACCGTGCCTTATGTTTTTTCGTTTGGGTTTATTATCACGTCAGATCAGCTAGACGCACAGAATGTGGGAAAACAATTAAAGATACCCGAACAACATCATCAAATTTTATGAGACATCGCATCCACAAAGGTTAGTCACATTAACTCACAAAACTAGCTATTACTCTGTGGTGTAGCTGCATGGCTCTTTTGAATTGCCAGCCTGGTAAAATATGAACAAAAAAATATCTAGGCTTTAAACCTACGTTTTATCAAATCTTCGTATTATTTGCAGCTTTTCTATTTCTTATTGTGTGTCCATAAGAGAGAGAGAGAGATAGAAAGAGATGTTAATCCATTTATTACTTAAAGCTCATATTTTAATGCATTACATTCAGCATGTGTAGAGTTTTCAATTGACATTCTTAAACATTCCGAGGTTTGATATTTTCTGATAATGACTGTCGTCAATAACAACGAAGCTGTATAACAATCTGCTGTATAACAAACCGTGACTCACTGGCGCCATCTTGTGTCCTTTTAGCAACTGTATTAAAAATGACTACTCGTTGCCAGAACAATTGTTTTGTACATTGTAATGGATTATAAAGCAACAAACTGGATGTACATTATCCCTTACATCATAGGACCTTAATTTCAAATAAAACAGATTATAGAAAGATCATAAAATTTTGTCTATATATTACAACTAGGATAAAACATAGGATTTGATTATGATTTTTTTTTTTTTTTTTTGAATGACTCGAGACTCGACTCGGACTCGTGACAAAAGACTCCAGACTTGACTCAGACTCCAGTGATAAAGACTTCAGACTTGACTCGGACTCCAGATAAAAGACTCGTGAACATCTCTGATAAAATGTATTTTGTATTGTTGCTTGTTCTTCAGTGAAGTGTGTGATTTCACCAAACAGGACTGCAGAAGTGTTACAATCTTCAAGCTAACAATGACTTATTGTTGACTTTTTTTTGTTGAATTTTTTTTAATATTTAATGTTTAAATATGAAATGAGCTTTCTAGGTTTTGACATCTACTTGAATGAAACATGTTTCTGATAAACGGTCTTCTCTTCAGGTCTAGTTGAGTTCATAACTTCATACAGTGATGGATCTCATGTGCTATTCTGTTGTAAACTGTATTGTTGCTCTTCTCATGTTTATTGAGATCTTAAGATTAATTGCTTGTCGTATTTCTCATTTTTATCATTTTGTTATTTTGTTATTTTTATTTTTTTAAATAAATGTGTGAAACAAAGGCTGATAAGAGTGATTTGTGATGTTTGTTCTTTGGTTTAGGAGATCGTAAGAGCTGAAGGTCCTGAGAGAATCAGTAAATTAATTCAGATACAATACTGCATAACTATAAACCTGATGAGAAACAGAAAACTAGAACTGTAACAGAATAATGACTTCAGTTCAGTGTTTATGAAGCAGAATAACACAGTAATGATGTCAATATATATATATATGTAAAGCATTAAAGCCTAAATATATTATGCAGCTGTATGGAAATAAGCCTATAATATAAGAAAATGTTTTCTTATAGTAAACAGATTATATGAAGGCTACAGTCCTGTTTGGACCTTGACATGAAATGATTTTTAATGTTCATTATTTATGGTTATGCATACCATTAGTGAGAGTGTGAAAAGTGTGTGTTTTAAAACAGTAAATATATATAGAGTATTTAAATAGACTAAGTTTTTACTACTGACTTTTCACACAACTTAATGTGACCTCAGGAATAAAGACGAAAGTGTAATTTCATAAAGGATCCAGTGAGGGGCAGCAGCTCAATATTTATCATTCAGTGTAACAGATATGTGACAAATGTGAAAACTGGCTAATACGCTGTGGTTTAAAACATTTACCACATATACGTAGGAATAGTGTTTATTTATTATTGTTTTTCCCTTTTCTATGGAAGCTTGTTTACACCACGGAATAAAAAAGTTAATGTTTTTCGTATGTGTGAGTTTTTGAAGAGTCTGTGGTTAGTTGATGATTGGCTGAACACCATTAAAACTATAATTACTTTATGTAATAAATACTGTCTGTGTGCTCTTCAGAACAGTGATAGTCTCTTTGTTAAATACTTTAGTACCTGCAGTGCTATTGTTAACCACCTATATATGAAACATAAAGTAAATAATTATGAAATATCAGAAATATATTACTTTAAATATTTCTATATATATGTGTATATATTGCATGATTAAACATATTTTCAATATATTTGTACACATGCAGCACCATATCTGATCACATATACATCTATATATCATGAAGTGTATTATTGAATATAAAATTACATACATTATGATATACAAGTAAATATATTGTCACATATTTTTCAATATATGAAAGTGGCAATTCCTTGTGTTATTCAGTATTGTAATATATTGACAATCTAATTTAAAAGTCTGTAAACCCTAACACTCAAAATAATGAATTGGTTTGAGTAGGACAAACTTAAATTAAACAAATTAGTTCAGTCAAATGAACTTTTATGAGTATTTAGCAGTTTATTTTTCTTTCAGGTTCACAGAACTGATATATTCTAAGGAATTGTTTCATTGTTTTGAATTTTATGAACTTATTTCTTTCAATTTAGACAAACTTAAGTTTAACTGAAACTGGGCTGGGATTTCAATTTCCCAGCATGCTTTGCACATGACACTTGAAAGGGTCTACAGAAAAACATTTTTATAGTTTTATATGATCAAGGTATCATATCCGTCATATACTGCCCCCTGCTGGAGAGATTCAATATCACAAATACAAATCTTCCTCCTGTAGATCAGTGGTGAAGCACAGCGCAGCACGCAACAACCTCAGGCACAAAGACATGCTCACCTCTGGCCATGAAGCAACAGCGTGTTTTCAGCAAGCCAAAAGCTTGTTCTGTGCTTTGAACACAGGACTGTTGAAATGAGCCTCGGTTCTGTACAGACTCTCATGAGGTGATGAGGCAGATGGGTGCTCTCAGGCAAGGATAGCCTCGATTTCAGTAAATAAAATATTTCTCGAGTTACTGGTGCTTTAACAATGAACAATCATAATGACAAAAAATGTATCACGGGATTGTGTACACAATAACGTGATTATATACACAGAAAGTACAATGATAAGGTTAAATATCTTTGGATAATTCATCATAATGCATCAAAATATATATATATATATTTTCACCCCTGTGTCAGGGTTTCTGGTTGCAGCACAAATGAATAATGATGCAGCAGCTTCTTTATTCACACAAACTCAAAACTACAAAACACTCAGAACCAGGAACAGAACAACTAACTTTACAATGATGAGGACAGACAGAGAACTGAAGGAAACACAGGGTTTAAATACAAGAACAAACAGGGGAGCTCACAAGATAATTCATCAAAACCAGCTCGGACAAATGAACTCAATGATGGTAACCATAGAAACAAAGGAGTGGCGGGAAACTGAACAGAGGAGCTGATCAAAATACAAACAAAGTCCAAAAACACAAACTGAAATGTGACACCCTGAAGAAACAAGACTTAAATTCAAGAAGAGGAAAAGATAAAGGAGACCCTAATCCACCCAGATATACACAAAATGTATTGGTTACAATCACAAAATAAATGGGCAGCGGTTTCTTCAACAAGACCACAAAATGAGCAAGTTTCATCAATATCAAGATGAATTAAACCTGATACTCATATCTTTTAAGTTATTTTGCTTGTGATAACATAGGATAAGATACTCAGTGTGATCAGGCTATAAAGTACCTACTCTTTTAGCACTCGATAAGTAAGTACCTATTGAAATTAAGCACGTAGTCAGAGAGTAGGCCTATACGGTTTGAATGCAGCCATGGATTATCAGGAAGTAAAATAGTGAAAGCTGTATCTTTACTCAGTAATAGAAGAATAATGATCAAATGCAGGATGAGAAGCAGAAACAAAATGAAATGAAAACACTAGCGGGAGGAAAGGTAGCATGAACAGAAATAGGTGATAAAACTAGAGTTGTCCTTTCAGGAGAACCTCTTAACTAAAATATGAGGAACTTTGTAGTTATGAAACAATGGTGGCATATGGTAATTAATGGGAAACACTGGATAAATGTTTAGCTGACAAATGTGCTAAAATGGTCATATTATAGAGATTAGAAAAATGATATTTTGACAGCACTGCTAAGAAACCTCAAACCTGAAAGATTCAGGGCTTTTGGAAAAACAGTCCCCTAAGCCCACCCCTAGCTCCACCCCTGCCCCCAACTCTTAAATACCAACGCATGGGACATATCTGTATCTGTAAAGGACAAAATGTGCTGTGCAAAATGTGGCGGAGAGGATGAGTGTGAGGAGGAACAGAGATCAAATGCTGTAACTGGGAGAGGCCATAGTGCTGATGTGCTTATAAACTCTTAAAGTTAACAGGAATTTTAGCTGAAGAAATACACAAGATTTTAAAAGCGAAAGAAAGAACTGTTGCTTTGGATATGATTCAGATAACATCTCACTCACAGTGATGTCCGGAGCATTAGCTGGTAAGTGTATATGGACAGTGCATGAAGATAATATGGGCAGAGATCATTGCCCAGTAATATTTGAAATTCAAAAAAGCAAAATATTAATCAATGTGTTATATGGAGATTTCAACAGGCAAAATGGAAGGAATTTTATATGTTGTGCGAAGAAAATTTTAATAATAATAATAATAATAATTTAATTGCCTTTGCAGTGAAACAATCTTTTTCTTTAATAGGAGATAATGGAAAGAAAAATAAAAGTGTATCTTGGTGGTCAGAAGTTTATGTTTCAAGGTAGATATTTTTCAAATAATTTCCAACTTTATATATATATATATTGATGGGCTTTTTTTTGCCTTTTTACAGGAAAGTCAAGAGAAACAGGAAGTTGAAGATCTGTCTGCATTCAATATTTTTTTCCTCATGAGCACAACTGCACTAACATGTCATGAATACACAGATAACATCACCACCACCTGACGTTTCTACAAGCTCGAAGGCAGAGATTAAAAGCTTTGAGGGGAAAGATAAAGAGAGACTTATGAGGTAAACATCCCAAACTGCCCTTCATTAAGTACATATATTATTCATACAGATGTTGTTTTCTTAATTCTTTCTTTCTTTTTCTTATTCACCGTTGAAAGTATTTGCATATGGAAAGATTCATGTTCTGAGACAGTAAACATGAAACTGCTCTGCATCAAATCATTTTCTCTAACAGTAAGGGTTTACTGTTTTTTTTACCTGTTTTTCTGTGTGATCTGCAGTCAGGCATAATGAAACTACAAGGTACGACGGGAAACAGAGTGGAGCTGTTATTGATCATCTTTTGTGGGTGCTGCATATGTTAACCACATAACCGAGGCTCGGTTCCACAACAAAGCGTACCCGAATGAATGTTTTGCTGCAGAAAACCTCCTCTCTTCCTGTCGCTGGAACATGGTGTGCAGCATCATGAAATCTTAAAGCTAGTATGCTGGGTCGCATGTCTATTCTGAATGGTACAAAATGCAAAATGGTGCATGAGAGCAAATAATAAAATACACACATTACTGTTTAAATGTTTGATTTTGGTAAGATTTTTTAAAATAGTTTTGAGAGAAGTCTCTTATGCTCAACATGGCTGTTTTTATTGGTTCAAAAAATGGTAATATTATTACAATTTAGAATAACTGTTTTCTTGTGTTGCTTAATATTTTGTGGGGAAACCATGATGCATTTTTGCAGGATTCTTTGAAGAATAGAAAGTTCAAAAGAGCCGCATTTATTTGAAATAGAAATGTTTATTAACATTATAAGTAAATGTCTTTGTAATACTCCTGGAAAGAACTAAAATGAAAGAAGATAGAGTCTGCTGTGATGGTTTCTCGTCTCTTCATTTGCAATGAATGAATAATGCATATAACAACAGTTTGTCACCTTACAGGGTAACACTTTATAATAACTGCACACTATGAAGCATTAGTTAAGCATTAGTTAATAGTTATTTCATCACTTATAAAGCATTAATAGACATTAGTAAGTAGTTTATAAATACAGCTATAATTGCTTTATTCTTGATTTATAAGCATATCTATAATGTGTTTAATAACTGTATTTTCATACTTTATTAATAATCAATTTATCATTTCTAAATTAAGTATTACATTATTTACAAACCAGTTATTTAGGAGTTGTCAGTAGTTCATTTAGTAAGTGTAAGTAAATGATTAATAAACTATTTAAACATTCATTTATACATCTTATTATTTAGACACATAGTTACTTAGTGTGTTAGTAAATGTTTTATTAACACATATTCCTACTGCAATTCATGAGTAATTCAGGTAGTTATAAAACATTTAGAAGTAGTCAGTTAACTATTTTCGTGAGCTCATCTAAAGTGAGGACTATTTATGCTTTGTAAAGCTTTTATAAATGAGATTTAAAGGTTCAGTGATCTTCTGCACTGCTGTTCTCTAATGTTTTAAAGTTAGTACCGAGGTAGTTTTGACACTAGGAATATGTTAATAAAGCATTTATTAACACACTGAGTAACTAATACTATATGTCTAAATAATAAGATGCATAAATGTACATTTAAATATTTTATTAATCATTTACTTACACTTCCTAAATGATCTTATGAACCACTGACAACTCCTAAATTACTGGTTTGTGAATAATGTAATACATAATTTAGAAATGATAAATTGATCATTAATAAAGTATGAAAATACAATTATTAAACTCATTATAGATATGCTTATAAATCAAGAACAAAGCATTTATAGCTGTATTTATAAATGGCTTACTAATGTCTATTAATGTTTTATAAATGATGAATTAACTATTTACTAATGCTTAACTAATGCTTCATAGCGTGAGTTATTCTAAAGTGTTACCCATTACGGTGGTCAAAACATGTATGACCTATGTGTACAGTGATGACTGGGTATAAACATCAACAAAATTTTTTAACAACATTTTTCATCATCTGAATCCACCAAGTGACACTCAACTGTCTTATTCTTTTACAAGATTAAGATTCCTACAATATATAGATAAGCATAAAAAGCATTTATATATTATATGTATATATATAATAAACATATCTATATAATAAATATATCGATATATATATATATATACACACACACACACACACACACACACACACATATATATATAGGGTGAATTGCCCTAATGTGGGACATTTTTTGCATTTCAGACTTCTGTGACATATTGCAATTTGTAGCCAAAACATTAAATTCACACACAATGCCATTTTAAAAAACCCAGGATGTCTCCTAATCAAATCAAAAGAGAAAATAGAGATAACACATTCATAAAAGAAATTATAGACATATTAGTGCTCTTAGTGCAAGTCGTCTAAAACAATCTGGTGCTTCCTAATGTGGGACAGTGAAAATTCTATGATAAAAGGCCAAAATCTATGATGATGATAATAAGAATAATGATAATAATGATGATAATAATGATAATAATAATAATAATCATAATAATGATAATAATAATAATCATAATAATAAAAGGTCTATGAAAAGGCCAAAGTCTATGATAAACGGCCAAAATCATTTGATTCATGCAGAATAGTAAAAATCTTCTTAAGTTAGTAATTCTCTTCTTGGTTATGGATGGACTGATTGATAATTGAACATCATCAGAAAAATAATACAATATGATAGTTTTGATGCATTTATTGTAAAGACATTAGGCAACTATTTTCATAGGCTATGTTATGTCGTATATAGAAAAGAGTTAAATGCAGTCAGAATTCTTCACTGTTCTCTTCAACAGGCATAGCCTAGGCTTATTTGAAGGCAAAATATAAAATCTTGCAACCTGCAAAAAATTAATTAAAAAAAGCCTTGAACAAACTTTAGGCTGGATTTAACATTGAGTCAAAATTCATAAAAGTGCTGTGAACTGCATAAATGTTTATTTTGCCTAATGTTGTCTATTTCACTAAACAACAAACACACACAATCATTCTATTATTGCATAGCAACACTAAAACACTGTAAATAACTATTTTTGTCCCACAAACTATACCCCATCACACATTTTTGACTGACTAAAGTACTGTCCCACATTAGGCAATAATGCTGTCCCACTTTTTGAAACCACATTTCCTAAAGTGGGACACTAGGAAATTTGATAAAAAATATAAAATATATAGTTTACACATACAATGTTATAGTATTTTTTGATGGACATACATTTCATAAGCACATTAGGCCAAAAGATATCATGATTTTTTTGTTTAAAATTAATTTATACTCCTTAATGTCAAGTTTGTCAAAACTCGATGTCATTGACCTTTGGGTGGCTTTCACACAAGGTCCTTCCTTTTTGATGATTGCTACAGTCTCATACATGCCTGTACATTTGAGAGGCTATGTGATTTTGATCACATGGCACCACAGCTTCAGATAACCCATAGTTTCACTGACATTCATGTATTTATGCGGGACCTACAAACACTAAACCTCAGGTGTCCCATAGGCAGTGTCCTACTTTAGGGCAATTCACCCTATATATATATATATATTTGACATCAGTTATATTTAACCTTTAACCTATTTAACCTTTAACCTTTATCTAAATAATAACATAACATTTATGTCAAAATAAATACATTTAGAAGATGAACAATATTCCCAGATCGTTCTGATGCATTACACTGGATATGAAATTCACTCGTCACATATATTGTCAAATGTAACGCAAAACACAGAAATAACCACAAATCAAACAACCATGTTTGCAAAATGAAGATATCTCATAACGCTAAAACAGTATTATATATATATATATATATATATATATATATTTTTTTTTTTTTTTTTTTATACATTCATCATATGGCGGGCTTTCACACTGAACTCACGACAAGTTTTTGTAAAATATAAAATAACAGCTTAAAACACATACAACTCATTCGTATTACTTTAAACAGTGTTTATACTGAAATTGAAGGTGTGTTTTGTGCATTTTACTTCAGTTAACCGGAAAGAAGTAAAATGAAAGAAGATAGAGTCTGCTGTAATGATTTCTCGTCTCTTCATTTGCAATGAATGAAGCACATCACAGGCTCTCACCAAACTGTCGTGCGATGACGTCATGACGCAGGTATGCCAAATGAAAATAATTAATTTAGGAAATGCACAAAACATACTTTACTTCTCATAAACACGAATAACGAATTAAATACAATTTTACAATATTAGAATTAACAATAGGCTATATTAATTTTGGGAACTTAATCACCATATCACATCTTAAGACAGTGAAAACATATATAAAAAGTATATTAGCATCATACTTTTTTCCTATTAAACTGTAATCCAGCATATTTAAAAAAAATATATATTTTAGAAAAATATTTAATATGAACGTTCTGTATATTTTTTTTTTAAAGTGCACTTATTTGAACATTACTTAAAACATATTTTAGGTAGGCTATATTTTAAATTGTTTGCTCAAAATAGTCATTGTAACAATGGACTGAAAGTATAATGTTACTTAAAAAAAATATTTAAAATTTACATTATTTAATATCCTGAAGTTGTAGTGTATTTTTTTTACCTTTATAGATTCAGGAGGAGTCAGGTAGGCCTATAATATTTTCTTCTCAGACTATATTATCTCAGGGTCTACTTCTGATCACTACCGTACCTCCTAGGCCTACAGTTCAGATATCAACCAAGCTTACCTGGGTGGGGTGTGTTAGCCTTCAGTTCACTGGCTCTTTGCCCTCAGAGGACAGCTATGCCTGCTAATGCACTCCCTCGGCCCACTCTGTTGCGACTGGTTGGCAACCTTGACTAACTTTGTAAAGTCCGTTGAGATATCTTTATAAAAATCTATCTTTTTTCAGACAGTCAACTTCTGATACCCCAAATGGATTCTCACTCTTCAACAATAAACAGACTGAGACAATAGAGTTTGAGGGCAGTCCTCATTCTCATTTTATTATTTCTTGCAAAGGCAAAAGCTAAATACACCACTCTATGCATAAGCTGGAAGTTCCATGGGCCAGATAAATAATTACATTTTAAAGCTTACCCTCTTCACTACTCAGTATATGTTCTTTCTATAAAAAATCAGGTGTCTTCTTTGATCTTCTGAGTCTGGCGCCGGCTTCCGCTTGCTGCTTGCTTGTATGCTCTTTCTTTCTTCAGCAAAACTACAGAGAACTATAATGGCCCCTGTTTTTATATTCTCTTTTGACGCACTTTATCTCTTCATTTTCACACACGTGGCTTCTACTTGCGTTAACATATTACCTGAATGCGTCAATTGCTATGTTACTTGTCTATCACCTATTTTACTTGCGTCAATGGATTTCCTATTTATGTCAACGGCTTAAGCAATACACACATTTTTTATTATAGCCTACATTTTTATCAGATTTCTACCTTGCTATTCATTTATTTCCTAACTGTCTTCATTTTCGTCAGTTGCACACAACAATGCTTCTATCCCCAGAACCCATGTTCACCTACACACATAACATTCGTCATCTTTACAGGATGTGGTATACACTTCACTCGAGCCCACAGAATGTGTTTTTGTATTTCACATTATGAAAACTTCATAGACCCCAGAGATTTTCTAAGTTCAACAATTTTCTGCTTTTTATTATATCTTTTAAAATCTTTATCAAATTGTTTGGAAGACAACACTCCATTTCTCTTGACACTTCACCTCATGGTTGTGAAAGCGTTGTTTTTTTTTATTTTTTATAAACATTTATATCTTTTATAAACATGTTAGCAAGTACTAGTTCTATTTGTTCTTAAGTATAATTAAATACAAGCCACTATAATAAGAACTTGTATCTAATGAATATGTACTAGTATCTGTAAAAATGTACTAGTAGAATAAACTCTAGCAGCTAATGAACAAGTATTGAAATAGATACTAGTATCTAAAAAATAAACACAGCATGAAAACTAGTAGGGATCTAAATGTTAAAATGGCTTGCCATACTTGGGGAAATTAACGTTAGCTATACATCTTCATGTCTGTGAACAGTGTGTACAAGCTTGATGACTGCTGAAAATAGGTTGACTAATAAAAAGAAAAACTAAACATTCATTTATAAATAGCTATATTGTTTAAATTGTTACTGCCTTTAGCTATTATTTTGGAATAAATAAAAAAATAAATATGTAAATACACTAACTTGATTAAATTTGTACTTTGTTTTAACCCTCTACAGCACAGGCAACGGAAAGTTTTGTTAAGCCCTATGTTTTGTAAAATTTTCTTTAAATGATTACAACCAATTAGAAAGGTCGAGAAAGTACCAAAGAACACTCCAGTAAGGGGTGGGAGTCAATATCAAGCACAATCAGGGTGGGACGTCCTGTTCTGACACATGGTCACAGGAGCACATGGTGGAAGAAGGCAATATTATTTGCTTTAGTAATCTTATTTAAAACGACATGAACTGTACATAAAAAACCATGTGTGTGTGTCAGGTTTTATGAAGTGGAATCCAAATTAAGATAGAGAAAAGAGATGTTTTTTTTTATTATGACAAAAAAAGGTATAGATAAGAGTCAAGTGTTTATGTTAAATCTTATAATATTACTTGGTAAATTTCATAGGCCTATATACAAATGTAAATTGTCTGAAAGGATACCCAGTATCACTTCAATGCTGACATTAAGATTTATTTTGAAACCTTTCAAGGACTCTCAAACCGCAAAGCAATCAGAACTATGGACATTTACAAGGACTTAAATTCCTCTTCTTCAATTTAAATATACCCTTTTCTGTTTTTTTCTTCTTTCTTCGTTTTTTTTTTTTTTTTTTTTCTTTCCCCCTCAATTTCTCAAAATATTTTTTCTAATATCTTTGATATGAATGTTATGGTTTGCAATATATAATGACTAAGGCTAAAAGTATTACTGATTCATGGCGTGTTAGATCAAAATCTCAATAATAGGTAGAATAGCCTATTTTTCGTCTCAGTCATCAGTTTAGAAACAGGCACCTTAACCCCTGTGATGTGTGGCAGCAGCAGCGGGAAAAAGATCTCGGGAGAATGAACAAGTAGACACAGATCAAGTGTGGTGTAGGCTACAAAGCATTCTCAGATTTATTCAGGAAGAAGGGGCATATTTATAGTAGGGTGACCAAACGTCCTGTTTTCCCAGGACATGTCCTGTTTTCACGTACTGTCCTGGCCGTCCTGGTTGTTTTTTATAAAGTGATGAAAATGTCCTGGTTTTCATTGTTTTTCATTGGGCCATTAAATTGACCGGTGTTACGAGATTTTCAGTTTCTGAGATTTTCGGTTTCCGAAGATTGAGCATTAATATAAATGAGTTTCGCAGACACTCGTGCTAATTGTATCGTGCTACTGAGAAATTAGTTCACGTTGTATCTCAAGACATTAGTGGATTATTCCATAAAGGTAACTATATTCTCAGCGTCGCTGCGGACTTATGCCTAAACTACAGTTGTTTACTTCTAGGTAAGAGTTTATAATGTTTTCATTAGTTTGCACGATTTGTGCAGTCGTCTGTAACTGAATAACAGATACTTTGTGTAACAGCAGAGCAACCTTCATCTACTATGAGTTCAGCTCGTTGTGCTCTTCCTTTGTACCTTGCGATGTAACAGCTGATAAGCCTATATAGCCTACAAAATCTTTATAACTTTCATGCTTGTTAAGCAACAAAAAACTGCTGGGAAAGATCAGCTCTACAGCAAAATATAGATGAGCAAACGAGGAGGATGAGGAAGAAAAACATGATGAAGAGGAAAATGAGGATGAAGAAGAAAACTAAAGATATTGATATTTTTTGTTAGTTTTTATAAGTTTGTGAGAGCTATTTTTGTTAAATTTGGATTGCTAATATAGCAGAGGTATTTTTAGTTATTATTTATTTATTTTTCTAATACAGAAGAGACATTATTTCTATAATTATTTCATTCGTTATTTTTGAAACTTGCCATAATAAAACATGTTGAGTAACCTCTGAGAATTTGTGTCTTTGGTTATAGAGAGTATTTTGTAATATAACAATTTTCTATCCATATAGAGGAGGCATACTTTAAATGTATTGAAATTATAAGGCATCTTTGAGTAAACTTCGAGTATCATTTGAGTATCTCATTGCCGGGCTGAGTGTCCTAAAGCATTATTTGTGAAACATTTATATACGTTGAATATATGTGAAATTTGTTATGTTAAGACCCATATGCAGTTTGGGAGGAGGTGGGTGTGGCGCCTGTTCTCGGAACGCCCTTATTTGGGAAACGTCTGCGACTCATTCTGGCGTTTAATGCTGATGAGGAGAACTGTAACCTACAACCTCCACTGTAGGACTGAATTAAGGGCAGAGCTGCCTCACTAGAGTTTAAGAAGCACGATAGTGTGATGATGAAGATGGAGCAGCACGAAAACATCCAGACGACACAAACACCAGATGAGACGAAAACTTCTCAGCCTTCACCAGGGCAAGACCGGACGAATAAAAGAAGGTAAGTTAATTATTTACACTTACAAAGAATAAGTGTGTTTATTTTTCATGTATTAATATGTACACTTCAGGAAATAATATTTACCTTTAAGGTACTAATGTAGGTTGTGTACATTTAGAAAGGGTACCTACTTTTTTCCTGAATAAACCCTATAGTGTCACTACAGCGCGGTCACATTAAGGTCACAGAATTTAATAAAATCTCTGAATATCATTTACTAAATATATTTAAGGTTTTTTTTTAATCAAATTTCTATCAAAATATTTGAGAATGAGAAATGAAACTGATATGTTTCAAGAATCACAATTATTACTTAGTTTAAATCAATATTATTAATCTTTAACACACAATTAAGAAATTGAGTAGATTCACTAAAGTACAGTTGAGCTCAAATTTTACATACCCCTTGCAGAATATGCAAAAATGTTAATCATTTGAACAAAATAAGAAGGATCATGAAAATTGCTTGTTTTTTTTTATTTAGTACTGTCCTGAATAAAGTATTTCACATAACAGATGTTTACATAAAGTCCACAAGATAAAAAAAAAAAAAAAAAACAATAGCTGAATTTATTCAAATAACCCCATTCATAAGTATGTGAACCATTGATTCTCAATACTGTGTGTGGTTACCTGATGATCCACGACTGTTTGTGTGTTTTGTGATGGTTGTTCATGAGTCTCTTGTTTGTCCTGAGCAGTTAAACTGAGCTCTGTTCTTCAGAAAAATCCTCCAGCTCCTGCAGATTCATCAGTTTTTTAAGCATATTTGAACCCTTTCCAGCAGTGACTGAGTGATTTTGAGATTCATGTTTTCACACTGAGGACAACTGAGGGACTCAAACACAACTATTAAAAACGGTTCAAACATTCACTGATGCTCCAGAAGAAAACACGATGCATTAAGAGTTGGGGATATAAACTTTTTCAATTGGATGAACAGGGTAAATTATACTTTTTTCTTTCTGGAAAACATGCAAGAATCTTCTGTTGCTTCCAAAGGGCAGTACTAAATGAAAAATGATCTTTAAACAAAATAAGAAAAACTTGCACATCATCTTCTTGTTCAAAAGTTTTCACCTCTCAGCTCTTAATACTTAATGTTTGAACTGTTTTTAATAGTTTGAGTCCCTCAGTTGTCCTCAGTGTGAAAAGACGGATCTCAAAATCATTCAGTCACTGCTGGAAAGGGTTCAAATATGCAAAACATGCTGGAAAATCAAAGAATTTGCATGACTTGGAGATTTTCTGAAGAACAGAGTTCAGTTTAACTGTTCAGAACAAACAAAAGACTCATGAACAACCATCACAAAACAAAAAAAAACAGTCGTGGATCATCAGGTAACCACAATTTTTAGGTAATCACGTTATTTTTTTCTATCTTGTGGACTTTATGTTAACATTTGTTATGTGAAATATTTTATTCAGGTCAGTACTAAATAAAAATAGCATGCAATTTTCATGATCCTTATTTTGTTGAAATTATTAACCTTTTTGCATATTCTGCAAGGGGTATGTAAACTTTTGAGCTCAACTGTATAACAACACACCCCTCAACCACCCCGTCCAATCAAAACCTTAAAGTTAGAATGAAATCAAAATTGACAACTCTTATTTTTTATGGAATATTGTAGTATTTATTATCAATAATTTATCCGTTCATTATTTTTTTTAAATTCATGTGATCTCGTGATCTTTAATCAAAAATATTAACCTGCTTTCATGCTATGGCGAGAGGACGGAGATATCTGGAGGCAGATCCAGTGACATAAGGGGTAAATGCTGTCGCTGCGTAAGCTGATGCTTTATAGAGATCAATGCATTAACCACCACTGATGCCCGTCACCATTGACAGGAACCTGATGGAGGACACGCTCAGTCAGTCAGGCTGTGTGTCCACTGGAGCAGAGCGATTTTAGATTCATTCCTATGGAAGTTGAGTGTCAAGCTTAACCTGATGGAGGTAAACGAAAATGCTCGCTGCACGGCAATGGATTCACACCGTCAGTCAGTCAGTCAGTCAGTCTCTCTCGTGTGCTCTCTCACTGTTTAGAGCCACTTACCGTCCTCGGCATCCTCAATAAATAAAGTTCTTACAGTAATGTGAGGGTGCTCACAGTGAGTCTGGGAGACAAATCCCCAAACGGGCATGGCGTTTTACTCGGATAGACATCACAGAAGAAAAGACGATCGCAACTTCCGTTTCATGCCGACTTTAAACACAAAATTTTAAACTTTGTTCCTGACCCATAAAAATAGGCTAATACTGTTGGCAACAAATTTAAGTACTTTTTTATGACTGAACATTTTATACCTCGATAACGTCAAAAGCCGAACTAGCAGCAGTTCTGAGCATGCGCATGACAGTGAGAATCTCTGGGCGTGAGTATTTATAAACGGAAACATGTTTCTCACGATCTCGTTTACAAACATTTTCTTTATATACATAATAATGGTTTGGTTTATGTCTCACTCTCGTCTAAGCGATGCTCATCAAGGTAATTCATTTGTTTTACTTCTGATCCTGCAGCCGCAGTTAATTCTGATGTTTAAACTAAACCTTTGCGTTTACTTCCTGGTTATAATTACAATAGTTTCATCAACTATATATTTTATATTATACTATTATGTTATACTATCGTGTGTTATCCTTTGTTGTGAGACTGTTTCAGGAAAAAACTCGTCAGGGTTATTAAAGTTTTGGTTTGATATTCAGATGTCGTTTTGGCAATATATATATATATCCGCAGTGTGCTGTCACAGTCATGCAAAAAAATGATCCCATGTCATGCATGATCTGTAAAGTTCAGTTCTGAAATCAGCGTTTTTTTCGTAGTAACTCTTAATTTTACAGTGCATAGCTATACTGTATCTTAAAATGTCGGACACGACGGAAACCAATGATTGTGTCGTTCGAGAAGAAACAAGCAACCCAAATGCTGGACTAGTGCACAGATTGAAGGAGAACTGTTCAGAACATGTTAGTGTGAGAAAACAGAATCAAGTCTTGGACTTATTAGGCATTTAAGAAAATCCAGCCATGCACTTTTTAAAGGGTCATGAAACCCCAAAACACTTTTTTTTATATACAGATATGTATAGGCTGCACATCATTGAAAACACTAAATGTACCCATTAATGTTATTCATAAGTGAAAAATAGTTATTTTTGCATTTTTCAGAGCGATTTCTGTCTTCCTGTTTGAAAAGCTGAGTCGGAGCAACGTCACAAATCTGATGTAATCGTGTACTTTCGGCCCAAGTATGGGCATGGTCGAACATGCTGACGTAGACCGTTTCGAGCGATTCTTGACATATATTCATGACATAAAACTCATTTAATCACTGCACTGTAGTATGCATAAGATTATAATTGCAGTATTATGCATGAGGAAGTATCACTTCTCTCGCCTCTGTTGTCATTCAGAGACATATCGTTGGTGCTCGTTTCCTCAGTGCCACAACACAATGTGTTTTCCTGCAACGCCACCAGAGCAGAGGTTTGGGTGCATGTGGGTTGTTTTGCTGTAATCTACCAGCACAAATGGAAAATATGTTCGCGTGAGATCGCATTACAGCGGAGAATTCAAATGTCAAAAAAGTGTGGCTCATTCACCTCTGCCTGCTCTAGCTGCGTTCAAACACACGAGCCGTAGGCTCTGTTTCCTTCAGCACAGCACGTGTGTTGTTTGTATTTTGCTCGCGATGCGGTCAGAACTGGAATTTGAATACGAACACATGAAAAATATGATTGTTTTTATGATATACACGCGGAGCGCGCATATGCTCGGTTTCAGCGCGGAGCTCCGCGATGAGTTTAACAACACTAGCCACGTGACACATAGCTCGTACAGAATAAAGTATCCGTGTTTAAAGTTTTTATTTCACACATTCTCCTGCACCAAACATTAACCAGCACGGTGTATTAATATGCACACATATTTCATCAAGTCTTCTTCAAATGAATTATATGTGCAAACTGGACACTGATACAGTGGTGTAGCCCATCTGAACACGACAACACGATTATTCTAATAGACTGATTTTGAGACGGCAGTGCTTGTAAACGTAATCAAAGTAGCCTATTATTAGCCCTATTAAATATTCTTTCACATTTCTCCCTTGTGCTTGGGAGTTTGTTGTCATTTTCTCCATGCTCATATATTAATATTCATTATTCTGTATAATGAGTGTGTTGTATGTCTGTGCTTGACTGGTTGTTCTCTCCCCTCTTCCCCCCCTCTACACTCCCACTTTTCCAGAGCTTTACACGCCCATTTTAACAAAGTGTTTTAATTCAGAGGTGTGAATGACCAGGCTAAAACAGGGGGGTTTCATGACCCTTTAAGATCCTTGTCAGGGAACATGTAAGAGGGTGTATGGTCACTATATGACATGCTTCTGTTTGTGTGTGTGTGTGTGTTTTAATTGTTGTCCATGTTTTATATGTTCCTCAGAGAAACACTTCCTCCACTACAAGTTTGTAGTCCTGACTAAAGCAGACACATTCCCAGAGTTCAGTGCTGAAGTTGTTGCTGATGACAGACAGATGAAACACTTCAGTGATGAAGAAAGAGTCTGGATTCTGACTGAAGATGACTGGACTGAACCTCCAGATCCACCTGATCATAGAGACTGGTTCATTCATCAGATCAGGACTCTGACAAACTGCACAAACTCACAGTGTTCTGGTGAGATTCATGATTTACTCTCATTCATTATCATTCATTATATTAAATTCCATATATTTATCTACAGTTTCATTATATAATAAGATGTTTTTATATTGTAGTTCATATTTTAACACCGAATCTCCAAATTAATGTACACTATAAAATATTGCTATGAATTTATAGGATTAAACAGTATTATTTTACAATAAATAACTGTAGTCAGAAATGTACTGTCAAATCAGTGCAGGCTGGGTCTCATTTTACTGGGTATTCACATGATAAAGTTGTCGTTAATAATGGCAATAATAATTTACTTAAGAAATGAATTATTCACACTGTAATTGTTTTGAAGTCACCATACTGGTGATCAGTGTTCACATGCCTGAGATCTTGGACCTTATATATTGATATTTAAATTTCTGATTAAAGTCATTTGTCAAAGTCAGAAGTTTGACAGATGAAAACTTTTGTTATGACGCGACACGACAAATCCCAGACAGTAAACTGATGCCTTGTTCTGTTCATGACAAACTCCAATCACTCGCTATACTTCTTATAAGTTTGTTGTTCTGTGATTGTAGAGCTTCATGTTCTTCAGAGAATAATTGGCTGTGAACTGGAGAAACTTCCTGATGGAACAGTGAATCTGACTGTCTTTGATGAATATGGATTTGATGGAGAGGATTTTATATCCTTTAATTCTGACACTATGAAGTGGATTGATAAAAGCCCCAAAGCCAAAGAAACCAAAGAGAAATGGGATCGTCAAACAGGACGAAACCAGTTCATCAAGTTTTTCCTCAAGACCTACATGAACTGGATCTCAACATTTAACAACACAAAACACAGTAAGTTTTGATCTGATCAGTTTAATTATCGCCTGTGTTTTGCATTATGAAACACATTTATTTAGTCTAAATTATGAAAATATAATAACATTTTTTAAAGGGTTGTGTTCAAATATGCAAGAGTTTTCTCTATACTTCTAATTGTGATCATTTATTCACAAAAAGTCTCATTTTTAATGGATGTGAAGAATATAATAGTTTTACACACAGAACCAAATTCATAGTCAAATTTTATGTTAATTTTATGCTCCCCTCTTCTCCAGGTTCTCCAGATGTTCGTGTCTCTGTGAGGAAAGCTCCTGATGATGACAGTAATCTGGTGCTGACGTGTCTGGCCACTGGTTTCTACCCCAGAGATGTTCAGATGAACATTAGATTGAACAGAATTAATCTTAAGCATCAAACATCTTCAGGAATCAGACCAAATGATGATGAAAACTTTCAGATGAGAATCAGTGTGAAGATCAACAGAAACCTCAAAGGATCTTATGATTGTCTGGTCATTCACAGCAGTCTGACTGAACCAGTTTCAGTAAAATGGGGTAAATATCATAAATTCAGTCACATACAGTATTTATAGCAGGAGAACATGATATTAATGGATTAATGTTTCTCGCCACAAACAAATACATTTAAAGTGCCTCAACTCATTTCAACAGTTCATAATGTTGATTAAAATACATTTATGATTTTGTTTTATTTAATCATTCTGCAGATGGAAGATGTTCTGACTGTGAAACGGATCATATATGGATCGTAATAGCAGGAATAGCAGCAGCTGTAGCTCTCGCTGTGATTGTGATTATAACTGGTTACTGCATCTACAAACAGAAAAGGTCAAATGGTGAGTTATACATATACAACCTTGTTGTAAATATTCTTGTTTTACATATTTTTTTTAAATGTATGAACAAGGGATGGACAGTTTTAAACATATACACCATGTGACAGTAGAAATATATTAACTTTTTTAAAAGATTAAATTTTTTTAAAACTTTTATTCTGCATCTAAACATAAAATAATATTATGAGATTTAATATATTAACATGCAGATCTATATTTGCAAAAGCAGGATATCTGTATGTTCTCAAGATCAAGTTTTAATCTGTTTTATCTTTTCTAGCTCAGACAGCAATAACAGAGGAGAATATTATGAAGACAGAAACACATAATCATCATCTCCACACACAGGTATCTTCATCACATTTATTGTCTGTCTTTGTGCAAATAATCATAATTCAGTCCAAAGTGTCAAAAAAGCAAAAGTGTGATTTCTTAACTTGGAAAAATCATGGAAAATAAAATCTTAAAATGTCTTGGAAAACTTTTTTTTTTAAATAATGAATTACATTTTTCTTATATCGAGGTCTAAAATATTTTATAGGGTAGAAATTTAGGATCAGATACTCCCAGATTGCACACACTGGATGAAGGTCTAACCAACACTCCATCAATATGAATGAAGATGTTGAGAAGAGCCAAGGGGTTTAAGACTGACTAACATGATTTCAGTTTTACAGCATTCAGTTTTAAGATCTTTAAATGTGTTGTATGTGATTTCTCAAGTTCGTTGTTGAACATGTTGATATTTGAAATCAACCCAAACAAACCCACCCTTTTCTTCATTGCTCCGCCTCCAAAACCCACACTCCAAACCTAACTACCCTGCCCCGAGTTGGTCTCGAACCCTGGCCTGATCGCTGCTTGAACTTGAGGCGAATACACTACGAATGACGCTAAATGCCGCATTCTCTATCGGTTGTCAGTGTGCCGCAGTTTAACAGCAAAACTCTCACTATCTGGCCTCTGTTACACACGCAATACGAGAGTGGAGTCTGTTTATCACAGCTGACACACAACAAATGGCATGATGATGAACAAATGACAAGGAAGCACAAAAAATGAACGTACAATACTCAAGAGTAAATACAATCAAGTGTTCGTTGTTAGTCGCAAACAGCACAGCAGCTCCAGACAATCAAACCCAGTGTTACTTACATTTGGAGCGGGATCAAAGCAGCCTCCTCATCTGTTTTCAGGCCTTCCCTCTTAGCTCTCTCCAGCGCTGGAAAGCTTTTCTAATATATACACGGTCCTAAAGCACTTGCCCAGTCATAAACCTTCATTCCAGTGATATTCTTTTGAGCTCTTTTGTATTGTGTCATCTCTCGTTCTGCAGTTTTTTTCTTATTATTATTTCCAAATCTCCCTCTTACTCGTTCTCTGTCCTCGACTGTCATACGTCACCCTTTAAGGCAAGAAGTGGATGGGGTGGAAAAACAGAATTAGGCATCATAGATTTGTGTATCGTCAGTGTGAATTTGAAAATTAATAGCATAACGCTGAATGATCTGGACTAGAGGATCATGACAGACCCTGTTTATCATGTTTCTGTATGCTCAGTTGAAATATGCTTCAGACATGTGGCAGTTTTTTGAAACATTTCAAAGGATCGAGAACATTAATATTTGTGATCTGTGTAACAATATTATTCTCTGTTGTTGTTTCAGGCAGATGAACATGATGAATCAGGAAATTAAACATCAGAGGATTTAAATGCTTCTGGACACACTGACTACTGTGAAATTACACTCTGAAATGGACACGCTTTTACATTTACAGGGATATCATGAGCTCAAAAATGAAAATAATAATTCTGTTGTGGTGAATGAGAGACTGCACTTTTGCATGCCTGTTTGATCCACTCATAAAAATAATAATCCATGATCACATTTCCATGACTTTTTAAAACCTTCCCGCTCTACTGACATTTGTTATGACATCACTACAAACATTACACAACACGTTCTCCAACCAATATGACCATATAGGTCGTTTGTCACTTCCCTGAAATACGACCCATAGGAGCGTTTACTAAAGTGGCACCCCTATCAACAACAGGACATTTTCATTTTAATACATTGTTCCCTATTATCTGCGTCATATTTCGGGTTTCGCGTAGCTCAATTGGCAGAGCATTACAATAACAATATGCAATCATGTGATCGTGGGTTTGATCACAGAGAACATGTGCTCATAAAGTGTGTATGCACTATAAATCACTATGGGTAGGTTTAGGGGTGGGGTGGGTGTAGTCGTTAATAAAAAAAAGTGTTTTGTTAAATGGAAATAGGAGAAATGGTGTACAATGCATTTAAATGAACACACATTTTGATTGGTAATGACAGTTATACGTAATTTCATGACAGACGTTACACGACACTGTCATTATTTTTGCGCCAGCTAGAGGGCGCATGACTTTAAAATGTAAATATAAGTCGTAATAAGGTGCTTGAAAAATGACCTATAGGGTTGTTTTTTTTGGAGTAGTCTCACATTACAATGCTAATGACAACTTGTGTTAACTCTACAATATGTAAATCCACTTCACCAGCTAATTACTCTTCGACACGATGCATAGAAATATACAGAGCTGCCGCAAACACAAAATTAACAAGCGCTCTTGTTTCTCTGGCTCAGAAGGTCTATAGTGTCATAAATGTAGCGTATGTCAGACTTTTAAAATGAAAATGCGAAATCTTTGCTTGATGTTTAGATGTTTTCAGCATTAATAACTGTGGAAAATTATATCAGTCTGTGATAAAATGTATTTTGTGTTGTTGCTCATATGTTCTTCAATGAAGTGTGTGATTTCACCAAACAGGACTGCAAAAGTGTTACAATCTTCAAGCTAACAATGGCTTTTTATTGACTTTTTGTGTTGAAAATGAACATATTTAAATATGGTTTTGACATCTACTTGAATGAAACATGTTTCTGATAAACGGTCTTCTCTTCAGGTCTAGTTGAGTTCATAACTTCATACAGTGATGAATCTCATGTGCTATTCTGTTGTAAACTGTATTGTTGCTCTTCTCATGTTCATTGAGATCTTAAGATGAATTACTTGTTGTATTTCTCATTTTTATGTCTGCCAAATTAACAAATCTATATGTTTCTGAGAGCTGCTCATAACTTGCTCATATTTATGGGTATTTTTACACACACACACACACACACACACATATATATATATATATATATATATATATATATATATATATATATATATTTATTATTATTATTATTATTATTATTTTTTTTTTTATAAAATGTATGAAACAAAGGTTTTTAAGAGTGATTTGCGATGTTTGTTCTTTGGTTTAGGAGATCGTAAGAGCTGAAGGTCCTGAGAGGATCAGTAAATTAATTCAGATACAATACTGCATAACTATAAACCTGATGAGAAACAGAAAACTAGAACTGTGACAGAATAATGACTTCAGTTCAGTGTTTACGAAGCAGAAAAACACAATAATGATGTCAAAATCTTATATGCAAAGCATTGACATAATGTGACCTCAAGAAGACGAAAGTGTAATTTCATGAAGCAGCCAATGAGGGGCAGCAATGCGCTCAATACATCTGGAAGAGACTTTGGCGTAAACTTTCATTTTCTCATTTAGTGTAGCCTAGATATACAGGATGTGCGACTGAAATATGAATGTGAAAAATGGCCAATGCTACATAGGAATAAGATTTTTTTTATTATTATTGTTTTTCCCTTTTCTATGGAAGCTTGTTTAGGACACAGAATAAAACAAGTTAATGTAGAGTTTTTGAGGTTACCATTAGAGTCTGTGGTTAGTTGATAGTTGGATGATTATTTATGTAATAAATACTGCTGTGTGCTCTTCAGAACAGGGATAGTCTCTTTGCTGTAGTACATACAGGTGTGTTTGTGCTATAGTTAACAATCTGAAACATTAAGTAAATAATTATTTATACTTATGTATTATTCTATAGTATATTGTAATATATTAACACAATATATCATTCTGTATTGTAAACCCTAACAATCAAAATAATTAATAGATTTGAGTAGGACAAACTTAAATTAAACAAATTAGTTCAGTCAAATTAGTTTTTATGAGTATTTAGCTCTTTTTTTCTCTTTCAAGTTCACAGAACTGATATATTTTAAGGAAACTGAACTGTTTCATTGTCTTGAGTTTTATGAATTATTTCTTTCAATTTAGGCAAACTTAAGTTTAACTGAAACTGGGATGGGATTTCTATTTCCCAGCATGCTTTGCACTTGACATTCGAAAGACCCTGCAGAAAAACTTTTTTTTTATAGTTTTATATGATCAAGGTCATATCCGTCATATGCTGCCCCCTGCTGGAGAGTCATGTCCATCATCATGGTCTTCCTCATTCTCTGGATCAAAGATGTCCATATTGAGGAGAGCGAGATTGTGAAGCACAGCGCAGCACACAACAACCTCAGGCACAAAGACATGCTCACATCTGGCCGTGAAGAAACAGAGCAACAGCGTGTTTTCAGGATGCCAAAAGCTCTCTCTGTGCTTTGAACACAGGACTGTAGAAACGAGCCTCGGTTCTGTACAGACTCTCATGAGGTGATGAGGCAGATGGGTGCTCTCAGGCAAGGATAGCCTCAATGTCAGTAAATAAAATATTTAATTAATTTATGCATTAATTCATTGCTTGACTAAAGATAGAGATGTATTCACCTTAGCTATGCATGAATACATGCCAGACAAATGCAGCCATGTCATATGACAAAAAAATTAAGTATTGTTCAGCATTTATTGTTATTATTGAGTGCAAATGTTGGGGTGGGCTAGTAATGCAATTCATTCTGGGGTAATCTTAATTTTTAAGTAGTATAAAATCAACAGTCTTCTCCAAAGACGATATCTTCCAGCAGCTGCCGGACATCTTCTTTGTGCAGACATTGTAAACGCTGAGGAAATCCGCACTAGGTTTAACAATGAACAATCATAATGACAAAAAAAATTTATCATGGGATTGTGTACACAATAATATGTGATTATATACACAGAAAAAAGCACAATGACAAGTTTAAATATCTTTGGATAATTCATCATAATGCATCAAAATATATATATATATTTTCACCACTGTGTCAGGGTTTCTGGTTGCAGCACAAAGGAATAATGATGCAGCAGCTTCTTTATTCACACAAACTCAAAACTACAAAACACTCAGAAACAGGAACAGAACAACTAACTTTACAATGACGAGGACAGACAGAGAACTGAAGGAAACACAGGGTTTAAATACAAGAACAAACAGGGGAGCTCACAAGATAATTCATCAAAACCAGCTCGGACAAATGAACTCAATGATGGTAACCATAGAAACAAAGGAGTGGCGGGAAACTGAACAGAGGAGCTGATCAAAATACAAACAAAGTCCAAAAACACAAACTGAAATGTGACACCCTGAAGAAACAAGACTTAAATTCAACAACAAGAAGATGAAAACTAATACTAGATTATCAGGAAGTAATATATAATAAAAGGAAAAAGAAAAGCAGTATGGGTGATGCACGGATCTGATTGTGAGCAAAGAATTAATAAATTGAGAAATATCAAAAATGAAGCCGGTAAAGAGATGGTAGAACGAGAATTCAGAATGAGAGTTACTTTTGCTAAACAATCAGAACAACAAAAGCATCCTGTTAAACTATCAAAAACAGCTGAGAAAGAGATAGGAATAGTGAAAACTGTATCCTTACTCAGTAATAGAAGAATAATGATCAAATGCAGGATGAGAAGCAGAAACAAAAGATTCTTAAAATGAAAACACTAGCAGGAGGAAAGGTAGCATGCACAGAAATAGGTGATAAAACAGGAGTTGTCCTTTCAGGAGAACCTCTTAACTAAAGTATGAGCTTGTGGATTCAGTTTGAGGGAAATACCCTACTGACAAAAGTGAAGCTAGAGGATTTATTAGCCTTTTGTTACAAGAGTATATACCCCCAACTCTTAAATACCAACCTGCAAATATCTGCAAAGGACAAAATGTGCAGAGGAGAAGATGAGTGTGAGGAGGAAACAGAGTTCAAATGTGTAACTGTGGGGAAGGTCAGAGCGCTGCTTATAAATGTGCTTAAAGTTAACAGGAAATCTTAGCTGAAGAAATACACAAGATTTTAAAAGCGAAAGACAGAACTATTGGATATGACTCAGATAACATCTCACTCACAGTGATGTCTGGAGCATTAGAGTATATGGACAGTGCATGAAGACAGGGATGGGCAGTATTTATGATACATGTATTTCAAATACAAAATAGTATTTTGTAATTTGTATTTGATAGGGTTGATGAAAATGGCTTTGTATTTTGCATCAAAATACTTTAGTGTTTTGTATTTTTGTAGTTTTGAAATACAGTAAAATACTTTGAAAGAAGTCTACATGATGACATCATAAAAAATGCAGCCTCTGATTGGTGCGTACCCAGTGGTTTGCCCAGACTTGTTGAGTTCAGAACAGATGTTAAGTTTTGGAATAGTTTACCAATTTAGATAATGCTCTTGAAAACTATTATACTGAGCAGCAGCTCCCTATATTTATGATTTACAATCAATTGATTAATTAGTTAGAAACTAGTTGCTATGAATACAGGTGCCATCAGTTCTTTTCTTATGAATGAGTCAGTGTTGCTGATGCAAAGTAGGCCCTTCGTTACCAAACACCAACTAAATTAGGATACAATTATGAGTCATTCGCAAACTGTTAAACATTAAACTGTTGGTTACTTTAAAACTAACCATCATCTGGGAGATCACAGGGTTATGTGAATATTTGATCTGTTAAAGCCACACTATGTACATTTTCGCCACTAGAGGTCGCTTATACTTGATTTTGTGGAATCATGGGATGTGTTGTCTTCACGTCTACAGCCAGTGGAAAAGAATCGGGATGGGACTCGGGCAGAAATGATGTTCATGGATGAGATTATTACCATTACTGTGGTATGAAGCAGAGCAGGGCGAGTGATGTTGGAGCTGAACGAGACCGATGGAGCGATTGCTAATGAGAGACGAGCGCGACATGTCTTGAGCACAGCGGAACTTTTATTATGCCACAGTCGTCGCTTCCACTTCTTCCAGTCTAGCGTATGTGGGGTAACACAGCGCTGTTTATCATATTAGATACATTTGAGTGTTGAAAGTTGTTATAGTGCTACTCTGCGTTCACTTGGCAGCTGCTATGAGACACTTGTTGCACACTGCAGAAAGAGAGATCGATATTAGGCATGGTAAAACATGGTACTCACGGTAACAAGAAGCTATATAACATGATTAGTTTTCTGTCAATGGATGAATCCAAACAGATCCTCATCTGTCTAATAAAGCATATAATATGTTTTATTAGACAGATGAGGAATATAATGCGTCTTTGGTGTTTCCATGGTTTCTGCAAAATAAAACCAGAACCTGAGGGTAACAAGGGTATGATGTCATTGATAGGCGACACACAGGCACAAAATGTGATATCCGTCGTGTAATTCTTTCATGTTTTCTCCCTTTCTTTCCAAAACGCGACAAACGCCAGTCTCCTTTTTCTGCAGAACGCGATATATCCGCTCAACCAATCACAGCGCACCATTCCACCAGAGAAATACACTTGAATTCAAAGAATTAAAAAAAACAAAAAAAAAACAAGATTCTGGCTGATATTTGTTCTTATTTTAAGCATAAACTTGCTGAATTTTGATACATTTGACAGAAAACAATACTTTATATCTTATATCCAGTAAATGTACCTTGATTTAAGTGTTTGTACTGGAAAACAAGACATAAATACTGAGTTTTTGCAGTGTATGAATTAATCTTCAGTATCTAGAGCACATGTATGACGTCAGTTGCTCATCGCTATAAGCTTCAGGGAAAATCTGCTTCACTGACATGAAACAGTGTAACAGAGGAAGAGGAAGAGAGGTCATATCTAGATGTGAACAATGTTTGAACGCAAAAGATTCTGGAAAATGTGAACTCTGCAAGAAAAATCCATGTACAGGATGATAACTCTACTAACAACTTGCGCCTGGCCAACAGCCTGAACAACTTCTACTCTCACTTTGAAAAATAATGAGACAGTCCCAATATAATCCCCTGTGATACCCAATAGTATCCAGCTGCAGACCAGCAGCACCACAGTTTCAGAACCACAGCCACAGAAATGAAGTGATGGGTGCGGGGCTTAAACAGGCCAAAGTCTATGATAAAAGGCCAAAATATGACGATGATAATAATAATAAATAATAATGATAATAATAATAATAATAATAATAATAAAACATCTATGAAAAGGCCACAGTCTATGATAAAAGGCCAAAATCATTCGTTTCATGCAGAATAGTAAACTTCTTAAGTTAGTAATTCTCTTGTTTATGGATGGATTGATTGATAATTGAACATCATCAGACAAATAATACAATATGATAGTTTTGATGCATTTATTGTAAAGACATTAGGCATCTCACACATTTTTGACTAACTGAAGTACTGTCCCACATTAGGCTAATCATACTGTCCCACTTTTTGAAACCACATTTCATAAAGTAGGACACTAGGAAATTTGACAAAAATATAAAATATATAGTTTATACATACAAAGTTACAATATTTTTTGATGGACATACATTTCATAAGCACAAAAATGATCATGATTTTTTTTGTTTAAAATTCATTTATACTCCTTAATTTCAAGTTTGTCAAAACTCGATGTCATTGACGGGTGGCTTTCACACAAGGTCCTTCCTTTTTGATGATTGCTACAGTCTCATACATGCCTGTACATTTGAGAGGCTATGTGATTTTGATCACATGGCACCACAGCTTCAAATAACCCATAGTTTCACTGACATTCATGCGGGACCTACAAACACTAAACCTCAGGTGTCCCACATTAGGCAGTGTCCTACTTTAGGGCAATTCACCCAACATACAGAAATAATATCACATACAGTCAAGGGAGACATTTTACTATATGGTTACACATTTGTAAATTTATTCTTAAAATTATATGGGTAAAGTATTTGTTCACAGTTTATACAAATTAGTTCATAGTTTGTATTATCCATTAACATGGTAATTAAAACTCCTCATTGTACATCATGATATCTTATGCATATTAGACCTATATGAACAGAAAAAAATGACTTTATTTAAAAGTATTGTTGTTAAATACTGTAGACATCGATCCGATCAAAATCCATGTAAAAACCAATTATATTTAAAAATATGTTTTAGCCCCGCCCCTCACTTCCGTTTTGTGGCGGTGCTGAAACTGTGGTACTGCAGCAGCTGTAAGTGAAACTGGTCTGCAGCTCTCGAACCCACTGGATGCGCGCTAGTAAATTTATGTCGCTTTCTAATTCATTTCTACAGATAGCCGGACAAGTTGATTTTAAACTTTTCATCATGCAAATATTCGGTATAACTTCTTTCTCAAGAAGACATCAACGCCCCGAAAATATCGCTTGGCGCCTCCCCCGATGTTCTCCGAACGCCCTTATTAATAAACGCTTCACTACAGCGTCATTCTGGCGTTTGATGCTGAAGAGGATGACTGTAACCTACAACCTCCACTGTAGGACTGGACTAGGAAGGACTCAGCTGCCTCAACAGAGATTAAGAAACACCATTGTGTGATGATGAAGATGGAGCAACATGAAAACATCCAGACGACACAAACACCAGATGTGAAGATGAAAACTTCTCAGCCTTCATCAGTGCAAGACTATAAATATAAAAGAGGGTAAGTTAATTATCTAGACTTACAAATAATCAATCTGTTCATTGTTCAGGCACTAATATGCACACTTCAGGAAATAATATTTACCTTTAAGGTACTAATGTACTCTTTAGATGTAAATAAGTTTGTGTACCTTTAGAAAGAGTACCGCTCACCTTTTGAACTCTTTCCCATGAGTAAACCCTATAGTGAAAGCTCACAGAATTTAATAAAATCTCTGGATATCATTTACTAATATATTTAATTTTTTATTTTATTTTTTCACAAAAAGAAATTCTTATTTGACTAAAATAGTTATAGTTAGACTAATTAGTGTTTAAAAAATAGTTTATATTTTTGTTCAATTTCTTTCAAAATATTTGAGAATGAGAAATTAAACTGATCTGTTTCAAGAATCACAATTATTACTTAATTCAAATCAATATTATTAATCTTTAACACACACTTAAGAAATTAAGTAGATTCACTAAATTAAAACATACACCCCTCAACCACCCCGACCAATCAAAACCTTAAAGTCTGCATGAAATAAAAATTTTATGGAATATTGTAATATTTATTATAAATAATTTATCCGTGCACTTCATTATTTATTTTTTTAAATTCATGTGATCTCGTAATCTTTAATCAAAAATATTAACCTGCTTTCATGCTATGGCGAGAGGACGGAGATATCTGGAGGCAGATCCAGTGACATAAGGGGTAAATGCTGTCGCTGCGTAAGCTGATCCTTTATAGAGATCAATGCATTAACCACCGCTGATGCCTGTCACCATTGACAGGAACCTGATGGAGGACACGCTCAGTCAGTCAGGCTGTGTGTCCACTGGAGCAGAGCAAGCTAACAGAGCGATTTTAGATTCATTCCTATGGAAGTTGAGTGTCAAGCTTAACCTGATGGAGGTAAATGAAAACACTCGCTCCACACCAACAGACTCACACCATCAGTCAGTCAGTCAGTCAGTCTCTCTCATGCGCTCTCTCACTGTTTAGAGCCATTGACCGTCCTCGTCATCGTCAATAAATAAAGTTCTTACAGTAATGTGAGGGTGCTCACAGTGAGTCTGGTGGAGAGAAATCCCCAAACGGGCATGACGTTTCACTCGGATAGACATCACAGAAGAAAAGACAATCGCAACTTCCGTTTCATGCCGACTTTAAACACAACATTTTAAACTTTGTTCCTGACCCAGAAATGTATAACAATAAAATTTAAGAGTTTATTATTAACCGAAAAAAAGAAAAAAATAGGCTAATACTGTTGGCAACAAATTTAAATACTTTTTAAACGTTTTTTATTTCGATAACGTCAAAAGCCGAACTAGCAGCAGTTCTGAGCATGCGCATGACAGTGAGAATCTCTGGGCGAGTCTGAAATATAAACAGAAACATGTTTCACGCGCTCTCTTTTACAAACATATTCTTTATATATGTAGTAATGGTTTGGTTAATGTTTCACTCTTGTCTAAGCGATGCTCATCAAGGTAATTCATTTGTTTTACTTCTGATCCTGCAGACGCAGTTAATTCTGATGTTTAAACTAAACCTTTGCGTTTACTTCCTGGTTATAATTACAATAGTTTCATCAACTATATATTTTATATTATACTATTATGTTATACTATCGTATGTTAGCCTTTGTTGTGAGACTGTTTCAGGAAAAAACTCGTCAGGGTTATTAAAGTTTTGGTTTGATATTCAGATGTCGTTTTGGCAATATATATATATATCCGCAGTGTGCTGTCACAGTCATGCAAAAAAATTATCCCATGTCATGCATGATCTGTAAAGTTCAGTTCTGAAATCAGCGTTTTTTTCATAGTGACTCTTAATTTTACAGTGCATAGCTATAGCTTCAAATGTCGGACACGACGGAAACCAATGATTGTGTCGTTCGAGAAGAAACAAGCAACCCAAATGCTGGACTAGTGCACAGATTGAAGGAGAACTGTTCAGAACATGTTAGTGTGAGAAAACAGAATCAAGTCTTGGACTTCTTAGGCATTTAAGAAAATCCAGCCATGTACTTTTTAAGATCCTTGTAAGGGAACATGTAAGAGGGTGTATGATCACTATATATGACACACTTCTGTTTGTGTGTGTGTGTGTGTTTTCATTGTTGTTCATGTTTTATATCTTCCTCAGAGAAACACTTCCTCCACTACAAGTTTACAGTCCTGACTAAAGCAGACACATTCCCAGAGTTCAGTGCTGTGGGTGTGTGTGATGACAGACGGATCAAACACTTCAGTGATGAAGAAAGAGTCTGGATTCTTACTAATGATCAAACTGAACCTCCTAAAGATCCACCTGAAACTAGAGACTGGTTCATACATCAGATCAGGACTCTGTCAAACTGCACAAACTCACAGTGTTCTGGTGAGATTCATGATTTACTCTCATTCATTATCATGTTATATTAAATTCCATATATTTATCTACAGTTTAATTATATAATATGTTTTTATATTGTAGTACATATTTTTACAGTGAATCTCCAAATTAATGTACACTATAAAATATTGCTATGAATTTACAGGATTAAACAGTATTATTTTACAATAAATAACTGTAGTCAGAAACTTACTGTCAAATCAGTGCAGGCTGGGTCTCATTTTACTGTGAATTCACATGATAAAGTTGTCTTTAACCACGACACTGGATTTACACTGTAATTGTTTCGAAGTCACCATAATGGTGATCAGTGTTCATATGCCTGGGATTTTGGACCTTATATATTCATATTCAAATTTCTGATCAAAGTCATTTGTCAAAGTCAGAAGTTTGAGAAATGAAAACTTTTGTTATGACGCGACACGACAAATCCCAGACAGTAAACTGATGCCTTGTTCTGTTCATGACAAACTCCAATCACTCGCTATACTTCTTATAAGTTTGTCATGAGTGTTGTTCTGTGATTGTAGAGCTTCATGTTCTTCAGAGAATAATTGGCTGTGAACTGGAGAAACTTCCTGATGGAACAGTGAATCTGACTGTCTTTGATGAATATGGATTTGATGGAGAGGATTTTATATCCTTTAATTCTGACACTATGAAGTGGATTGATAAAAACCCCAAAGCCAAAGAAACTAAAGAGGAATGGGATCATCAAACAGGACGAAACCAGTTCCTCAAGTATTACCTCAAGACCTACATGAACTGGATCTCAACATTTATCAACACAAAACAGAGTAAGTTCTGATGAGATCAGTTTAATTATCAGCTGTCTTTTGCATTATGTAACACATTTATTTAGTCTAAATCATGAAAATATAAGAACAAATAAAAGAGTTTTCTCTATACTTCTAATTGTAATCATTTACTCACAAAAAGTCTCTTTTTTAATGGATGTGAAGAATATAATAGTCTTACACTCAGAACCAAATATTTTATAAAATGTTATGTTAATTTTATTTTTCTTCCCTCTTCTCCAGGTTCTCCAGATGTTCATGTCTCTGCGAGGAAAGCTCCTGATGATGACAGTAATCTGGTTCTGATGTGTCTGGCCACTGGTTTCTACCCCAGAGATGTTCAGATGAACATTAGATTGAACAGAATTAATCTTAAGCATCAAACATCTTCAGGAATCAGACCAAATGATGATGAAACCTTTCAGATGAGAATCAGTGTGAAGATCAACAGAAACCTCAAAGGATCTTATGATTGTCTGGTCAATCACAGCAGTCTGACTGAACCAGTTTCAGTAAAATGGGGTAAATATCATAAATTCAGTCACATACAGTATTTATAGCAAAAGAACATGATATTAATGGATTAATGTTTCTCACCACAAACAAATACATTTAAAGTGCCTCAACTTATTTCAACAGTTCATAATGTTGATTAAAATACATTTATGATTTTGTTTTATTTAATCATTCTGCAGATGGAAGATGTTCTGACTGTGAAACGGATCATACATGGATCGTAATAGCAGGAATAGCAGCAGCTGTAGCTCTCGCTGTGATTGTGATTATAACTGGTTACTGCATCTACAAACAGAAAAGGTCAAATGGTGAGTTATACATATACAACCTTGTTGTAAATATTCTTGTTTTACATATTTTTTTTAAATGTGTGAACAAGGGATGGACAGTTTTAACCATATACACCATGTGACAGTAGAAATATATGAACTTTTTGAAAAGATTTAAATTTTTTTAACTTTTATTCTGCATCTAAACATAAAATAATATTATGAGATTTAATATATTAACATGCAGATCTATATTTGCAAAAGCAGGATATTTGTATGTTCTCAAGATCAAGGTTTTATATAATCTGTTTTATCTTCTCTAGCTCAGACAGCCATAACAGAGGATAATAATATTACGATGACAGAAACATCTAGTTCCCTTTCAGTCGGTCACTTTGACGTTACGTCAGAGATTGACGCAATGGGGTCTCGCCCGAGAGCCCAATCACCTTCGAGTGTTAACAAAGCGAGCCAATGATACGAAGAGTATCTTGGTCTGCGGAATTTGCATGCGCAAGCTCCGCCCCACTCTGTGGGTATATAAGGAGTAGCGCGAGCAACTTGCATTCAAGCTTTCGCTTCGGAGCCGAGCACATCGTTGCTTTTCACCAGAGTGTGTTCTACGAACCTGCAGTACTGGTGTGACGGCACGTTTCAGCGGATTCCAGTGTTCCTGCCTGTTGCCTGCTTACCTCTGAGCGCTTCAGTACTAAAAGAGCTTTTCCTCCTAAAAGAGTGTATGGTTTTAAACGGTTGCATTTTTTTAAAGATGTCTTACCGCCTGTGTGTTTCTGGATGCGTTTGTTATATGGCTCCTCTTGAAGGCCATGATCGCTGTCTTACGTGTTTGGGCTTCCAGCGCGCTGAGGCGGCTTTCGTGGATGTTCTCATTGCGGGAACATGACCATCAAGATGCTTAGATCTAGACTCGATTACCTTAAACAGTATCGAGTCCCCTCTGCCACACCCCGATCTTTGGCTGGTGGCCAGGGTAACCTGAGGGTTACCGTGTGGAACACCCCGACAAGTCAGCCTCCTCGGGCCGCACCCCCTCCCACGGTATGCTGGGGTACCCCCTGTGGAGCGCTCGGTTGCGATGCAGTTTTGTCCTCCGAGCACCTCTACGTGGCGCGGTGATCCCAAGCTCCCGTCCAAGTCCTGTAAGTTCTCGTCCACGCTTGTGGCCAAGGCTTACAGAGCTGCCGTCAGGCCACCTCTGCTTCGCACGCCATGGCCACCTTGCAAGTCTACCAGGCGAAGATGCTCAAAGGCCTGCATGAGGCGGGTGCTGACCAAGCGGCCCATGAGGAGGCACGCACGGCCACCAACCTCGCCCTCCGGGCTACGAAGGTCACGGCACGGTCTATTGGTCAGGTGATGTCCACTTTGGTGGTCCAGGAGCGCCACCTATGGCTGAACCTGGCAGACGTGAGGGAGTCGGACCGCTCTCAGCTCCCCCGTCTCTCAGGCCGGCCTTTTCGGCGATGTGGTCGAGGTTGTTGCCCAGCAATTCTCGGCCGCTCAGAAGCAAACTGAGGCGATCAGCCATATCCTGTCCCGGTGGCCAGCTGCTGCTCCTGCACCTCCGCCAGCCCAGGTGCCTCAGTCTGCTCATCGCCGAGGCCGCCCTCCCACGGCCCCCTCCGCTTCCACTCGGCCACAGCAGCAGCCTACACCTCGGCCGCAGCGAGGAGACAGCCGTGGGAAGGCGGCACAGCCCGTCTCTGCCCCTCCACCTGCCAAGCATCAGGCTAAGAAGCGGCATTCCTGAGATGGGCGACCCGGAGTCGGAGCTGTCAGCTCTTCAGGAGACGGTAGCAGGGCCGCTCCTTCCCCCGCTGGAGGGCCGGGGGAGAACCACTCCATCTTTTTCGCCACTGGCTCTCTCAGTGGTACCCAAATCTTCACTAAGAGCTGTTTCCTCTACCTCCGGGGCCCAAGAGGGTGCGGGTGACAGTGTGCTCTGTCTTTCCGCACCACTCTCATCCCCTCTTTTCAGAGCCAGCCCGAGAACGCTGTGCCTTCTCACGGAGCCCCCTCTGTCACTCCACGGTTTCAGACGCAGCCCTCACCACGGGACGCTATGCCTCCCATACAAGGGCCGTCTGTTCCATCTCGCTGCCCCACAGAAGGTGCACCTGTGGTTCCTTGACCTCACTGACACGGTTTCTGGGAGCCTGGTTAGAGCTACCCAACCTGTCCCACTGGCTCATTCGAACGGTCAGACTCGGCTATGCAATTCAGTTCGCTCGGCGTCCCCCCAGATTTCGGGGGATCCGCGCTACGATGGTGGGCAAAGATGCCCCTGTCATGCGTTTGAAGATTGCTACCCTTTTGGCGAAGGGCGCGATCGAGCCGGTCCCTCCAGCTGAGATGAAGTCGGGTTTTTACAGCCCATACTTCATTGTACCCAAAAAAACAGGTGGGTTACGCCCAATCTTGGACCTTCGGGCTTTGAACCGGGCTCTTCACAGACTCCCGTTCAAGAAGGTAATGCCCAAACGCATTTTCGAGTGCGTTCGTCCACTAGATTGGTTTGCAGCGATAGACCTGAAGGACGCGTACTTTCATGTCTCCATTTTTCCTTGACACAGACCGTTTCTTCGGTTTGCTTTCGAGGGGCAGGCATTTCAGTAGAAGGTCCTCCCTTTCGGGCTGGCCCTGTCTCCCTGCGTCTTTACCAAGATCGCGGAGGGTGTCCGTATTCTCAACTACCTCGACGATTTGCTGTTTCTAGCTCACTCTCGAGAGAGGTTGTGCGAGCACAGGGATCTTGTGCTCAGACACCTCACCCGTCTGGGCCTTCGGGTGAATTACCTGATTCAGTTTGACGGCAAGATAGCGGTTCCACTGAAACTTTTTCAGAGGCTCCTGGGGCATATGGATTTCGCAGCGGCTGTTTTCCGCTGGGGTTGCTCCATATGGAACCGCTTCAGCATTGGCTTCACGGCCGAGTCCCGAGATGGGCATGGCAGCAGTGTACGCTCCGAGTGACCATCACTCCGACCTGCCGTCTAACTCTTGCTCTGTGGTAGGACTTTATGTTCTACGTTCCTTAGAACCAGTGTCCAGGCATGTTGTTGTTTCAGCAGATTCCTCTGCTACGGGGTGGGGTGCCATGTGAAATGGGCATGATGCACCGGGCTCCTGGACAGGACCCCAACTTCAGTGGCATGTCAATTGCCTCGAGTTGCTGGCAGTACGACTTGCTCTGCACCGCTCCAGAGCCCTGCTGAGAGGCAAGCACGTCCTGGTCCGTACGGACAATACTGCTATGGTAGCATACATCAACCGCCAAGACGGTCTACGCTCTCGCCGTATGTCGCAACTCTCTCGCCATTTCCTCTTATGGAGTCAGAAACATCTGAAATCGCTTCGTGCGATTCACATACCGGGCCGACTCATTCGTGCAGTCACGAGCTATCACGACAGCAGTCCTGTCCCGGGGAGTGGAGACTCCATCCCCAGTCAGTTCAGCATATTTGGGAACATTTCGGGAACGCTCAGGTAGATTTGTTACCTCCCCAGACCATGCCCATTGCCAGTTGTTTTACTCTCTGACCCAAGACACCCTCGGTTCAGACGCACTGGCGTACAGCTGGCCGCAGGGTCTTCGCAAGTATGTGTTTCCCCACTGAGCCTCTTTGCGCAGACACTGTGCAAGATCAGGGAGGACGAGGAGCAGGTCCTCTTGGTTGCCCTTTTTGGCCCAGCCGGACCTGGTTCTCCGAACTGATGTTCCTCTTGACAGCCCCTCCCTGGCCAGTTCCTTTGTGGAAGGTCCTTCTTTCTCAGAGACGGGGCACTCTCTGGCACCCGCGTCCAGATCTGTGGAAACTGCATGTATGGTTCCTGGACGGGACACGGAAGGTTTAGGTAGTTTACCACCTCAGGTGGCAGCTACCATCACTTTAGCTCGAGCCTTGTCTACTGACAGGTCTATGCCTTGAAGTGGAACCTCTTCATCACTTGGTGTTCTTCTAAGTATAAGAACCCTTGGTCATGACGGTCGGGTCTGTGCTTCTTTCCCCAAGAAGGGCTGGATCGAAGGCTGTCTCCTTCCACCCTTAAGGTCTATGTGGCCGCTATCGCTGCCCACCATGGCCTTGTTGAAGGTAAGTCCTTGGGTAAGCATGACCTGGTCGCTGTTGATGAAGCGTGCCTAGAATTCGGGCCAGAAGACTCTCACGTTTATTTGAGACCATGGCTCGGATACATGCCCAAAGTTCCCACCACTCCGGTGGTGAACTTGGAGAGCTGCCCCTGGAGGAGGCAGACCCAGCCCTGGCGCTGTTCTATCCAGTACGTGCTCCACACTTACTTAGACGGAACTCAGTGCTTCAAGACTTCAGACCAGCTCTTTATCTGTTATGGAGGTCAGCAGAAGGGGAAGGCTGTCTCCAAGCGGAGGCTAGCCCACTGGTTAGTGGATGCTATTGTCTTAGCCTACCAGGCTCAAGACCTGCCATGCCCCCTGAGAGTGAGGGCTCACTCAACTAGGAGTGTTGCCTCCTCTTGGGCGTTTACGCGTGGCGCCTCGCTAGGGATGGGTACCGAAACCCGGTATTAAATTGACCCCGGGGCTAAATTTTGAAAGATTTTGATTTTGGCTTCCAATGATCAGAAAGAACATATCTGAGTAGGGCTGCACGATTAATCGCATGCTTTTGTCATGTGTGTCTCGTCAGTAAAGCCGGTTCTGTGATTAGCGGTAAATGTCCATCACCTGCTTTCAAATGGAGTGGCACTTAATATACAGAGCCGTAGTTCGCGGACAAGCTACGCAATATCGCGTTCGTAATCGAAAGCGATTCATCTGCGATTATGAACACAATATTGCGTAGCTTGTCCGCGAACTACGGCTCTGTATATTAAGTGCCGCTCCATTTGAAAGCAGGTGATGGACATTTACCGCTAATCACAGAACCGGCTTTACTGATGAGACACGCATGACAATCTCGTGCAATTAATCGTGCAGCCCTAGATCTGAGGTAAAACTATTAAAACCTAACCGTGTTTCGTTTAACACACCTTCATTCTCTTCACAGCTGTACGCGTTCGTTCCTCCCTAAACCCAAAGTTAACGTCAGAATCAGCACAATCGTTGATTGCTGTAAAATGCAGTCTTTACTGTTGCTAAATTGCAGTAAAGGTTTGATAATTATTATCAACGTTTAAAACGTTGAAAGCACAATAATCAGCGCAAGCGATGCTGTTCCTCAGGCTGAATTGCGGCGCGCGCTCCAAAACGGATCGCAAATAGACAAACTAATTACACGTTGGGCTTCAGGTGCACGTCCAAACGATCGAATACACACAATAGTTTTTTAAAATGACCGGATTGGAGCGTGTTTAGCTACTTAAACGCAGTTTATATCGTAAGTGTACATGAACAGCTGGGAGAAAATCCGATGTGTGTTAATATTGGCTTAAAGTGACAGCAATATTCTGACGATTGTGCCATTAGTGTTAATCAAACAACAAAATGCAAATAGAAAATCACTCTCAGCACTTCTTCTGAATATAGTTAGCTTGTGACACTGTCACACAAAATGCATGTTTTACCGCTCTATTTATTACAATGATTTTATGTATAATGGAGTTTTAATTGGTTTACATGTGTTTTAGTCCATTTTATTCCTCTTAACATTTTAAGTGTGTATGTCTTTAAGAGATGAATGGTTACTTCCTGTCATGTGACTGGTCACATGACAGGAAGTAGGAAAAATATCTGTATAAAGACAGCAGCATGGCAACAAACAGAGACTCACTAACAGTCATCTTAACTGGATTGTGGAGTTACTAGGGCTGGGCGATATATCGCATGCGATTCTCACGCGCATTTCGTCAGTAAAGCCGGTTCCCTGATTACCGCTAAATCGCCATCACCTGCTTTCAAATGGAGCGCCTTTTAATAGACAAAGCCGTAGTTCACGGACAAGCCACGCAAAATCGCGTTCAGTATCGAAGATGAATCGACTTCGATAATGAACCCGATTTTGCGTGGCTTATCAGTGAACTACGGCTCTGTCTATTAAAAGGCGCTCCATTTTAAAGCAGGTGATGGCGATTTAGTGGTAATCAGGGAACCGGCTTTACTGACGAAATGCGCGTGAGAATCGCATGCGATATATTGCCCAGCCCTAGGAGTTACCATTTGCGGACTTACCTCTCCAGACACAACTTTTGGACTATCACTACTTGGACATTTGTATATACACTGGTGGACACTCCAATTGGGACTTTTATCAGCACACTAGGATTCTTGGACTGTTTTAGGGTATGGTACTTGGGACTGTATGCTTTTAACAGACTGAGTTTTCCTGGTTTTATTGTGTTGTTTTAAAGTTCCTGTGAATATTGTAAATACACAATTCTTATTTAACTTTATCACCGTTTTATGTCTAATTCTTTTAACCACTAACAAACTCACACAGTAAAATCTAAAATCTAAGAAATCATGTTCTTACTGTATCTTATATAAAACACCAAAAATGCCAGACACTATATAATATAAAGCAAAGTTAACGCAGCTCTTTATATATATATATATATACCGTTAAAGTACTGGATCGATAAGCAGTATCGGTAAGAGTAGTAATACTGTTAAAACCTTAATGATACCCATTCCTACGCGTCGCTGACAGATTTCTAGAGCTGCGGGCTGGGCGACACCTAACACATTGTGAGATTTTACAATCTCCGTATAGAGCCGTTATCCTCTCATATACTCGCCCCTTCGGGCAAGTAGCTGGATCTGCTTGGTGTCATTCGCTTGCTGTGCCATTCCACTCTACGGATTGGATGCATGCGCTCTCTCTCAGTAAGTTCCTTATCAGAACCCTGGGTTCCTCCAGCACTGTTGATGTCTACATTTGCGTGCATGCCCCTCCGGTCAGCCCTTATGTTAGACTAGGTGCTTCCATGTGTTGTGATTCCCTGCGGGTAATCCCACGTGTGTATTCCACTTTAAGTCTCCTTTGGAGCATGTATCTTCCCCTAGCAAGCCACTTGCTATTCTGACGTGTAATTCCACCTTGCAGGCTGGTTACCTCAGTTATCACCGCTATGCGGCTACTTCTGTAAGACCTCCACGAGTAGGCAGCCTGTTAGCATACTTCTCGGGTATGCTACCCAGTGTGCTCTGTGTGTATGGTCCTTCTATCGTGCTCTCACGGCAAGGCACTGTTCTCACACAGTTCACTGGAAGACAGCTATTGTGGTGTTTTAGTAGGGACCCCATTTCGTCAGTCTCTAACATAACGTCAAAGTGACTGACTGAAAGGGAACGTCTAGGTTACGTATGTAACCCTCGTTCCCTGAAGGAGGAAACGGAGACGTTACGTCCCCTTGCCACAATTGCTGTTGCCGGGTTACTTGGCTCGGCTCCTCAGCGAAGACCTGAATGCGAGTTGCTCGCGCTACTCCTTATATACCAGAGTGGGGCGGAGGTTGCGCATGCAAATTCCGCAGACCAAGATACTCTTCGTATCATTGGCTCGTTTTGTTAACACTCGAAGGTGATTGGGCAGCAAACAGCACAAACAGCACAGCAGCTCCAGACAATCAAACCCAGTGTTACTTACATGAGAAGAGGAATCAAAGCAGCCTCCTCATCTGTTTTCAGGCCTTCCAGCTTAGCTTTTCTAATATAAACACAGTCCTAAAGCACTTGCCCAGTCATAAACCTTCATTCCAGTGATATTCTTTTGAGCTGTTTTATATTGTGTGATCTCTCGTTCTGCAGTTTTTTTCTTCTAATTTTAAATCTCCCTCTTGCTCGTTCTCTCTCCTCGACCGTCATACGCCACCTGATGCTTATTGGTTACACGTTGCTGGTATCAGCCCGACTAACTTCCAAACAGTGTATTTGAAATAATACTGAGTCACCCTTTAAGGCAAGAAGTGGATGGGTTTGAAAAAAATGAATTGGGCAGCAAAATAGATTTGTATATCATCAGTGTGAATATGAAAATTAAAAACATAACGCTGAATGATCTGGACGAGAGGATCATGACAGACCCTGTTTATTGTGTTTCTGCTCAGTTGAAATATGCTTCAGACATTTGACAGATTATTGAAACATTTCAGAGGATCAAGATTATTAATATTTGTGATTGTGTAACAATATTATTCTCTGTTGTTGTTTCAGGCAGATGCACATGATGAATCAGGAAATGTCGACAATACAAAAATCTTCCCACATGGAAAGAACCTATATGTGGATATATGCGCATATATGAAACCTATATGCAGTGTATATGTACATATATGCTGCATATATGCACATATATGATAATATATATGCTGCATATATGCGCATATATACTGCATATATGCTATATATATGCTGCATATATGCGCATATATACTGCATATATGCTATATATATGCTGCATATATGCGTATATATACTGCATATATGTGTATATATGCCACATATAGGCAAAATTGAGGTGCATATATGTGCATATACAGGAAATATAGGTCTCCTGTATTGCTTCTTCATATCCATATATATGCCCTATACATACAAGATATGTCTTCTATATAGCTAATGGCAGGATCTGGTCATTTTGTAGCTCATATCTCATTTTTGACTGTCATACATGATGCCTAGCTCATATTTTCTATTATCAAGGCAAAAACTAAGAATTAACGAAAAAAATTATGCAAGAACTTATGTATGTGCGAATGTAGCAGTTATGTATTTAGACAATTATTTTGTGATTCCACTTGCCATGACCATATTTGGGGTTTCCTGCCGCCATGCTGACTTGGGGTGTTGACGCACTTTGCTGCTTCCCAGTCTGCATGAGACATCACAGCGGTAGGTCGCACAAAGTTTTTGCGGTGATTCAATTAAGGCCATGTTTCATGTAACAGCTGAATTCACATGATATATTTGTATGATTGTAATCCAAAACCCCTCTGTGATGTACATTCAGATGTTTCGTTGATTATTTTTCTTTACTTAAGTTACTTTTAATATCTCTCTTTCTCAGCGTTGTGCGTTGCTGCCGCATGCTGTTTGTATGCTGCACAAGTCCTCATATATTGCCATTTGTGTTATACAGAATAAAGTGAGGACCTGATGGCAAGATTTTTCGCAGAAAACACACCGCTACACGAACACGTGAAATTGGTCCCACATGGAAAAAACCTATATAAACATATATGTTTCAATATAGGTTTGATATAGGTTTTTAATATATGTGACATATATAAAATTGGCCATTTTCCTATATTATGTGTACATATATGTACATATATGTGTATATATATATATATATGTACATATATGTGTACATATATGTGTACATATATGTGTACATATATGTGTGCATATATGTACATATATGTACATATAATATAGGAAAACGGCCAATTTTATATATGTCACATATATGTAAAACCTATATCAAAACCTATATTGAAACATATATGTTTATATAGGTTTTTTCCATGTGGGTTTGTTTGATGTTTATAGATGTTTTCAGCATTAATAACTGAAAAAATATAAATATAAATAAATAGTCTGTGATAAAGCATATTTTGTGTTGTTGCTTATATGTTCTTCAGTGAAGTGTGTGATTTCACCACACAGGACTGCAAAAGTATTACAATCTTCAAGAATTCAAATTAACAATGACTTATTGTTTACTTTTTTGTTGAAAATGAGCATATTTAAATATTAAAATAGCTTTCTAAGTTTTGACATAGTTGAGTTCATAACTTCATACAGGGATGAATCTCATTTGTTATTCTATACACTGTTTGAAACTGTTTTGTTTGCTCTTCTCATGTTTATTGAGATCTTAAGATGAATTACTTGTTGTATTTCTCATTTTTATGTCACAATTTATGGTTATATGTTTTTGCTTGCATTTGTTTTATCCACTGTACAGCACATTGTTCAGCTGCTGCTGTTTTTAAGGGTTAATTCACCCAAAAATAAAGATTCTGTCATTAATTTTCTCACCCTCATGTCGTTTCACACCCGTAAGACCTTCGTTTATCTTCAGAACACAAATTAAGATGTTTTTGATGAAATCTGAGGGTATCTGATCCACACATAGGCAGCAATGTCATGCACCTTTTGGGGTCCAGAAAGGTAGTTAAAAACATAGGTAAAATAGTCAACATGAATGCAGTGGTTCAACATTAATGTTATGGAGCAAAAGTATTTTTTGTGTACAAAAAAAAAAAAAAATAATAATAATTTGAACAGTTGTCATAAGTAGTGAACTCAGTGCAGTCTTCCGTGTTTACGTCCGAACGACGGCTCATTATTGGCTGAAGCTGAACACACGATTAGCACGACGCATGTGATGCTGACACAGGTTCCGGCCAATAATGAGCTGGCATTCGGACGTAAAAACGCACAAAAAATATTCTCGTTGCTTCATAACATTAAGGTTGAACCACTGTAGTCACGTGCAGTGACGTTGCTGCCTATATGGATCAGATACCCTCGGATTTCATCAAAAATATCTTAATTTGTCTTCTGAAGATGAACAAAGATCTTACAGGTGTGGAACAATATGATAGTGGGTCATTAATTACAGAAATTTTATTTTTCAATGAACTAACCCTTTAATGGTGCTATATAAATAAATTAAACCTGAAACTTTGTAAAATAAGTAAATAAAAGTCTGCCAAACAAATCTTAAATGTTTCTGAGAGCTGCTCAGAACTTGCTCATATTTGTGGGTGTTTTTACATTATTTATATATATATATTTTTTTAATAAAGTGTGTGAAACAAAGGCTTTTAAGAGTGATTTGTGATGTTTGTTCTTTGGTTTAGGAGATCATAAGAGCTGAAGGTCCTGAGAGGATCAGTAAATTAATTCAGATACAATACTGCAAAACTATAAACCTGATGAGCAACACAAAACTAGAACTGTGACAGAATAATGACTTCACTTCAGTGTTTACAAAGCAGAATAGCACAGTAATATAATGTCAAAATCTTTATATATTTATGTAAAGCATTAAAGCCCAAATATATTATGCAGCTGTATGGAAATAAGCCTATAATATAAGCAAATATTTTCTTATAGATTATATGAAGGCTTCAGTCCTGTTTGACCTTGACATGTGGTCACTATGAAATGATTTTTAATGTTCATTATTTATGGTTATGCATACCAATAGTGAGAGTGTGAAAAGTGTGTGTCTTAAAACAGTAAATATATATGTAGAGTATTTAAATAAGTTTTACGACTGACTTTTCACACAACATAATGTGACCTCAGTGTAAAGACGACAGTGTAATTTCATAAAGGATCCAGTGAGGGGCGGCAATGCGCTCAATACAACCAGAAGAGACTTTGGTGTAAACTTTCACTTTCTCATTTAGTGTAGCCTAGATATACAGGACGTGCGACTGAAATATGAATGTGAAAAATGGCAAATACACTGTGGTTTAAAACATTTACCACACATAGTGTTTTGTTATTTTTGTTTTTCCCTTTTCTATGCAATCTTGTTTACGCCACAGAATAAAAAAGTTAATGATGTTTGTATGTGTGAGTTTTTGAGGTTATCACTGAGCTGAAGAGTAGAGTCTGTGGTTAGGCTGAGTTTAATTTGAACTTAAATTTAACAACTTAGTTAACTTTCACGAGTATTTAGCACTTTCTTTTTCTTCCAGGCTCACAGAACTGATATATTTTAAGTTAAACTGAATTGTTTCATTGTTTTGAATTTTATGAACTTAATTTCTTTCAATTTAGACACACTTAAATTTAACTGAAACTGGGCTGGGATTTCTATTTCCCAGCATGCTTTGCACATGACACTCGAAAGGGTCTACAGAAAGACAATTTTTTAGTTTTATATGATCAAGTTCATATCCATCATATACTGCCCCCTGCTGGAGAGATTCAATATCACAAATCTTCCTCCTGTAGATCAGTGGTGATTTATTACATCAAACTACATCTGAAATCTGCTCTTGTTCATCCTGAAGTCTTTTCTGATCCAGTTCCTCTCTCTCCTCTCTCATGGTTTCCCGTTTGTTCTTCCACTGTCCTATAAAGGTGGAAAAGGCCCAAAATAAATTAAGACTGATGTCTAAATGCCTCCATAACTGTGTCCCATAATGACTGACTGTCAACTCAACAAAAGCAATTTTCAGAGAATATTAAAGTGACTTTCAGTCTGTTCCTCGTATCATTCAATCAGATCCATTGGCATAAATTGAGGGTGGGACATGTGCACCACAAAGTTCTTCCAGACGTAAAAGCAGAATGTTAAAAAGTGAAATTACTGCACTGGTGAAGAAAGTGAACTTGATCCAGATCTAGATATTTATGATGATCCGACATTCTTGTTTGTTCTTCTGTCGTGTTTCACTCTTTCGCCCCTTGTTCTTCTTCAGTGTTCGAGCTTCTTTACAGTGGGCTGAAAAGGCCTTATGGGAATGCGGGACTTTTCCCAAAAGTCTTGGATCAATCCTTCATGGTCTGCACTGATGCTTCATGATTCACTGTACCCATGTCCGAATCCTAAGTATTCATAACTGAGTAGGCAAGAATTACCAGGGCTTTGGACTCATTCTCGAGAGATTCAGATGTGTGTATACTAATGTTGTGTTTGAATATGCCTACTTACCTACTATATAGTAGGAGAAAACAGTAAGAGAAAAGAGTAGTATGTTTGAAACCTCTGTATTCATAAAAGAGTTGGTAAGAAATACCTGCATGGCAGAATCTCCTGGCCAGATTCTGAAGCTCTCGTCATCAGATACTTTTCTATCCCTGCCTTCCCAGGAGGCCACGGGAAAGGATACAACATTAGCGAACATGAAGGAGACCAGTGATGTGGGTGATCTGAATGTGAGTATTACAAACCAAAAACATGGTTCCTTTTGTTTTGTTTTGTTTTTTAGCTATTTGTTGAGAGTAAACTGTTGAAGTGTTGAAAGCTCTGGACAGTGTAGTATTGTTGTGATTTTGCTGTAAAAAAATGTTTTAGTGTGTATAGCTAACAGGGGAGCTCCATAAGCACACATACGTCTCCAAAGGGATTTACACACAATCTAAACCATATTCTGTATCAACCCACAATTGTTTGGTTATATTAAAATCACAAAATAAATGGGCAGCTGTTTCTTTAACAAGACCACAAAATTAGATTATCCAACCCCATCTCACGGCAATTTGTACGTATTTATATGAGGTGGCTAATTTGTACGAATTCATACGTTTTTTGCTAAATCGCATGTATTGTATGAGTTGACAAATTCATATGAATTCATACGAAACCCCAAACCCCGCTCATAAACCTAACCGTCACTGTGGTTTAGACAAATCGTACGAATTCGTAGGCCTACGAGTGAGGACATATATGAATTCATATGAGTTAGCCACCTCATAAAATACGTACAAATTGGTCGTGAAATAGCGTTGCATTATCAGGAAGTAAAATATAATGATGGATCTGATTGTGAGCAAACAATTAATAAATTGAGAAATATAAAATATGAAGCCCTCAAAGAGATGGTAGAATGAAAATTGAGGAGAAAATTGTAGAATTAAACTTTCAGGAGAACCTCTTAACTAAAGTATGAGCTTGTGGATTCAGTTTGAGGGAAATACCCTACTGACAAAAGTGAAGCTAGAGGATTTATTACCTTTTCAGGACAAGAGTATATACCCACACCTCTGAGATGTTTTAAATACCAACGCATGGAACAAACAGCAAATACGTAAAGGAAAAAATGTGCTGTCAAAATGTGGAGGAGAAGATGAGTGTGAGGAGGAACAGAGATCAAATGTGTAACTGTGGGGGAGGTCAGAGCGCTGTGCAGGATGCCTTGTGCAACAAGAAGTTTGAGAAATACAAAAAATAAAGACAAAATATAACATATACAAAAGCTACCCTTATGGAAAGAAAATATATTTCCATATATGAATCAATCAATGATTTAACAGTATATTTGAAAATATACAGAAAAATATATTGCATAAATATATTACAATATATTGAATAATACATAAGGAATTGCCGCTTTTCATATATTGAAAAATATAAGTGAATATCTGTGAATGTGTGTATATATGTGTGTATAATACATTCACATTTATATGGGAACATGTATGTGCAATATATGTGCGCAATAAAGGATAAAACTTTATAAATGTAATGCTGTTTTTGTCTTCATTTATAAATATTTTTTATGCATCAATATATAGCCATACATAGTCAATATTGCAGTATATTGAAAAATATAAGCACAAGTTTCCCATATATGGAAATGTATTATGTAATACATTGTATTATATTTTGCAGTATATTCCCATATATTTTTGTTCCGTAAGGGTACCCATAAGATAAAAGGCAGAAACAAAGAGAATAAATGAGCAAGGAATCAGTGTGGAATCTTCCATCCAGAATAATGTAAATCCTTTAAAAGAAATAAAGATGTTCTGTGTATGATGAACAAAATTGATTTTGTGGCATTTATTTGGGCAGTGGTGAATAGAGCAAGTAGAAAGGAAGTCGGACAAATTAAAGATAATCGTACACTCAAAAAATATGTTGAGGGTTATGTTGGTTTTAATGCATTTAATTAAAATTATTTATTACAGTAAACTTAAGTTTATTACATAAGGTTAATTCAATGCCATTTAGTTGAATCAGGTTGACATTCATAATTTTGTCCAAAACTATTAAGTTCCATTATCCTAATATTAATATGAAACAAAAATTAAAACAATCCAATTTAATTGATAAGTTTATTTAATGAATACATTCAATAACAATTTTAACAACTTTTACAAATGCTATCAAACAAGAACAGTTTGTACTCTATAAAGACTTTTATTGTTAGGCATTAGCCAGCAGACGGTTTTGTTACATCTATGGCATGCCCAAAGTAATTGTTTTTTATCATTAAAACAACTTTAATTGTTGTTAGCAGGCAGTGTTGCCAATTGCTTTCAGCTGAAAGTAGCTCAAATTTGTAAGGACCGCCCGTCGAAGGTATAATGCGAAGGTATAATGCGAAGGTATAATGCGAAGGTATAATGCGAAGGTATGTCTTTTCAGCGCCCCTGTGAAGTTCACTTAATTTTTAGAATTTAGTTTCAATTTTATTTTAGCTGTGCGCTTAATCTGACTCCAATTTAATTTGATTATTACATTTAGATTGTGTTTCCATTGTGAATTAGGAATTAATCATAACTATTGGTTATTTATTAATTTAGGTATTTGATTATTCTGGGTATCCCGTACTCTCAATTATTCATTCATTAGAGACCCGACATCGCAATGAGTCACACGGCCCGGGTTTGCACGGATTGGGGGGGGTGCTCTACCACCTTCCCTTAATTACCCAGACCAGAACAAAAGGACTGTAAATATTTTCTACACTGACACCTGGTTTTGAGGGAGAAAAGAAGGTTATCAAATATCTTGAAGAGACAACACCCATAAAGGAGAACAGAATTCTCATCAGTCAATCTTTCTCATAATACATGTGACTGCTGTGAAATTGAAACCATTTTACCAATCGCACTGAGACAATTAAAATGAGACCAAACATGAAAGGGGAAAAACAATAGATTCACAAGATACATCATACATAATATATGCATTCGTAAAGAACTTTCAGTGACTTGAGTCAAGGAGAAAGGAAGGAAGGGGGTGGGTGAAGTCGGTTTGGGCAAGGCAGTGTCAAGTAGAAAGGAAGTTAATGTGCTAATAAATTCTTAAAGTTAACATGAATTTTAGCTGAAGAAGTACACAAGAGAAAGTGAAAGAAAGAACTGTTGCTTTGGATATGACACAGAGTAACAATACATAATCTTATAATGTCTTTTTATACACTGTAAAAATAAAATCCCCATAAAAGTTCACAGTAAAAAGGGGCAGCTGTGGTTGCCAGAACTTTACTGTAAAACTGTACTCTTACTGTCATGCAGAGAATTGTGGGAATGTCAATTTACGCTTTTTCAATGTAAATTATACAATGACTTATTATTTTTCACTTCCAAAAACTACATTTTTCAAGACAAATTACATTAAATGCACCATAAGATCTATTACAGTTATTCACCGTATAGTACAGAAACGTTCTGTAAACCACTTCATGTTTTTTCACCGTAGCATTTTTACAGTCTTTTATTGTTAATTCACAGTCTTTTTTAATTTTTGTTTTTTTTACAGTGTACTACTACATTGGAATGGTGGGATCTTAATAACAAATGGGCAAGAATTTAAAGAACGTATCACAAAAATGGAAAGAACACCAGACAATATTTGGATCCAAGAGACATGGTTAAATTGCTCCTTGGATTTTAAGATCAATGGATATGTAGTAGAGAGGAAAGACAGAGAAAATGCAACGTTTATTAAAGAAGGCAAAGCATACAAAAGAATATATTAAAATAATGCAGAATATATACATATAGAAATAATTGGAATGAATGAAGTAATCAGAATTATTATTACTATTATTATTATTATGAGTGGGGATTTTAATACAAATATTGGTGTAGTATAAGCACTGATAATAAATAATAGAAGAATTTATAGAACAACATTCACTGGTTTATTTGAATGATGGAACCTCAACAAGAATGGATATAACAAGACATCATGTTTAGATCCCACAGTGATGTCAGGAGCGTAAGTGTTTTTGGACAGGTCATAAAGATAATATGGGCAGAGATCATTGGCCAGTAATTTGTGTAAATATTAATCAGTGTGTAAGATGGCAGGCAAATAGAAGGAATTTTATATATTGTGTGAAAAAAAATTTCAATAATATGAAATTGGAAGGAAGTGTAAATATAATAAAACTGTAGAAGGAATTGTCTTTGCAGCGAAACAATCTATTCCTTTGATAGGAGATAGTGGAAAGAAAAAAAATTGTACCATGGCGGTCAGAAGAATGCACAGTGGCAATTAGAAAGAAATATGGTATTCCGAATTTTGAAAAGATACTAAAGATACAACCGTAGCGTATCAGAAGGGCAATTGCAAGACAGCTGATTATGAATGCAAAAAGGAAGAGTGGCAAGAGTTCTGCAGTACAATTAGAAGAGAGACTGAAATGCATGTGGTGTGGAGAATGATTAGGAAAAAGAGTGATATTAATAATTATAAGCAGATCCCTGTAATAGAAGAGAAAGGGAAACTGGCCATTACAAATAAGGAAAAGGCAGAAGTCTTTACTATAACCTTCACTAAAATCCACAGTGCTGAAAACTTGGACACGTTTTTTGTTTGTTTGTTTGTTTGTTTAATGATTTATGAAATCCATGAAGTCCATATGAAAAAACAAGGAGAAGATAGCAATATAGATGAAGATTTTAATTAATTCCTTTGAGTTAAAAATAACTATAAACAATTACTTCTGTGGAACATAAAGATTTTTTTTCACTGTTATTTGTCAGTGGTCATCAGAAATGTTCAGTTACCAACATTCTTCTTCTTTTGTGTTCACCCATTCTTCAAAATATACTGTTTTGTGTTCTACAGGGGAAAAAAAGAAAAGAAATGCAGTTATGGAATTTTAGGGTGAAATATAAATATTAACAGCTGGATGAATCCTGACTGATAACAATCACAGATGACAATGTTTGTTATACACAGTACAGTCCAAAAGTTTGGAACCACTAAGATTTTTAATGTTTTTAAAAGAAGTTTCGTCTGCTCACCAAGGCTACATTTATTTAATTAAAAATACAGTAAAAAACAGTAATATTGAGAAATATTATTACAATTTAAAATAACTGTTTTCTATTTGAATATATTTGACAAAGTAATTTATTCCTGTGATCAAAGCTGAATTTTCAGCATCATTACTCCAGTCTTCAGTGTCACATGATCCTTCAGAAATCATTCTAATATGCTGATCTGCTGCTCAAGAAACATTTAATGTGTACAATTGTACAAAATATTCGTGTACAATATTTTTTTTCAGGATTATTCGATGAATAGAAAGTTCAAAAGAACAGTGTTTATCTGAAATCTAATCTTTTGTAACATTATAAATGTCTTTACTGCCACTTTTGATTGATTTAATGCATCCTTGCTGAATAAAAGTATTCATTTCTTTAATTTCTTTTCAAAAAAATAAAAATAAAAATTCTTACTGACCCCAAACTTTTGAACGGTAGTGTATAATGCTACAGAAGCTTTGTATTTCAGATAAATGCTGTTCTTTTGAACTTTCTATTCATCAAGGAATCCTGAAAAAAAAAAGTACACAACTGTTTTCAACATTGAAAATAATCATAAATGTTTATTGAGCAGCAAATCAGCATATTAGAATGATTTCTGAAGGATCATGTGACACTGAAGACAGGAGTAATGATGTTGAAAATTCAGCTTTGATCACAGGAATAAATTACTTTGTCAAATATATTTAAATAGTACACAGTTATTTTAAATTGTAATAATATTTCACAATATTACTGTTTTTTACTGTATTTTTAATTAAATAAATGTAGCCTTGGTGAGCAGACGAAACTTCTTTTAAAAACATTAAAAATCTTAGTGGTTCCAAACTTTTGGACTGTACTGTAATGTTTCAAGGTAGATATTTTTCAAATAATTCCCAAATTATTTTATATTTATTGATTTTTACATGAAAGTCAAGAGAAACAGGAAGTTGAAGATCTGACTGAATTTGTTATTGCTTTCCCATTTCCTCTACCCCATCATCACACAACCCGACAGTTCTTGAGGTTTGAAGGCAGAAGCTGTGAAGGGAAAGATAAAAAGAGACTTTTGAGGTAAACATCCCAAACTGCCCCTCATTGAGAACATATATTATTCAAACATGTTTTTTCTTAATTCTTTCTTTCTTTTTCTTATTGTTTGTGTATGGAAAGATTCATGTTCTGAGACAGTAAGCATGAAACTGCTCTGCTTCAAATCATTTTCTCAAACAGTAAGGGCTTATTGTTCTGCAACCGTTTCAGTTTCCGTGCTTTTTTTTTTACCTGTGTATGTTAAGCTGTCAAAGCTGTTGTGCTTTCTTGAGTGACGCATAAGAGCCTATGTTAAGAGCATGAAGCTGCTGTGTTTGTGCCTTTGTAGGTGCTGTTAACCACACCACATGTTTTGCTGCATAAAAGCTCCTCCTTTTCTGTCGCTGGAACATGATGTGCATGACAGTTTTCAACAACCAAAATCATGAAATCTTAAATCTTACTATGCTTGTTCTGATTGGTACAAAATGCAAAATGGTGTTAAGTGCAAATAATAAAATACATGCATTACTGTTTAAAAGTTTGGTAAGATTTTTTCAAATACTTTAGAAAGAAGTCTCTTATGTCTTAGTGTTGTCACAATACTGGAATTACTTTGATATGATACTTTGAAAAATATTGATATTAAATTCCATTTTAGACACTACTGGGAAAACTGCCATATGTATACTGAATAATGCCATAAGATTATTCAATATCTCATAATTTTTTGTCCATCCATTGAAAGTCTAGGCCATCATTATTTTCAAGCTTCAAAAAGCACATGACAACAGTAATCTTGGAGTGGTTTAGTCCAAGTGTTCTGAAAAGACACGTTCACTTAATATGATGAACAGATTTTAAATTATGCTTTTATTTACTTTTTTTTTTACTTTTATTACATCCATTACAATAATCTCACATAAATGTTTGCTCACTCAAAGTATAATGGTCTGAATTAAATTTACAAAACTGTAATAAAATAACAAATAAAAAACAATATCCTAAACAAATACAATATTATCATAAAATTATATTTTATATTTGTATATATATTTACAAATATATTTTTTGTATATATTTATCATTTACATTTTAAATTATTATTATATTGTGTATATATATATATATATATATATATACACACAATATATATACAAATATACATATATATATACAAATGTTAAGTTATTGTTTTATATTTAAAGATTTATAATTTAAATGACATTTTTTTAATTAAAAATTTTGAAGAAAGTCTTTTTCTCTACAAAAGCAGATTCAGTTTTCCGTGGTCATCCTGCTGATCTCTCTCTTATACTGTGACTGCGTGTGTCCATCAAAGACCCTGAAGAGTTACACAAACACACACAAACACACACACTGAATGATGGAGAGATGAAAAGTCTCCACAGATCTGAGCTGATCCCAATCCACAGATCACAGAGTTCTGGACATAAGATCCTCTTCATAATCTCCAAAGAGAATACATACATACATACAAATATGTGTCAATTATATAAAAACCAAAAAGTGTTTGTGCTCCTGTGGTTTCTTGTTTAAGGGTCATGTATGTCAGATTTGAGTGAATATACCGGAGGAAACCAGAGGATTTGTGTTGCTTGGAAATGGCTAGCAAAAACCCTGGTGAAACACTTGCCACAATGAATTTCTCTAGTGATTTCCCCTCCCTCTCTGTACGTCAAACTCGTCACATACTGTCAGACTGTGGGGTCTTTGACACATTTGGAAGATTTATGACTGATGTCTGTGTGTCTCCGCAGATGTGCGGGAATATGAACCTCCATTCGGGAAGCTGAAGGAGCATCCGTGTGTGGAGAGCATGAAGGATGATGTCATCAGATATCGACTGAGACCGGAAATACCGGCCAGACTGCCAAAAGCTCCTGGCAGAGAAACATGGATTTACAGTTATCAATTTGTGTCAATATTTAGAACTTTGGTAAGTTTTAAGGAACACTATACCTTTATTTTAAACTCATAATTGTTTGTTTTACTCAGGTTTTCCCCTATTAAATCTAGTCATGCAGCATCTTTTGCCACTCAGGCTGCCTGTTTTTTGACTCTGTTTATGGAAATACCATTTTTTTTACTTGTTTACTCTATTTGATCATTTATAAGCTGAACTTGTGAAAACAACTGCTAGAGTTAATAGGACATTATTTTCTTATTTATTTATTTACTTGCTTTCAAAGATTTATTTTTGCCGTTTTTGCCTTTTTAGGACAGAGAGTAGACGGTAAACGAAGTGGGCGAGACGGGATCAGGAAAGGTCCATTAGCAGAAACTCAAACTCGGGTCACGTGAGCTGCCCACAAGGCTATCGTGCCGATTATAGTATTTTATTTTCAACTTGACTGCAATGTTTAAAAGGACTCATGAATGAAAGTAATGTTCTAATTGGATGGTTGATACACCACCCCTGGACCCTGTATAAAATCCAAGCACAGAAATAAAAATGGAGAAGGTTCATGTTCATGACTCTCCCAGGCGTTCAATTAGTGAAAAAGGAAAAGACTGAGAATGAGGCACAGGAAAACAAAATAGAGATTAATAATCTAACAGAAAGAAGATATGCTTATTGACTTTAGATCAGAATCTCATTTTTCCCAGTCTACACTCAGCGTCACTATACAGCGGCATACAGTCACATTAAAGGTCGCAGAAGTCCCTCCGGTCACTCCTCATCTTCTGTCTGAATCACTATCACCTCTAAAAGTCTCTGATCCAAAGACCTTAGAGATTTAACAGATCGTTCAAAGGCTTTATAAATATCACAGTAATAATTTATTAACCTAATAAAATCTCTGAATATGATTTACTTGAGTTGATTTGAGTTGAACATACCAAAATAATTGCCTAAAAATCCAACAGTTAATTTTCTTTAAAATTTACAGTTATATATTTTTTTTCACTATAAAAGAATTTACTAATTGACTAACAAATTAGTTTTTAAAAATAGTTAATATTTTTGTTAAATTTCTATTAAAATATTTGAGAATGAGAAATGAAACTGACCTGTTTTAAGAATCCATATTATTTCTTAATTCAAATCAATATTATTAATCTTTAACAAACACTTGAGAAATTGAGTTTCACTCAGTTAAAACATACACCCCTCAACCACCCCGACCAATCAAAACCTTAAACACACAATTTTAAACTGTCCTGACACAGAAATGTATAACAATAAAATTTAATAGAGTTTATTTATTTATTTAGAAAAAAAAGAAAAAGAAAAAAATACATAGGCCAATACTGTAGGCAACGACTTTTGTAATGACTGAACGTTTTAACCACGATGACTTCAAAAGAGAAATGAGTAGGCTAGTCTGTAAGCATGCGCAGTGAGAATCTCTTGGCGCGAGTCTGAAATATAAACGGAAACATGTTTCAAATTATCTCGTTTACAAACATTTTCTTTATATATGTAGTAACGTTTTGGTTAATGTTTCACCCTTGTCTAAGCGATGCTCATCAAGGTAAGCATTCATTTGTTTTACTCTGCTGCAGATTCAGCTATCTAAAAATGTAGCCTAAACTAAACCTTTCAAGTGTGCTTCTAGGTTGTAATTACAATAGTTTCATCAACCATATATATTTTTTATTATTATACTATTATACTATGTGCCTATAGTATAGCTACTATCGTTTTACATACAGTGTGTTAGTCTTTGTGAAACTGCCTCAGGAAAAAAAAACGTGTTAAGTTTATAAAGATAGTTTTGATTTAATATTTCGTTTGGCTATAAATCGATGTGCGCTGTCATAAGCTATGTTTCTATCCAGCGTATTTAACTTATGCATAAAACATTTGCGAATAAAGCTGTTTTTCCATCCAGCTAGTCAAAGCATGAAAGACTCGCTGGATGGAAAAGAACAAAAATGTAACTTTCTGATAGACTGGCGCTAAGTATCATTAAGACAAATTGAAGTTTCTGCAGTATAGAAGCCACTGTATATAATAATTTTCATATATAATAAATTATTTGCGCCTCAGAGTGCGCAGACGAAACTAATCGCTGTCATGTTATTGCATTCAGATGCAGGTGGTGTTTGTGAACGCAATCATGTGAGGCGCTTTTGGGGGGGAATTACTGAACCACTTTAATCAACAGACTTTACTCGGGCATTACAGAATGATCAAAGCAGCATTTCAGTGATGTGCAACGAGATTGGTCCGCTGGCTGGTATACAGTTATGCTGTCACATTGCAAAGATACATGTCTTTTTTGATGCGCATCAAGGAATTTATTCAGTAAAAGTGTTTCCGTCGTATGCGCATGTTTTCGTGTCGCATAAAAAATATTCTGCTCATTTGAGCGCATACGTTTTTTATGCGCATTTTTAGAATTTATGCGCATCATGGCCTTTCCATACAGCGTTTTTTTATGCGATATCCCAAAATGAAAATGAAATTTGAAAATGAAATTTTTGAGTGAAGTTGTCAGTGATAGGTTAACTGGCCAAAAATGTATTGTGAAATAGTTCACAAATCAGAAATAGTCTATTTTAGCCTAGTATGACCGACTAGTTGATACTTTTTTAAACATATAATCTGATTTATCTCATAATGGATGGATCATTATTCATCAGCACAGCCTGTCATTATTACACAAGAAAAAGAGGACAGAGCAGTGAGAAACACTGATAAAATGCAATTGTAAAAGTTTTCACAAATCAGACTGAATCTAAATCAAGTGATTTTGTATTACAGTTTTTTTCGATTGCTAAACGACAGTGGGCACAACTGGAGTCACATGTGCAAAACTCTAAGTACAGTCTGCACAGCAGCAGTTCATGTGGACCAAACTCTAGTTTGTTTTTCATTGCTTGAACACAGTTTTCAAAACTCTGCACACTTATCCCATGACTTTAACCACAACCTGCACAACACTGTGGATTTACAGCACTTTGTTCAAATGCTAACACACTGCTGTCAAAACTGTGAACCACACATTCAAAACACAATAGATTTCAGCCTTGTGCCTTTCAAACATTGCAATTTCAGCTGAAAGGCTAAGCAGGTGTCTTGTTTTAGACTTGTTACAGTTTTTTTCGATTGCTAAACCACAGTGAGCACAGCTGGAGCTACATGTGCAAAACTCTAACTACAGTCTGCACTACCAACAGTCACCTGAGCTAAACAGTTAACACATGGCTCAAAACAGGCTCAGTGCAGCCAAACACTATCACAACCCTCACTGAGATAACACACACTGTCACTCAGAACACACTGAGAGTAAAAACACTGGCATCAAACACCAACACATAAAATACAAACTTTTCATCTTTACATTTTGAACAATTTCAGTGACTTCATACAAAGTAATATTTTCTTCAAAGAAAAGAGTGACATTCTTTCACATGATTTATTAAAATTTTTAGAACATAATTCTTTAAGGTATATGAAAATTAGCAGTTTGCTTCAATAGTCTGTAGTAATTTACGGAATTACAGTAATGAGTTACATATATATATATATATATATATATATATATATATATATATATATATATATATGTGTGTGTGTGTGTGTGTGTGTTCACTAACAAGTCTAAAACAAGACACCTGCTTAGCCTTTCAGCTGAAATTGCAATGTTTGAAAGGCACAAGGCTGAAATCTATTCTGTTTTGAATGTGTGGGTCACAGTTTTGACAGCAGTGTGTTAGCATTTGAACAAAGTGCTGTAAATCCACAGTGTTGTGCAGGTTGTGGTTAAAGTCATGGGATAAGTGTGTAGAGTTTTGAAAACTGTGTTCAAGCAATGAAAAACGAACTAGAGTTTGGTCCACATGAACTGCTGCTGTGCAGACTGTACTTAGAGTTTTGCACATGTGACTCCAGTTGTGCCCACTGTCGTTTAGCAATCGAAAAAAACTGTAACACGGTCTGTGTGTTTATTGGAAATAGATGTTAAACATGAAGAACACCTATTTTTAGCAAGAGGTTCATGGACAAAAGCTTTGCTGTGAAAATACTCACAAATCAAGCAGGTCAAGATGACACTGGTTTCAGTCCCCTGCTTTTAAAGTTGTATGCATTGTAAAATTAAGAGTCACAATCACAGACTTCACACCTGAGGACCACATCACCTGAATTTTTTATACTGTTAGAAATATAGAGAGAAAGGAACAGAAAATATATATATGCATGCAAGTTAGATCTCCCTTTAGAATTACAACTTTTCTCAATTCTCAAACAGATGTTTCCTCTTTCTCCTGTCCTCCATCCTGTGACTCGTGTTACACCCACACCAATATTTAAATCACTGATGAGGTTCAAATCAGTGACTATAGATCTCTGTGCATTAAGAAAAAGCTCATGGCGCCTGAGGCCCTGAGCATGTTATCGTGAGTTTGTTCTGTTTTTGAAATTCAGAATAATATTTATTTATCAATAATAAAACAATTAATGCAGATACACGTGATTTCTAATTGTTCATTGTTGTTCACTTTAATAATTCATTTTTTAGAATTATTTTTTGACATTGTTTTTGTGTATGCGTATATAAGCCTATATTATCGCATAACTTGTTATAATTTATTACGAATATTTGGATCGCCTAATCAGATTAACTTAATGTAGTTGAACCAATATTACAATTAATTAATCAGTTCGTCAAGTGAACACTCAGTATTGACAAACCGTATTTTCTCTCCCCCTACACTACTCCTACCCCTAAACCTACCCATCACAGGAAACTGTGCACACTTTTACTTTCTCACAAAAACTCTCATTCTGTGTGATTTATAAGCCTTTTGAAAAGCCTTTTTTTTTGAGAAAGTAAAAGTGTGCACAGTTTCCTGTAATTGTTAGGTTTAGAGGTAGGGGTAGTGTAGGGGAGATAGAAAATACAGTTTGTACAGTATAAAAACCATTACGTCTATGGAATGTCCCCACAATTCACAAAAACAAACATGTGGGTGAGAGTGTAAATGTGTCCGAGTGTGTGTATGTGTATATTTGTGTGTGTGTGTGTGTGTGTGTGTGTGTGTGTGTGTGTGTGTGTGTATGTGTGTGTGTGAGTGTAAATGTGTGCAAGTGTGTGCATGTGTATATTTATGTGTGTGTGTGTGCGTGTGTGTTTATATGTGTATGTGTGTGTGTGTGTGGGTGAGTGTGTGTGTGTGTCTGAATGTGTATATGTGCATAGGTGTGTGTGTGTGTGTGTGTGGGCATGTTTTTGTGACATATCAGGGCACAAATGTGTATAATGACATGGGTATGACATAGGTATTACAAAAAGAGGTGACTTATGAGGACATTACCCATGTCCCCACTTTTCAAAAGGCTTATAAATCATACAGAATGAGTGTTTTTGAGAAAGTAAAAGTGTGCACAGTTTCCTGTGATGGGTAGGTTTAGGGGTAGGGGTAGTGTAGGGGGAGAGAAAATATGGTTTGTACAGTATAAAAACCATTACGCCTATGGAATGACCCACAATTCACAAAAACAAATGTGTGAGTGTTTTCATTGTTGTCCATGTTTTATATCTTCCTCAGAGAAACATTTCCTGCACTACAAGTTTACAGTCCTGACTAAAGCAGACACATTCCCAGAGTTCAGTGCTGTGATTGTTGCTGATGACAGACAGATCAAACACTTCAGTGATGAAGAAAGAGTCTGGATTCTGACTGAAGATCAAACTGAACCTCCTAAAGATCCACCTGATTCTAGAAAATGGTTCATACGTCAGATCAGGACTCTGACAAACTGCACAAACTCACAGTGTTCTGGTGAGATTCATGATTTCTCTTACATTTAAGTCTTTTTAAGATCTTTTTGAAGACCTGCACAAATAATACCACAAATGAATACTATATCTACACTGTAAAAAAAGTCAGTAAAATATACAGCAAAACACCGTCAAATTCCAACGGTAATGGAGCGTAAAACCAAAAACTTCCTTTTACTGTATTAAATAGATTGAATTACCGTTAATTGTGAGACTGGATAAAACTTTGTTATTTACTGTAATAAAATGTTGAAATTATAAATATTTTCTGTGAAAACAAATAAATATGCATACATTTTACAATTAAATATTGTAATGTTGAAAATGTCGTAAAACCTTAGATTTTATGGTATTATTTGAGTAAAACTACATCTTTTGGGGTTGTGCACATTGGAATTCACAGTATAAATCTGTAGATTTTTAAGCAAACAAAAACATTCATTTTTACAGAAGCAAGATGTTAAAAAATCCCACTAAACACTGGACGTCGGATAGACATGCAGATCATGTCTATATTAGGTCCGTCGGTCCATGACCATTTCTGAACATCTATTCGACGTCCAAACTACACAGTTAAAAAAAAACTGTCAAATTTACGGTAAAATACCGGCAGCTGTGGTTGCCAGGAATATACCGTGAAAAAAATGTGGAATCTGTAAAAGACAATACGGTATACTGGTTTTGTAACCCTAAATTTTACAGTAGACAACGTATTTTTTTTACCAAAATCATGGTAGAAAAAAACAAATATATTTGTCAATTATACAGGTCCACTATTTGGACGTCCAACCATGACCCAACTTGGACGTCATCTTGACGTTCAACATTTGACCTTTGAACGGGGTAATTTTTTTGGACGTCAATTGGACGTCAATAACAGATGCAGGAAATTGACATGATTAATATGTAATATTTGTTTTATAGGGCCTATCAACATGATTAATACATGAAGAGCTCAGATGCAAAAGCCTCTAAGTGCCATCTGAAATTTTCTTCTAGAATTATCATTTTTATCAAGCTTGTATATTTAAGTTCAATAATTTCACTTAAATGGCAATGCAAATTACCTATTAATTGTCATTTAAGTGAAAGTACTTAACTATACCACAGCAAAATCCCCAGTGTTAAATTAACACCCAAAGTGAACATATGAGTCCATCTTACCGGGTGTTAAAAAGTAACACTGAAGCAGTGTTAAAGTTAATGAGATAATTGATTGATGATTGAGTGATGATTGACAATTAGTGGAGACACCTGATGATAATAAGCAGAATCACTGAAGAAACAACAAGAGAAAAAGAGAGAGACACAACAACTACAACTGACTTCCAGCCATTAAACATTATTACACTTATTATTAACCAGTTTGATTTGATTTCTGTCATACATCAACAAAAGTTCTTACTGAGAATGAACAGAGGTTTAGATGTTAATGTTTTAATGAAAGTTTAGTTTGAAGTCACCATGATGGTGAAAAGCATTTCCTTTAGCTGGGCTCTTGACTCTCTTTATTAACATTAATTTATCTCTGGCTGCTCCAACTTTGTGTTTGTAAAGCACATTTGTTATGGTCAGAAAAACTATGATCAGGGCTGTGTTTCCCAATAGTGATGTGAGCTAATGTTGATCAATTTAGGTTTACAATGCTTTGGGAATCACAGTCATGATGGTTTTGTTTTGATGATGACATTCTCTTTGTGAAATGGTCAGATTCATTGGTGACGTCCAGTGTTGTCAGTCATATAGATGTTATATTATTTCTTTCTAGTAAATCTGTTACCACTTGAAATCTAGAAGAGCTTTTATAATCTGAAGAACAGAAAAAAAAAACACAGACATCAAGAATCAGCACATGACCCTCAACAATGGTGACAATCAAACAAAGTGCTTCATGTTGCAGTGCATGATGGGAGCCACCAATCAAAACTCATCCATGGCTCCCATCATGCATTGCTGCATGAATAAATTATGCAGCTGAATTGTCCTGTAATTTTCGTAGATTGTTCATGTTGGCTTTATTTTTCTGTAGTTTTGTTGTGACAGTAGCTTGTTTTGTGATGTTCAGAGTTGATCTGTTTGTCAGTATTTTGTATTTATTTATCGTCACCGTTCTTGAGAATCATATGCTGACTCTTGATGTCTGTGTGTGTGTGTTTTTTTTTCTTGATTCTTCAGATTATAAAAGCTTTTCTGGATTTCAAGTGGTAACAGATTTACTAAAAATAATATAGCATCTATATGACCATCAATACTGGATGTCACCAATGAATCTGACCATTTCACAAAGAGAATGTCATCATCAAAACAAAACCATTATGACTGTGATTCCCAAAGCATTGTAAACCTAAATTGATCAACATTAGCTCACATCACTATTGGGAAACACAGTCCAGATCATAGTTTTTCTGACCATAACAAATGTGCTTTACAAACACAAAGTTGGAGCAGCCAGAGATAAATTAATTTTAATAGAGTCAAGAGCCCAGCTAAAGGAAATGCTTTTCACCATCATGGTGACTTCAAACTAAACTTTCATTAAATCATTAACATCTAAACATCTGTTCATTCTCAGTAAGAACTTTTGTTGATGTGTGACAGAAATAAAATCAAACTGGTTAATAATAAGTGTAATAATGTTTAATGGCTGGAAGTCAGTTGTAGTTGTTGTGTCTCTCTCTTTTTCTCTTGTCGTTTCTTCAGTGATTCTGCTTATTAACATCAGGTGTCTCCACTAATTATCAATCATCACTCAATCATCAATCAATTATCTCATTAACTTTAACACTGCTTCAGTGTTACTTTTTAACACCTGGTAAGATGGACACTTTGGGTGTTAATTTAACACTGGGGATTTTGCTTTATAAAAATGATCATTCTAGAAGAAATTCAGATGGCACTTAGAGGCTTTTGCATCTGAACTCTTCACATACAGATTATTTAGAAACAAACACGATTTATTATGTGAATGCCTATTTATTATTTCAGGCCATGTTTTTTTTTTTTTTTTTTTTTTTTTTTACATTTTCCTGTTTTTCTTTAACTGGTTTATTTAAAGTAGCCTAATCAAGTTATTTCTTTATGCATATGTATTTTTGCATGTATCTGTTTATTTATTTGGAAATGCAATTTGTGGGAAATTATAGTTCAGAAAATAATTTCATGGTAGCATATATTAGGCCTACACTGTTAAAAAAAAACTGTCAAATTTACGGTAAAATACCGGCAGCTGTGGTTGCCAGGAATATACCGTGAAAAAAATGTGGAATCTGTAAAAGACAATACGGTATAATGGTTTTGTAACCCTAAATTTTACAGTAGACAACGTATTATTTTTTACCAAAATCATGGTAGAAAAAAACAAATATATTTGTCAATTATACAGTAATTTTATGTAAAAAATGCAACTTTCCATAGCTTTTCACGGATATTTGCAGTAAAAAAAAAGTTATAATATAATAATATATACAGTAATTTGTTGTTAATTTAACAGTAATAGGATATACCCTATTATGGTAAATAACTGTAAAAATAACAGAAATATGTTAAACCTTATTAAAACCTTTGACAGTAAAAAACACAGTGAAATTGTATAACAAATTACAGCATTTTATTTTGACCAGATACATTTTACGGTAAATTCCTGGCAACCACAGCTGCCGGTATTTTACCGCTAAAAATACAGTACAATATGAGGAACATAAATAGTTTACCGTACATTTTACATTTGCAACCGCTAAATATAGAAAAATCTAAAGATGCTCATATATAACCAAGGTAGTGAATATTACTGATAAACAATGAGAAAATTTGACATACCATTTGAAAACAGACTAAACATATCATTTTCTCTATTCCTACCAAACAGCATAGATCTTGAGAATACAGCATGTGTCCATATATATGGCTGGTAATCCATGGAGAAATGAATAAACATGAAACAAAAAATGACCTGCCCCTGACCGATCAACAGTAATGAGTCACTGGGTCCTGCCTTGGTGAAGGAAAGCACTCAGTGGAGTTTCTAATGCGCATGGTGTCGAAGATACAAGCTCTGCAGGAGTACTTCAGTGTCCATCAGGAGTTCACTTTGGACTGGCAGGATCCCCTCTGCAGCAAAAAAATGGATAAAGTTTCAAAAGTTTGATCAGTGCTTGAGCAAAATGCACAGAAATGAACAAAACGTGCTGTCAAAAACAGATCTAATGATAAATGATTTCTTAGGTGTAAAGTATGCAGTTCTTAAAGGATTAGTTCACTTTTAAAAAAACTTTTGCTGATAATTTACTCACCCCCATGTCATCCAAGATGTCCATGTCTTTCTTTCTTCAGTCGAAAAGAAATTAAGGTTTTTGATGAAAACATTCCAGGATTTTTCCCTATATTATGGTCTCCAATGGGACCCAAACGGTTCAAGGTCCAAATGACAGTTTCAGTGCAGCTTCAAAGGGCTTTAAACGATACCAGACGATGAATAAGGGTCTTATCTAACGAAACGATCACTCATTTCAAAAATAAATAAAAAAGTTTAAGTTTTATAAGCACAAATGCTCGCCTTGCTCTGTTCTGTGAATTGCGTAATTGCGTATTACGTGACGTCACGAACGCGCATCACAGAACAGAGCAAGGCGAGCATTTGTAAAATACCGTTAAATTCACAGTTTTTGGAAGTGAAAAATAACAATTCATTGTAAAATTTACAGTGAAAATCCGTAAATTGACATTCCCACAATTCCCTGCATGACACTTCACAATTGATATATTTTCGTTGAAATAACTGTTTCTTCTTAGTTTTTCTCATTTTTTTTCTAATCAGTTATGTACATTAGGGTTTTATGTTACATCTAATGTTGTTAAATTAATGTTTATTGCATTTTTAAAATTTCATGCATGTTACCTTGATGGTGTTTAGTGTGTGTGTGAATGACACTTTGTGCACCTTCTATATATTAGTATTGTCCTCCTCAGCTTGTGGAAAAGCTGCTTCTGATGAACTTTGATTCATCATGTGACTCTCATCACCACTGTGTTTGGTGACTGTCAGTGTATTATAAAGGTACAAAACAGATATTAGTACTTCATTAGGTTAGTAAATTAACATTATATCAGTTAATGAAATACGTAATTTTACCGTAAATTTAACAATTTTTTTTTTTACGTTGCTACTGTATTTTTTTACGGTAAAGTTCTGGCAACCACAGCTGCCGGTTTTTTACCGTAAATTTTACTGGGATTTTTTTTACAGTGTATTACTGTTAAATTAACAACAAATTACTGTATATATTATTATATTATAACTTTTTTTTTACTGCAAATATCCGTAAAAAGCTATGGAAAGTTGCATTTTTTACATAAAATTACTGTATAATTGACAAATATATTTGTTTTTTTCTACCATGATTTTGGTAAAAAAAAATACGTTGTCTACTGTAAAATTTAGGGTTACAAAACCAGTATACCGTATTGTCTTTTACAGATTCCACATTTTTTTCACGGTATATTCCTGGCAACCACAGCTGCCGGTATTTTACCGTAAATTTGACAGTTTTTTTTTAACAGTGTATGGTCAATGTCTATGGTAACATTCAAACCATAAAATGACTGTAAAAACAACAATTTAAACAACAAATCATCACATGTCATCAGTGTGTTTCTTGCTATGCAGAGTTTATGTAGACAGACGTCAGTCGCGGAGCACCACAAACAAATGTTCAATTCAAGGCTTATCACAAATGATTTTTTGTCCAAAAAATCCTTTATTGTTTGGTGTCATTACGATTATTTAACTGCTCCTGATAGAGATGGAGTGTCCCGATCTCAAATCAAAGCAAGTTTGATATTTATGACTCTTGATCGGGCTGCCTCTGACATTAGACCGGCGATAGCCAATGAGAGTGATCATGTTGTGTGCTTCTTTAGCTGAAACTTGGCAGCCACAAACATGCCACGAAAGAAACGGAAGATCACCCATATTCTTTTTCTTTTCTATTTTGTTTTTCACTGTAAAGCAGAATGCATGGCAGGAGAGCCTGCTGACAGTATCAATTGTCCTCTATTTGTTTTTATTCTCAAGTCACACTTAATCTAGCGAGTCTTCATGGGATCTCGTGTCCCTGTGAAATCATTCCTGCAGTCAACAGGTGTGGGGTCTCGCAGTCCAGTCAAATCATCTAGGTGTGTTCGTTCAGAGGATTATAATGCTAAAAATTGGCCAAAACTGTCTATATGTATGTGGTCTCCCACAGTTTTAAAATCGTTTAAGATTTGAAAATGGAGTGGGATTGTATGCTTTCAATGCTAGCAGGCTAACAATGGCATTTCCCAGATCACCTACTGCACCTTTAATAATATAATAAAATTTGATATGAGGGGATTGTACCTTAATTTTATCCACAGTAATCAAAAGAGGTACACTAGACTTCTCTTTTCTTTTATTAATTATCATGTTATATTAAATTGCATATATTTATCTAGAGAGTTTAATAATATAATAATATATTTTTATAATGTAATTCATATTTTCACACTGAATCTCCAAGTTATGCAGTATTATTTTTAAATAAATTACTGTAGTCAGAAATGTACTGTTTACTATGTTTTATGGTGAATTCACATGATAAAGTTGTCTTTAACCACGACACTGTAAGAAATGAATTATTCACACTGTAATTGTTTTGAAGTCGCCATAATGGCGATTAGTGTCCATATGCCTGGGATTTTGGACCTTATATATTCATATTCAAATTTCTGATTAAAGTCATTTGTCAAAGTCAGAAGTTTGACAAATGAAAACATGTTAAAATGATGACAAGCTAGAATATGAAATAAGCTAATTGGCAGATTTTAAGTTATATATAGCATGTATTAGCATGTATATGAAGGACTTATTTTAGCATTATTTAAGCATGATTTACCAATAACTTATTTCAGATTACTACTTTACTATCTTATGAGTGTTGTTCTGTGATTGTAGAGCTTCATGTTCTTCAGAGAATAATTGGCTGTGAACTGGAGAAACTTCCTGATGGAACAGTGAATCTGACTGTCTTTGATGAATATGGATTTGATGGAGAGGATTTTATATCCTTTAATTCTGACACTATGAAGTGGATTGATAAAAACCCCAAAGCCAAAGAAACCAAAATGCAATGGGATCTTCAAACAGGACGAAACCAGTTCATCAAATATTTCCTCAAGAACTGCATTGACTGGATCTCAACATTTAATGACATTAATAAGAGTAAGTTATGATAAGATCAGTGTAATTATTTTCTGTCTTTATGTTAATTTTAATGTTAATGTCAAATTTTATGTTAATTTTATGCTTCTTTCTTCTCCAGGTTCTCCAGATGTTCACATCTCTGTGAGGAAAGCTCCTGATGATCACAGTAATCTGGTTCTGACGTGTCTGGCCACTGGTTTCTACCCCAGAGATGTTCAGATGAACATTAGAAGGAACAGAACTAAACTTAGGCATCAAACATCTTCAGGAATCAGACCAAATGATGATGAAACCTTTCAGATGAGAATCAGTGTGAAGATCAACAGAAACTACAAAGGATTTTATTACTGTCTGGTCAATCACAGCAGTCTGAGAAAACCAATTTCAGTAAAATGGGGTAAAATTCATAAATTCAGTTACATACAGTATTTATATCAGGAGAACATGATAATGCTGGAATGAATTAAAGTTTTTCACCACAAACAAATACATGTAAAGTGCCTCAACTCATTTCAACAGTTCATAATGTTGATTAAAAAACATTTATAATGATTTCGTTTTATTTTTTCATTCTGCAGATGGAAGATGTTCTGACTGTGAAACGGATCATACATGGATTGCTATAGGAGGAATAGCAACAGCTGTAGTTCTCGCTGTGATTATTATTGTGATTGTGATTATGTTTGTAACTGTGACTGATTGCTGCATCTACGAAAGGAAAAGTGAGTTATAAATTTGCAACGTTGTAAATATCCTTGTTTTAATTTTTTTTTTAAATGCATGAACAACAGTTTTAACAATATACACCAAGTGTCAGTAGACATATGTGAACTTTTTGATGATAAGATTTGATTTTTATACTCTGCATCTAAACATAAAAAAAAATTATGAGATTTAAAATTCCAACATGCAATTCTATATTTACAAAAGCAGGATATCTGTATAGACTCAAGCTAAAGTTTTTATAATCTGTTTTATCTTTTCTAGCTCAGAGATAAATAACAGAGGAGAATATTATGAAGACAGAAACACATAATCATCTCCACACACAGGTATCTTCATCACATTTATTGTCTGTCTTTGTGCAGAGAATCATAATTCAGTCCAAAGCATCCAAAAGCAAAGGTGTGATTTCTTGACCTGGAAAAATCATTGAAATTAAAATTTTCTTCTTGGAAAATGTTTTTATAATGAATCTATTTTTTTGTTTTGTTTCTTATATCAAGGTCTAAAATAGTTAATAGGGTAGAAATTGCAATTTGAAAGAATCCTCATAATCATGAATGACTAGAAAATTCATTGGTAATAAAAAGTGTAAACATTAAAAAAAATTCAGTTATTGAACCAAGATTAACTAATTATTTATATTATTTTATTTGATCATTTTAATTTTCCAGTCTTAGTTTCTGTAAATAAAAAAGTGCTTCAAATATTTGCCTTTGAAAAGTGTTCAGAAAGGTCAAAAACTGCTGGTTTATGGACTATGATTAGAAATGAAATGTTTTTCATTTTCATTCATTTTGTAGAGAAACAGTATTTTGTTTTATTTTTTACATTAAACTATTTACAATGTCTGTTTATTAGTCAGCTCTAATTTAATACTACTAATACCACTAATAATAATAATATTGTTTTGTTTATATAGGGCCTTTCAAGGACCTAATGACACTTTACATAATATTGGCATATAACACAAATAATAGAGATATACAAGCAATGAACAACAAATGGAGAGGCAATCAGAGTAAAGCAGTAACAAAAAGTAATGAAAAAGGGAAACATCATTTAACAAAACATAGCTTGAATAAATACCTTTTCACGTCTGTCTAAAAGTTCTGGAGTGAGGTTACAAGACAGGGGTTTTGAGGCAGCTTTTTCCAGAACTTACCAGACAGAAGACAGTTTGAAATTGGGTATTTAGCGAGTTGTGAGAAATAGATCTAAGAGTGAAGGCAGAAAGATATAGATGTTTTAATTCTGATAGATATGAGGGTGCTGACAGACCTTAAAAACTAAGACCAGTATTTTGAACTGAGTCCAATTATCAATATGGATCCAGTGTGATTTCTGAAGGATGGGACTGATGATTTAAGCTGATTTTTGTTAAATGTAAGAACATGGACAGCTAAATGTTGTATAGTTTAAAGCTTAAGGGCTTTAGTTGAAAGACCACATATCAAGTTACAGTAGTTCAGACGGGAGGGTGTGAAGGAGAACAGTTTCAGCATCTTGAACAAAGGTCACATATGGACAATATTGTGAAGAACAGGATTTAATAAGCTGACTGAAATGCGGATCAAACCATAATTTAAGATCAGATACTCCCAGATTGCACACACTGGATGAAGGTCTAACCAACACTCCATCAATATGAATGAAGATGTTGAGAAGAGCCAAGGGGTTTAAGACTGACTAACATGAATTCAGTTTTACAGCATTCAGATTTAAGTAGTGATGGATGAGGTGGAAAAACAGAATTGGGCAGAAACATAGATTTGTGTATCATCAGTGTGAATATGAAAATTAAGACCATGACACGAATGATCTGAACTAGAGGATCATGACAGACCCTGTTTATTATGTTTCTGTATGTTCAGTTGAAATATGAAATCAGACATTTGACAGATTATTGAAACATTGTAACAATATTATTCCCTGTTGTTGTTTCAGGCAGATGCACATGATTTATCAGGAAATGGCGAATTGTTGCAGTGAAACATCAGAGGATTTAAATGCTTCTGGAACACACTGACTACTGTGAAATTACACTCTGAAACGGACAAGTTTATTTCCAGAGACCTCATGAGCTAAACAAAATGAATTCTGTTGTGGTGAATGAGAGACTGCACTTTTGCATGCCTGTTTGATCCACTAGAAAAAATTATAATCCATGATAGCATTTCCATGACTTTTCAAATTATTAATTAATTAATTAATTAATTAATTAATTTTGGATCGCTGCTGCAGTCTGCTTGTCACCTCAACTGATTCCAGCCCCTGAACTTGGCATTTCTGCCATGTCTGTGCTTTTGTCAGGATTATTTCATACAATTATCTAATAATATGGCTTGTTGTGGTTAATGGTTGAGACAGATGTGCACACTTGTGGAACATAAACAGAACACGTTGTTGGATCGTCTTGACAGCGGCTAAAAGTTTTGTTCGTCAGAATGACAATGGCTGAAGAATATGTCGCTCAAGACAACACAAACTCCGACAGCACTGCTTGGATATTATAACTAAAACTGCTGCACTATTTTGGACTTTGAACACGGGCTCATTTGTTTGAGTCCAACGATCGTATACAGTTTTACAACATAAACGGTGCTCAGATTGCATAATTTCTTGAAGAATGACGATTGAGAGTAGATCATTCAGAAGAAATGTGATGCAAACAATGGACAGTACATCAGTATTTCATGGATTTAATGCTGTTGTGGACAAAAAGAGCTGTTGGATGTTTTTCAATGGATGCACATGGACATTTTACCCAAGTGCGACGGATTCATTACAAAGGTATGAAGTCCCGTTTTGATTTTGCGCATTGTTATTTGCACTCCTGACACAAATTACACATGTAGTGACATCTTTCCGTGGATAAAACAACATTCCTTCTGATGTTCATTCATGTTTATTTGGTGCTATAGTAGAAAAAGATGATCGATTCACATGCTGCTTGAACTGAGGTGCTAGTCAGGGCCGTGCCCACCATTGAGGTCCGGACCTCATTATTTTTTGTGTATATCCCTGTTTTTCTTTGTACTCTATCCTGCTCTGTGTTCACAAATTGCAAATCTCTCTGTCACACACACACACATACACACACACACTTTGAACATAGTGGTTATAATTTAAGATAACCACTAAGTAAAAAGGATTCCTTACTTTTGGTTATCCATATTGGAAATTGCAAACAAAGTAGAAACTATATCTATAGAATCTGTATCTATAGAAATCTATAGGTGTACCAAATGATTAACCATTAAGAGCATTTGGATTAAATAATAGACGTGTATTAAACTAAATGAAAAGAGATGCAAATGAAAAGTTTGATAGTAATAGCATTATAAAGGCAGTTACTGTGAATGAAACATTTATAAAGATGAAACACTTATTTTGTGTTGTGAAAATGACTGGGATTTTGTGTATTGTACAAACACAAGTGAAAATATGATGAAATGTTTGAAAAAAAAATGCACATGTGATGATCTGTTATGATATTAGTATTAAGAGTTTTGAATATTTACCAGTTGCTTGTGAAAATTGCACCAAAGCAATTAAAAAAAACTGTAGTGTTTTCAGTGATATCCAACGTATACATATCTGTTCACTTCTCAAAAAATTGGGTTTCATGACCCTTTATAGAGCCACAAAACGGTATTTATTGTTTGGATTTCTTAAAAAAAAAATGATCGAACTTGAAAGTGGACTGAAAGTGTTTATATTAAAAGTCTGTACCTTTGGCTTTTTGCTTCTGGCGACTGAATTTAGGCTTCAAAATTCATAAAAGTGTTGTTCATCTCTGAAAAGTATCTTGATGGACAAAACGTGTAAGTGTCATTAACTGTTTTTTTGCGATAATCCAAAAGCCTATGGAGGCAGTGTGATGCTGCCGATTAGCCTACAAAGTGATGTCATAAGCAAAAGCAAAAGTGTCCAAAAGTGTGAATTATGGGATAACGGACACAGCAATGCATCATGTATTATAAGATCATTATGTTTGTAGCGTGATCCATTAAAACGTACAATATAGCCTATTTCAATTCAGACCTAGATATTATTTCTCCACTAGGTCTGAAATATATTGTTCGCTGCAAACATGATGATCTTACATTTATTAATTTACTAATAATAAATGTGTAAAGTTGCATAAAATGGAAATACTCAGTAAAGTAGGCTAACTACGTTACCTCAGATGGATGAATGGTTGGATTCCACAACTAAATTAAAACATCTATAAGACAATACAACAATTTACTGGTGACTTAATTTAAAAAAAAAAAAAACTGTTCTGCGCTTCTGATTTGGCAGTGAAATTCGCTAATTTTGGGTGTGTAAGATGTAAAGGATTCAATGGTCCAGTTAGTATTTTCAGCCCATAATGGCAGCCGCTCTACTAGTGGCTGTTATACAAAAAATATCAAAGTGTCACCTCTTGGGTACTAAGCTTTTTGCTCAATCCCAAAAACTTGAGGTAAACTAATCAATTCTGTTTCTGGTACAGAATGCATAGCTTCACGAAATGACTCGAAAAAAAGATTTGTTCATTTTGATTCAGTAAAATGATCCAAACATCCCATAAATACAGTGCAAGCATATACTTACTTACATAGTTACTTCCTGGAAAACCGCCATAATAAAAGCTTGCTGATTTTGGGTATATAAACATGAACAAGCTCTGAGTCGCTCAAAAGAAGCATTCAGTAGACACTTTTATCCAAAATGGCTTAAAATTGAGGAATAAAAGCAATTAATCACAAGGATGCAATAAATAATAAACATGAGAAGTGCAAACAGAAAGCTGTGAAATACTTTTTAGCAGTACAAGAACACATGAGATTCATCACTGTATGAACTGACATGTCACAGCAATGATAAAAGCTAAAACTCAAATTTTAATATAAAATAAATACTTCTATGTTAACAAGAAGTCATTATTAGTTAACACTGTAGTTAACACGCAGTTAACAGTCATGTTTGGTGAAAGCAGTTCATTTAAGAACATGAAAATACAGTGTAAGAACAAAATACAGTGGTTATTACATCGCCTTTTCCTCTTTTTTGCAATGACACTTTTCTACAGTTATTAACACTGAATCTAAACTTCAATAAGCACCAATTTTTTATGTAAAAGACTTACATGGTACAGTGAAAACTTGTTAACATTAAGCTCCTTTTCTAACATTACATTTCATGTCATTTTAGAGTAAAATATTGTGTTTGGAAGTAAAAAAGATTGTGATTTTTAAATTTATATTAAAAAGCTGAACTCCCTGCGAGGCACTTTTGATTTATTTTAACAATTGTTTCTTTTTTTTTTTTTTTTTTTTAATTATGCACATTAGAGTTTGTATTACATCTTAGGTTGTTGGATGTTTATTGCATTATTATTTTAGTGTTTTGTATTTGTGTGTATGACACAATACAAAACAACATCTACACCTTCTACATATTATTCATTAAAGTCTGCACCTTGTAAATATTAGTGTTTAATTTAGTTTGCAGAAAAGCTGCTGGTGATGAACTTTTTTAAACTTAAAATGAGTTTTAATTAGTGCAACATACAGCATGTTGGAAATCACAGCTGCCGGTTATTTTCTGTAAAAACAAGAGGATTTTCTGTGCTTTGGCTGAATTGAGCGACAGTAAATTTGACATCTTTCTCTCTTCTGACGGCTGTAATCAATCTCTAGATTTTTTTCTGAATTTAGAAAGTCATTAAATGCAATAGTGGATTATTATTTCAGCTACTGGAGCAAAAGGGAATGCATAGTTGTCATATCTGCTGTAGTCTCACATTCACCACTACACAAATATTTTTTTTTAGCTTATGAGAACCTTGTGCAAAAATAATACATGCATGATTTTAGTGCAAAATGAAGTTCAGAGTGAATTCTGCAGCAGTCAGTGTGTCCAGAATCATTCAAACCCCTGAAGCTTTAATGCGTTTCCTAATTCACCGTTTCCCTTTACCTGAAACAACAACAGAGGACAATATAATATACACACAGTACAAATATGTAATATAAATGCTTCAAGAAGCTGTCAAATGTGAAAAGTTTGAAGCATCACATTTCAGCTGATCATAAGAAACATAATAAACAGGGACTGGCATGATTAATTATCCTGATTAAAGTAGAGGCGACCCATAAACAGACATTAGAAACAGCTGAAGGGAAAAACTGTTTATCTTCAGGATGAAAGAAAATGAATTGTATGTATTTTGTATTTTAAACAATGATATTACAACAATATAACAACAATAAGACATTGAAAGCAACAGTGTTGCATATTCATAACTCACCATTTGACCATCTCCTTCTGTAGATGAAATAACCAATCACAATCTCAGCGAGAACTGCAGCTAGAACTCCTGCTGCTCCAACACGCCATAGAGATCCTGTTTCACGGTCAATACATGTTCCTTCTGCAGAATGAAAATAAAAATAGATTAATTTTTCTTTTTATTTATTTAATAAATGTTTGGTTGAGGCAGTTTACATGCAGTTGTTTTTGGCAAGAAAATATTTCTGCATAATCATGTTCTCTTTGCTACAACTTTATATGTGACTGAATTTATGGTTTTATTTATTTTTTTAAATAAATTTTTAATAAATTTTTTAATAAATTTTTAATTTTTAATTTTACTCCTAATTTATGTTCATGCATTGACTGTTTTTCAATCACATGGCATATAGAAAAACTTCACCATTCACTGAATAATAATGGATAAAACTGTTTGTGTCACATGGAGACCCGTCTAATAAGGTCGATTCTGAACGGATGAGACTCGTGAAGAGGCATGTCCAGTTATGAATACCTGGTCTTTTTAAAATTTCAGTCTGTTCCCCCTACACCGCCTGAACGAAGAAGACTTTATGGCACAGAAGTCATATGATGGAGTAAGATTTATTTATTTATTTATTTACTGATTGTCCTGTTTGTTTTGGACCGTGATGGAATGTTTTGTTCACAGTTTATGCTCTCAAACTATAGTGTAAAAATGTTTTGAGAAAGTTTAAAAAAGATAATACTGTTAACAACGAAATTAAATGATTTTTACGACTGGACTTATCAAAATGTGACCTCAGGAATGAAAACGTAAGTGTGATTCATAAAGCGGCCAGTGAGGGGCAGTAATGCGCTCAAAACACCCGGAAGACCCGAGATGAACTTTCACTTTAATGTACCGTTAGATCTGTTCTGGGCGCTCGACTGAAATATAATGGACAGAAATAGCTAATACGCTATCTTAAATCATGTTCTGTATAGACAAAGGAATATTTTTGCTTATATTTTTATGGTTTTACCCTTTTCTTAGCGATGCACAGGAAGGTAAGAACACTAGTTCGGTTAAACGGTAGACGGCAGGAAAAAGAAAATGCGACAATCAAACGGAAGTTACTGTAACATACTATAAACAATGTTATAATATTATAAAGCTGAATGTAAAATAAAATACGTTTCTATAGTATATTTTATAGTACATTTTGTTTTCAGGAGTTTAAGGAAGTTTTAATGACCATTTGTCGACGATCGTTTTGCATAGGCCTTGGTGTCAGGAAGCGTGCGCTTCTGTTGTGTAGTGTTGACAGATTATGTTTCATATGTTCCTCAGAGAAACACTTCCTGCACTACAAGTTTACAGCTCTTTCCAAAGCAGACACATTCCCAGAGTTCAGTGCTGAGGGTGTGTGTGATGACAGACAGATCAAACACTACAATAATGAAGAAAGAGTCTGGATTCTGACTGAAGATGACTGGACTGAACCTCCTGAAGATCCACCTGATTCTAGAGACTGGTTCAATCATCAGATCAGGACTCTGACAAACTGCACAAACTCACAGTGTTCTGGTGAGATTCATGATTTACTCTCATTCATTATCAGACATTATATTCACTGTAAGTTTGTCATGAGTGTTGTTCTGTGATTGTAGAGCTTCATGTTCTTCAGAGAATAATTGGCTGTGAACTGGAGAAACTTCCTGATGGAACAGTGAATCTGACTGTCTTTGATGAATATGGATTTGATGGAGAGGATTTTATATCCTTTAATTCTGAAACTATGAAGTGGATTGATAAAAGCCCCAAAGCCAAAGAAACTAAAGAGAAATGGGATCATCAAACAGAACGAAACCAGTTCATCAAGGATTTCCACAAGAACTGCATTGACTGGATCTCAACATTTAACAACACAAAAATGAGTAAGTTCTGATCAGATCATTTAATTATCTCATTGTCTTTGTGTGTGTGACATAAGTTCAGCAGATCATTTGAAAATGTAAAACTGCTGAGGACACATTCAGAAATGTTGAAATATCTTTATTTAAATGTTTTCTTTGACTTTCTGTGTTTAGTGACACATCAGCAGCCCTTCACATTATGAAACACTTCTATGAAACAATTGCAATTATGAAAATATATATATTTGAAGCTTCAAATATAAAATATTTATAATATATATATATATATAAGCTGTTCATGTATGCAAGGGTTTTCTCTATACTTCTTATTGTGATTATTTGCTCACAAAAGGTGTCTTTTTTAATGAATATGAATATATATATATTTTTTTGTAAATGCCATAATTACATTATTATTTTCTTCTCCAGGTTCTCCAGATGTTCGTGTCTCTGTGAGGAAAGCTCCTGATGATGACAGTAAGCTGGTTCTGACGTGTCTGGCCACTGGTTTCTACCCCAGAGATGTTCAGATGAACATTAGATTGAACAGAAATATCCTTGAGGATCAAACATCTTCTGGAATCAGACCAAATGATGATGAAACCTTTCAGATGAGAAACAGTGTGAAGATCGACAGAAACCATGAAGGACCTTATGATTGTCTGGTCAATCACAGCAGTCTGACTGAACCAGTTTCAGTAAAATGGGGTAAATATCACCATAAATTCAGTCTTGAGTGAATATGTGAAGATTTATACAGTAACACTGCTTCTGCTTTATTAACATATGAAACTAAGTACAAGTCTGTCAATATGTAGAAAGACAACATGATAACACTGATGTTTCTGTCACAAACTATTACAGTTAAAGTGCCTCAACTCAGTTCAACAGTTAAAAACATTTACAATGTTTGTGTTTTTATTTTATTTATTCATTTATTTGTTTTATTTTTTGCAGATGGAAATTGTGCCGACTGTGAAACCGAATCTCAGAATCACACTTTGATATTAGTAGTAGCTTTAATTCTAGTTGTAGCTCTAGCTCTATCTCTAGCTCTAGCTCTCACTGTGTGTATTTGGTGGCTCTGCATAAGGAATAGTTCAAAAGGTGAGTTCTAAATATTGAACACTGTTGCTTTAAATGTCTTGGTTTTAAATATCCTTTTAAAGACATTTCCAAAATGATAATGTTTTGAGAGTATATATTGTATGACAGTAAAACATATAAACTAGTAAAGAGTTTGTTGATGATTATATGAAATTTATTTTGATTTTATTTGATGGACATAAAATGCAAGTCAAGATGAGACACAAATGAGAATTGTGACATGATATCTGTTTGTACTCAAGTTGAAGTTTTTGTATAATTACTGTATTCTCTCTAGGTAAGATAAGAAGATATTGAACATCAGAGCTGAGCATGATCCTTATTTCACAGGTATCAAATCAATACAAATTCAGTCCAAACTGCAGATATAGACACCAGTCTAGTGTTTAGTGATGTGAATTTTTTTTATTAAAAAAAAAAGCTTGAGCATTGTTACAGGAACATTATATTGGTATGTAACTACATTTTATTTTATCTGCTGTATTTTGCTGTAACAGAGCGAGGCCAGTGGCGTGAGGGATAATGAGCTTGATTGATGATTTATAGAGGAGAATAAATCATCATCTCCACACACAGATATCTCCACATCACAGTCACATGATCCAGACCTCTATACTCCAGTGTTTTCATCAAGAGCTCAGTGCTGGTGGATTTACATATGAACAGATTGTGGTTTATAGGTTCTGATTATAAATGCTATTTATAAATGCTATATTTGTCTTATTTCTCTGGGATGGTACAGAATAAAATTGCTGGACAATGTTATCCTGAGCAGCAGATGTTCTGTGTTTCTGTATATTTGCAGCATGTGTCCCTGATTTGACTTTTCATTCACACTTCTCAGGTAAATGTTTTTCATTGTGGTTCATTCGGACACAGAATGAACTCTGTTCTTAAGCTCTCCATTCTGGAAAAAAATAAAGGGATAGTTCACCCAAAAATGGAAATGATCCTATAAATTATTCACCCTCAAGCCATCCTAGGTGTATATGACTATCTTCTTTCAGATGAACACATGAGTTATGTTAAAAATGTCCTTGCTCTTCCAAGCTTTATAATTGTAGTGAATGGTGAGATTTTAAAGCCCTAAAAAGCACATTCATCCATCATAAAAGTGGTGATAAGTTAATACAGGTGAATATGATTGGCTGTAACTGTGGGGTTCAGGGTTGCTGGGCAACAGGGGCGGAGTTATAGAGACAGTCACAGAAATGACAGTGAGTTTGGTCTGCTGCTGCTGTGTATGTTGAATAAAACGAAAAGACCGAGTTATTTAAATTGTCTACTCAATATATCATGACATGGGCAGTGGAGCTTTTATTATGCCATAGTCGCCAGCATCACTTATTCCGGTCAAGCATATAAGGTAACACTGTATTACTTGGCTACTAATGCCAATTAACAGTATTTTAAGCCAATTTAAGTCCGATTGGCCAGTTAACGAGCTCGCCGACAGGTCAGGCTATGATCAGGGGTAAATCAGCAGGTGATCGGCGCTCGCCAATCTTTATGTGTGAACTACTCAACGACGCATCAAAGAGGCTCGCTGACACTTTGCGGATGCCAGACAAATATCTAGCATGCTAAATATCTGGAGCTGATGGCTGACTCGATATCCTGTGGTGTCACGTGTTGCGATGCAACAGCCAATGAAATACACACTGATGTCTATGGAAGCAGCAATAACAATCCATTAAAATATAATATAATAAGGTTTATTCATATCAGATACACATTGTGTAAGAAACTATAAAGCTAACTCACTCTTGATCTCCCAGTTCACCATCCACATGTATTTCGGGACAAATGGATGAATTCGCGTTATAAAGATCAAGGTCATTATATAGGTTTTTTTAAATGACAAAACTCTCACTTGCACATATTTGAGAATCAGAATATCAGATAGTTGATGACATGGTGAGAAAAGCAATACATCTGTCATACAGTGTAGCCGGCTGGCCGTGGTGTGTCACGTGACAAGCATGACGCGTTGTCATGGAAACAAAGGAAAACGTTCTAAAATAACAGTCGTCTTAACTCTAGGAGGTCAGCCAGAATGTTTTGAACTCATGTGTAAAATTGTTAATTTTAATTAAAATTACTTCAAAATTTAATCTAATTTCCTCCCAACATCTATTTTCAAATAAAGTCATTGGGTGACAGTTATCATCAGCTCGTGTAGTGAATCAGAATCAGAATCAGAAAGAGCTTTATTGCCAGGTATGTTGTTTACACATAGTGACAGAAGCTCCACAGTGCAACAGAGAGCGACAAGACACATAATAAAAAGAATAAAATAATAATATACAAATTTACAAGATAGACAAAGTGCAAAAAAAGCAAAAAACAATATATAATATAGACAAATTGTATGTACAGTTAGCCTATGTGTGCAAATTTGAAATATAAATAAGCGTTTTAAGTAAATAATGTGTAATAGTGTTGTGTGTTCCGTGTTTGTCAAGTGTTCATGAGATGGATTGCTTGAGGGAAGAAACTGTTCCTGTGTCTGGTCGTTCTGGTGCTCAGGGCTGTGTAGCGTCGACCGGATGGCAACAGTTCAAAGAGGGAGTGTGCTGGATGTGAGGGGTCCAGAGTGATCTTCTTTGCCCTTTTTCACACTCTGGATAAGTACAGTTCTTGGAGAGTGGGGAGGGTTGTGCCAATGATTCGCTCAGCAGACCGGACTACCCTCTGTAGTCTTCTGAGGTCAGATTTGGTAGCTGAGCTGAACCAGACGGTAATTGAAGTGCAGAGGATGGATTCGATGATGGCAGAGTAGAACTGTTTCAGCAGCTCCTGTGGCAGGTTGAACTTCCTCAGCTGGCGAAGGAAGTACAACCTCTGCTGGGCCTTTTTCACAATGGACTCGATGTGGTTGTCCCACTTCAGGTCCTGGGAGATGGTGGTGCCCAGGAACCTGAATGACTCCACTGCAGTCACAGTGCTGTTCATGATGGTGAGTGGGGGGGTTTCTCCTGAAGTCCACAATCATCTCCACTGTCTTGAGCGTGTTGAGCTCCAGGTTGTTAAGACTGCACCAGACAGCCAGCTGTTCAACCTCCAGTCTGTAAGCTGACTCGTCCCCGTCCTGGTTGAGGCCGATCAGTGTGGTGTCATCCGCAAACTTCAGGAGCTTGACAGAGGGGTCTTTAGAGGTGCAGTCGTTGGTGTAGAGGGAGAAGAGTAGTGGGGAGAGGACACACCCTGAGGGCCGCCGGTGCTGATGGTGCGGGTGCTGGATGAGAATTTTCCCAGCCTCACTAGCTGCTGCCTGTCTGTCAGGAAGCTGGTGATCCAGTGACAGACAGAGGTGGGCACGGAGAGCTGAGTTAGTTTGGGCTGGAGGAGTGATGGGATGATGGTGTTAAAGCAGAGCTGAAGTCCACAAACAGGATCCTCACATAAGACCCTGGTCTGTCCAGATGCTGGAGAACATAATGCAGTCCCATATTGACTGCATCATCCACAGACCTGTTTGCTCGGTAAGCAATCTGCAGGGGGTCCAGTAAGGGTCCAGTGATGTCCTTCAGATAAGCCAGAACCAGTCTTTCAAATGACTTCATGGCCACAGACGTTAGAGCCACAGGTCTGTAGTCATTTAGTCCAGTAATTTGGGGTTTCTTTGGGACGGGGATGATGGTGGAGCGTTTGAAGCATGAGGGGACTTCGCACAGCTCCAGTGATCTGTTGAAGATCTGTGTGAAGATGGGGGCCAGCTGGTCAGCGCAGATTTTCAGACAGGCTGGTGAAACGCTGTCTGGGCCTGGTGCCTTTCTTCTCTTGTTCTTTCTGAAGACCTGGCGCACATCATCTTCACTGAACTGAAGTGGAGGAGTGGGGGGTTGTTGGAGGTGTGAATGGTGATTTTTCAAACCTGCAATAAAACCCATTCAGATCATCTGCCAGTCGTTGATTCTCCACAGAGCTGGGGGATGGTGTCTTGTAGTTGGTGATAACTTTCAGACCTTTCCACACTGAAGCTGTGTCATTAGAAGAGAACTGATTCTGAAGCTTATCACAATAATTCCTCTTTGCCACTCTGATCTCCTTTTCCAGTGTGTATTTGGCCTGTTTGTACAAGACTCTGTCCCCTTTTCTGCGAGCATCTTCTTTGGCCTGACGGAGCTGGCTGGGTTTTGCAGTGAACCAGGGTTTGTCGTTGTTGTAAGTTAAATGAGTCTTTGTAAGAATGCACAGATCCTCACAGAAACTGATATATGAAGTAACAGTCTCTGTGAGCTCGTCCAGATCGGTGGCAGCAGCTTCAAAAACACTCCAATCAGTCCATTCGAAACAGGCTTGTAAAGCCCACTCTGTTTCGGTGGTCCATCTCTTTACAGTCTTTGCTACAGGTTTAGCTGATTTCAGTTTCTGCCTGTAGGTTGGTATGAGATTAACTAGACAGTGACCAGAGAGCCCCAAAGCTGCCCGTGGGACAGAGTGATATGCATCCTTTATTGCTGTGTAACAATGGTCTCTGGTGGGACAAGTAACATGCTGTCTGTATTTAGGAAGTTCACGTGAGAGAATCGCTTTATTAAAGTCCCCAAGAATGATTAGAACAGAGTCCGGGTGTTGTTGCTCGCTCTCTGTGATCATATCGGCGAGTATCTTTAAAGCCGAGCTCAAGTGCGCTTGCGGTCGAATGTAGACGCTCACCAGAATGAACAAGCAAAACTCCCACGGTTTGCAGTTAATGAAGAGTGTTTCAAGATCTGGACAGCACATCTTCTTTAACACAGTTACATCTGAACACCACCTTTCATTGATGTAAAAGCACGTCCCGCTGCCGCGTGATTTCCCCGTTGATTCTGCGTTGCGATCTGACCTAAACAGCTGAAAGCCCGGCAGACTTAACACGCTGTCCGGAATGGCGTCGTTCAGCCAGGTTTCCGTGAAGCACAGAGCAGCCAAGTTCGAAAAATCCTTATTTGTCCGGGAGAGCAGAAGAAGTTCGTCCGTTTTGTTGGGCAGAGAGCGGAGATTCGCCAGATGGATGCTAGGCAGCGGCGTTCTTAATCCGCGCTGTCTGAGCTTCACGAGGGCGCCGGCGCGCTTCCCCGTCTGCGCGTCCTGAAGCGTCTAAACAGCGCTGCCGCTCCGCCGATTACAACATTCAACAAAACGTCTGAATAATCGAAATCCGGTAAAAGATTTTGTGGTGTGTACTGCCGAATGTTCAGCAGTTCATCCCTGGTAAAACTGATGGTGTTTGAAAAACAGAAAACAGGAAAAACTAACAAAAACAGAACAAACACTGAAGAGCTAAGCACTGTGGCTGCCATGCGCGGCGCCATCTTATAGAGTCTATGTGACTTCAACTCTAACTGTATACAGATCTAGACACGCCCCTTCACGAGACTCATCCAATCACAGTCGATCTCATCAGTTAGGCTTCCATCATGAGACATTTATTCATTATTTCAGAAATCAGAAGAGTATTTCTGATTCCATCATAAGATGGAGGCTTAAAGCCTTTTAACTTTTTGATTTATATTTAAAGCCCTTAGAAGCGTGTCAGATATAGCTTCAGACTGTATGTGCTCTTTAAAAACACAATCTCATTCACTTCACAAATAGTCAGTGGCAGGCAGACCCGGCGCCAGACACAAATTCACGGACGGGCATTAAATTTTTTTCAGGGGGGCACAAATGAGATCAATCTTATTGCATAATAACATTAATTATTAATTAAATGGACAAAAAAATAAAAAATAAAAAAAACGAGGAAGAACTAAACACGTCGCATGGGCTCGACATTGCCCGGGACAAGTTGATTTTTTAAAGGGGCAAGTGAAAGAGAATTTTACTTGCCTGGCCTGATTAAAACGCCAATAACAAAAAAATGACTAGAGAATCACCAAAATGCGATAATGCTTCTGCATTCATTTAGTCTAAGTGGCTTAGTGCATAATAATATCGATATTATCGATAGTGCATAATAATATATAGGCTGCCGCTGATGTAATGTACTGACGCTAACAAAATGTTGCGCTGTTGAGGCGCTCGCGCTGCCTCTCGAGGAGAAATCGAAATCGAAATGAGCGCAGCATGACAAATGTTGTTTTAGGATGTTACAAGGTATGTAGGAATTCCAGCGAAGAAAAAAGTCATGTCTATTCTAAGAAAAACATAAAACAAACACAACAGAACTACTGTATGTAGAAGCTATTCACATGAACTAAAGGGTTTATCCTCTCATTTATTTAATACGCTACTCCACATAGGAAGAACAGACATGCCAACTAGTTACTGACCTGATACAGATACAAATGTGAAACGGACTGATGTTGTCTTGACCTAGAGCGAGGTTTACGTGACATAACGTCACTTGGAAGTAAGCGGGGCAGCCAGAAATCTGCTCAAACGGCTGCTCAAATGGGTGCTGCAGTTCCATTTTTCACCACAGGTTTACATCATAGGTTTACATTGGAAATTTGTGGGGCGCTGTAGAGCTGGGAGGGCTCTGAGACAGGCTGCCCCGCTTATCATGATTCATGCCTGCCGAATCCATGCGCTATATTTTAATATACCCTGCTCACTTTACGACTAGAAAATCTGAAAAATATTTGTTGCAGAATGCTGGACACATTTACAATATATTATTATTTCAGTCTATTTTTGGATTAATATTTTGTTGGGCTATGCCCCACCCAGACGAGCTGCGGCTGAATACTGCAGTAAAAATTCAAAATGTGGAGTTTTTATATTTATGACATTTGATACAGTTAAGCAACATCACACGACCAAGAGTGCCGAATAATACCATCACGACTGAAAATGTGACACTGATTTCATATGGCAGTTCTATAAACAAGTAATTAATATGAATTTAATTACATTTTAGACGCGAAAATAGTTCAGACAAATATCATAGCAGAAGAGCGTCAGTCTCTGCGGCTGCGGTTCTGAAACTGTGGTGCTGTGGGTCTGCAGCTGGATATGTCTCAGTCTCACAGCAACACTCGGGCTTTCGCCTAGCATTACCTTGCTGATCTCTCCTGCCAACTTTGGTGGTCTTTGATTAAAGAAACGCCGTATATCCTCAGACACTGTCACACGAGATAGTTCAGCAGTTGTTTAAAAAATGACCGCTAACATTAAGCGGCAGCACTATGCTTAGCACACAACCAAACATTTCCGCGCTCAATATTTACAAACCAATCAAATCCGTTTATTTTATTTTATCTTATTTTATTTTTTTAAATCAGATCAAACACATTTTTATCCGGTAGTTATGATACAAAACGATAACTTTTGATGACAGTAGCCTAGGCTATTGATAAAAAAAGCAAGGACTGGTGGTTGGTGGGACGTGGAGTTGTCGACTCGTCCAGGGCGGACACTAGTGACTCACAGGGCGGGCCAGGCCCCCCAATGCCCGCCCATGGCGCCGGGACTGTCGGTCTATATATTCTTCATATTCATTAAAAAAAGACACTTTTTGTCAGTAAATTATAATTATTAAATCTAGAGAAAACCTTTGCATATGAACACAACCTTAAAAGTAGTGCTGGGCGGTATACCGGTTCATACCGAATACCGGTATTTATTTTTGTTATGATATGAATTTTGATGATACCGCAATACCGTATGTGTCGCTTAACCAACGTTCGGAACGCGGCGCAGCCCGTCACTGTTTGAGAGCGTCCCGTTTCACTGTTGCTCTGTAGTGAGAGCACAGCTGAGATCGCATCACAGCCTATGGTAAGTCCGAAATCATCCCCTAAACCCTCATTCACTATTCCCTACGTTATCCACTTATATTGTTCACTTGAAAGAGTGAATGAAAACGAGTGAGTGAATTCGGACAGCCGTTGTGTGTACATCGGCTGTACACTCGTTATTGCGGTGCAATGTGAGATTGAATGAGTGCACTCAATAACGTCCACTATGGTTTCGGACACCACTACAAATGGCTGTCGCCTCAATTAATGCCCTATTTGAGGTTATAGGGGGCGATTTCTGATTCAGCCCTTGATTACAGCGGAGAACTACACGCGGAGCGGTTTCTGCGCGCAGCGCCGTGATGAGGTAAACTTTCTCCACATGGATCAGATATAGACCGGAGCGAGCGTGTTTAAGTTTTTTATGGACCTATTTCATATACTCTAGTAGTGCTATAAACATGAACTAGCAGCGTGTATTCGCACATATTTCATCACGTCTTTTTCAAAGAAATGTAACGTTATGCAAAGTGGAAACAGCACTGTATAATCGATTGCACGAATGTATCAAAGCATTTACAATTTGTTCAAAAGAATGCTGGATTATTTTATGATGTGCACAGATGACTAAATGATGTGGAGCTTAAACAAATAGTTTTGAGAACTGTAAATTCATTTGGCCGCACCGAAGTAGTCAAATGACGTAATGCGCGTGCACGCGGAGGTCAGTCGAAAATTTGGCAGGGAGTCGAGGTTCCAAAAGTCATCTTATGTGCCGCTGCAGGCCTTCCATTGGACATACGCATGACAAAACGGGAATATTTATTTTTTTACACCCTGTGCTCATCTGAAATAGGCTAAACAAAATGGCTCAAAACATTTTCTTTATAGAGGCAGTAGTACTTGTCCAGCTTATTTATCACCTTTATCCAAGCGATGCGTTGAAAGGTAAGCACAGAGTTCAATGGTTAACCCTTGTTGTGAACCTCGGGCAAAAGCAAACAGTTTTGCGCCATGCAGTTTCTGGTCGGGTTTTATGAACTTTCACCTCAAACTATATTTGTAGAGCCATTTTTACAGAACTGCGGTTGACACTAAGTGCTTTACAGTAAGAATTATAGTAAAGAAAACATACGTCCATACAAATAAAGGCGCAAAAACTGGGTGAGCAGTAGCCTATATGCAGCGCATATCATTTTAAATGAGTAAAACATTTTTATTATTTTATAGTCTATTAATATCGACTGATTACACTCCTACATATAAGTTTATGACCAAAATGGATAATTCACCACTGTGGGTCTTGAAGTGAATCAGTATTTAACAATGTGAGTTAATAAGTGAATAATGTTACAATAAGTTGATTTCCAAATCTCTGTCACACAAAAAATAAGTCATGCTATATTTGTGAATCGGCACAATATGTAAGATTTTTGCTGTAAAATATAAAAAAACACAATAGGCCAGTGTTATATATTTTGTTTACTTGAGTACTTGTAATATCCCAAATGTTTCCAGCTATTTGTAAATCGTGAGAAAATTGCAATTTTAACCAAGGCTCCAGGACATGAAATACTGTGAGGAATACTGTGTTACCTCAGACGCTTGACCGGAAGAAGCAGCGCCGGCGACTGTGGCATAATAAAAGTTATGCTGCTCTCGAACTGTGTGTTGCGCTTGTCTCTCATTAGCAATCACTCCAGCGGCCTCGCTCAGCTCCAGCAGCACTCGCCTTGCTCTGCTTCATACTACGGTAATGTTAATAATCTCATCCATGAATATGATTTCTGCCCAAATCCATCCAGATTATTTTCCACTGGCTGTGAGGTGAAGACGATATCTCTCAAGAATCTGCACTCAGTTTTAACGTCATCAAGCTATGCCTTTGTTTTGAATAGGCGACCTCCAGCGGCGAAAAATCTACATAATGTAGCTTTAACTGAAACTGTGGAAATAGTTAAAAATGTTAGCTGAGCCTTCCATCACCATGCACGACCTAGTTATTGAGCTTTTGGCCTCATCCTCTGTTAATGCCTGAACTGTATTTAATCGATCATTTGAGTCATTTGAGAAGGTGGATCTTCAGAAACAAGCAACCCTGCTAGACTAGTGCGTAGATTTTGTGACAACTGTGGAGAACACTTCAGTGTGAGAAAACAAATCAAGTCTTGGACTTCTTAGGCAATTAAGAAATCCCGGCCAAGAAAGTCAGTAAAAGGGAACATGTGATGACTTTTTAAAATCTGTTTCATGCTTCTGTTGTGTGTGTGTTTTTTCACTGTTGTTTATGTTTCATAGCTTCCTCAGAGAAACACTTTCTCCACTACAAGTTTACAGTCCTGACTAAAGCAGACACATTCCCAGAGTTCAGTGCTGTGGGTGTGTGTGATGACAGACAGATCAAACACTTCAGTGATGAAGAAAGACTCTGGATTCTGACTGAAGATGACTGGACTGAACCTCCAGATCCACCTGATTCTAGAGACTGGTTCATTCATCAGATCAGGACTCTGACAAACTGCACAAACTCACAGTGTTCTGGTGAGATTCATGATTTACTCTCATTCATTATCAGACATTATATTCACTGTAAGTTTGTCATGAGTGTTGTTCTGTGATTGTAGAGCTTCATGTTCTTCAGAGAATAATTGGCTGTGAACTGGAGAAACTTCCTGATGGAACAGTGAATCTGACTGTCTTTGATGAATATGGATTTGATGGAGAGGATTTTATATCCTTTAATTCTGACACTATGAAGTGGATTGATAAAAACCCCAAAGCCAAAGAAACTAAAGAGAAATGGGATCATCAAACAGGACGTAACAAGTTCCTCAAGTATTTCCTCAAGAACTGCATTGACTGGATCTCAACGTTTAACAACACAAAACAGAGTAAGTTCTGATCAGATCAGTTTAATAAACTCCTGTCTTTTTGTGTGTGTGTCGATGAGTTGAAAATCATTAAAGGTGCCCTAGATTCAAAAATTGAATTTACCTCGGCATAGTTGAATAACAAGAGTTCAGTACATGGAAATGACATACAGTGAGTCTCAAACTCCATTGTTTCCTCCTTCTCATATAAATCTCATTTGTTTAAAAGACCTCCGAAGAACAGGCAAATCTCAACATAACACCGACTGTTGCGTAACAGTCGGGATCATTAATATGTACGCCCCCAATATTTGCATATGCCAGCCCATGTTCCCAACATTATGAAAGGCATTAGACAAGGGTAGGCATTAACGTCTGGAGCAGCACAGCCGAATCATCAGACTAGGTAAGCAAGCAATAACAATAGCGAAAAATGGCAGATGGAGCAATAATAACTGAAATGATCCATGATATCATGATATTTTTAGTGATATTTGTAAATTGTCTTTCTAAATGTTTCGTTAGCATGTTGCTAATGTACTGTTAAATGTGGTTAAAGTTACCATCGTTTCTTACTGTATTTACAGAGACAAGAGCCGTCTCTATTTTCATTTTTAAACACTTGCAGTCTGTATAATTCATAAACACAACTTCATTCTTTATAAATCTCTCCAACAGTGTAGCATTAGCCGTTAGCCACGGAGCACAGCCTCAAATTCATTCAGAATCAAATGTAAACATCAAAATAAACACTGTACTTATGCAGTTAGACATGCTGCATGACGAACACTTTTTAAAGATCCATTTTGAAGGTTATATTAGCTGTGTGAACTTTTTTTTTTGTTGTTTAAGGCAAGCGTGAGCTCTTGGGGTGTGGAGCACGGAATTTAAAGGGCCACACACCCTGAATCAGCGCATTTCTAATTATGCCCCAAAATAGGCAGTTAAAAAAAATGAATAAAAAAAAAAACTATGGGGTTTTTGAGCTGAAACTTCACAGACACATTCAGGGGACACCTTAGACTTATATTACATCTTTTAAAAAAAAAAGTTCTAGGGCACCTTTAAGAAAATGTTCTTGATGCAGCAGATAATGTCAGCCATCAGATTGACACTTATGAGTTAAAGTTAAAAGTGAAACAGAGAGTTATAAATACAAACTTTTGGTTAAAAGGCTGATTCACCTTGTCATAATCTTGTTATCCTTGTTGTTTCCGATATGTGGAACACAGAAGATGAATTTATAATGATGAATTTTATCGATAAAATGAAGAATACAATTTGTTTTCACTACACAGAAACTATTGAGACTGAATCAATCTCTGTGCATATATTTATCTGTTCATTTCATAATGATTTTATGCTTCTTTCTGCTCCAGGTTCTCCAGATGTTCACCTCCTTGTGAGGAAAGCTGCTCCTGATGATGACAGTAATCTGGTCCTGACGTGTCTGGCCACTGGTTTCTACCCCAGAGATGTTCAGATGAACATTAGATTGTACAGAATTAATCTTGAGCATCAAACATCTTCAGGAATCAGACCAAATGATGATGAAACCTTTCAGATGAGAATCAGTGTGAAGATCGACTGTAATTATAAAGGATCTTACGACTGTCTGCTCATTCACAGCAGTCTGACTGAACCAGCTTCAGTGAAATGGGGTAAACATGATTAGGACATTGTTAGCATTATTTAGCACATTGCTAACATGTTGTTAATATTATCAGCACATTGTTAGCATTATTGCTAGCATGATTTAGCATGTTTCTAGCATGATTTAGCACATTGCTAGCATGTTTTAATGTGATGATAGATAGGTAGATAGAACAATAGATAGACAGAATGATAGAACAATAGATAGATAGATAGATTGATTGATTGATTGAAGAAATATAAATTGTATTTATAGATGTTAAGCTTATTTACTATAGTGACAGACAGCTTAAAGGTGCCCTAGATTTTAAAATTGAATTAACCTTGGCATAGTTGAATAATAAGAGTTCAGTACATGGAAAAGACATACAGTAAGTCTCAAACACCATTGTTTCCTCCTTCTCATAGAAATCTTGTTTGTGCAAAAGACCTCTGAAGATCAGGCGAATCCCAAAATAACACAGACTGTGACGAAACAGTCAGGATCATTAATATGTATGCCCCACGGAGCACGATCAAACTCATTCAGAATCAAATGTAAACATCTAAATAAATACTATACTCACATGATCTGATATGCTGCATAACGAACACTTTGTAAAGATCCATTTTGAGGGTTATATTAGCTGTGTGAACTTTGTTTATGCACTGTATTATAGAGTAGGATTAGTTCAATTTCAAATAAAATTTTCCTGATAATTTACTCACCTCCATGTAATCCAAGATGCCCATGTCCTTCTTTCTTCAGTCAAAAAGAAATGAAGGTTTTTGATGAAATCATTCCAGGATTTTTCTCCATATAGTGGACTTCAATGGCCCCCAAACGGTTGAAGGTCAAAATTAGTTTCAGTGCAGCTTCAAAGGGCTTTAAACGATACCAGACAAGGAATAAGAGTCTTATCTAGTGAAACAATCTGTCATTTTCAAAAAAAAATGTAAATGTATATGCTTTATAAACACAAATTATCGCCTTCCAAGTGCTTCCGCCAAAACCACATTTTGGTATTCTTTAAAACGCTTACGCTGTATGTCCTACGCCTTCCCTATTCTACTTATGGAACGAACACAGTGCCAGTTACATTTTTACGTATTTAGAATAGGAAAAAAATGTGTAATTTTGACCTTCAACCGTTTGGGCTTCATTGAAGTCCACTATGAGGAGAATAATCCTGGAATATTTTCATCAAAAACCTTAAAAAACTGAAGAAAGAAAGACATGAACATCTTGGATGTCATGAGGGTGAGTAAATTATCAGGAAAATTTTATTTGAAAGTGAACTAATCCTTTAAAGGTGTACACGCACTGAATCTGTGCATTTTTAATTACACCCCAAAATAGGCAGTTAAAACATGGTATAATAAAAAATCTATGGGGTATTTTGAGCTGAAACTTCACAGACACATTCTGGGGACACCTTAGACTTATATTACATCTTGTGAAAAACGTTCTAATGTTGATGTAATAAACATTCATAGTGTTTGTTTTCTGCAGATGGATCATGTTTTGACTGTGAAACAGAACTCTTCTGGCTTTATATAACATCAGCAGCAGCAGCGTTTCTACTTCTAGTTCTGGTTATCATTGGTTGGTGGATCAAGAAAAAGAAACGGTCAAACGGTAAGTTATGAATATGTTACTGTTTAATCTGTTGTTTTTAAATGTTCTTGTCTTAAAGATATTTTTATACTGTATGAAGTTGATTTGGATAGTTTGACTGTATTCAGGCCTCAGAGCAGGTTGGTTTGTGGTTTATGAACACCAATATGAAATTAAATGGTTTTGAATTTGATTAATTCTGATAATACAGTATTCTTATGTTCAATCTCTGTTCGGCAAGAAATGTAGTTTGTTTAAGGCTTTATTTTTATTCATTCATCCATTTCTAATTGGTGACTGTTTAACTAAAAATGCTGAATCATGACAGGCACTTTTTATCATGTTGCTTTATGTTTAGATGAAATAGGACTCTGTATCAGATATTTTACATTTGACATTTTCTTGAATATTTAAAAGGATCGAGAACATATAATATGTGTTACATGTAACAATTCTCTGTTGTTGTTTCAGACGAGGACGACGATTACGAAATGGTGGAAGTAAATGAGATCGTTCCAGTCTTCAAATACTTACTGGCATTTTATTTTTGTGTATTTATTGTGGATATAATTATAACGCCATATAATTATATGACATATGTATATATATTATGTACATATATTGTGTATGTAAAATGGTTCTAAATAATGCATAAATCATAAAACATTGATCGTGCGATGTTTCTAGGAGATTGGAAAGGCATGACCTTTACACTGTATAAAAACAAACAAAAAAAAACAAATTTTTCAGAAAATAATTGATTCTTTTACGGTTGTTTTCTTTTATTTTACATTGTACCCAAAACTCTGTAAAATTACAAACAATATCTATAAATTAACAACTTTGCTGTTATTTAAGTATTGTGACATTAATGTCAAATTAATATCCTAAATTAAATAGACTGAAAACACTGTTATTTTTCAGGTATTTCGTGAATTATTACGATCGTCTCTTCTCTGGTTATTAATGCACTATATCATCTACTGTAAGTGTCATTATTGTGATTATGATTTAACTTTCAGCGATCATGATTAAACTATACAGGCTGAATTTATGTATCGACCAAGATCCTTTCATGTTTTAAATCCTGTCAGGAGACTTTGTGTGTTTTAATGGTACGCTTAGTAACATTTGCTTCATCATGCTGTGTCATGATTAGCTGAGCTTCAGGAACACTGTAGGGATGGAGATTTCCCCTCATAGTGTTCCTGTACTTTGTCTAATCATGATCAGATCATGGGATTGATTTCCATGTAGGGAAAATGTATTGATCAAATGTACAGGTGACTCTGAAGTGTCTGACAGATGCATACTGTAAATATGTCTCTTTGAACAACATGTGTTAAATGTGCAATATTGAGAAATAAATGAGTCTTGACTAACTGTGAGTGTGTTCATGTAGTGCAAATGGTGAAACATGATGATTAGGTGAAGATCTTCATTGATATCAGACATTTCTCTCAGCTCATACAGAAACACATATTTGATAAAAAAAAAAAAATAACTCACTAAGATTTGAGATGTTGGAAGTCTATGTGGTTTGACTGCTATGAACCAAATGTATAGCTTGAATGTAATGCATAGATGCATAAATGTGTCAGCAATGATGGTTATTTTAACATCCATAGATAGATAGATGCATATCTTTCCATTCCACAAAATGTTCTTTAGATTATTAAAATGTTCTTCACATTAAAGAAAAAATGGTTTCCCGCTGAAAGGTTCTTTATGGAACCAAAACTGCTTCTTTTATGGCATTGCTGCAAAAAAATCAACTGCTGGACAATCACTGGTTTTACTTTATATCAGAATGTGATGAATGAAGCTGCTGCTGATCGCTGTCAAACCTTCTGAACTCCAGCAAACGCTGAACACTTATTGAAAATCACAGGCCTGGAGACACACGTGTATAAAGCACAGACTCCACCATCACTGCAGTCAGTATTTCATTCTTGAGGAGAACAGTCAATCATTTTGCTATCCGTTGGCATAGATTGACCATCAAAGCATAAGTCTCTGCTAAATGAATAAATGTAAGTGTTTAAAAAACAGTGTTTCGATAGATGTTTTTTTCATAAATATATAATGTGTGTGTATAAATGGTTTATTATGCATAATACACAGAGTGATTTGTAATGTTTTTGTTCTCTGAGACCATAAGGAAAATGGTAGCTCTTTATAGTAAGATCTTGTTTGTTATATTTGTTACAGTATTTATTCATATTTGCTAACATTATAGTTAATAAAAAACACAACAGTTCATTGAATGTTCATGTTAGTTCACATGCAGCGCGTTAATGAACATTAACAAATACAACTTTTGATTTCGCTTTATTCTGTAAACTAACTATATTTCTCCCAAATTCAATAAAGTTTAGTTATTAAGCAGTAAAACAGTAATTATGTCAAAATTTATTTACATACATTTTTTTAGGCAAATATTGGCAAAGCATTAGAAAGCCAAATATATTATGCAACTTTATTAAATAAAGCCTATAATAACTGTATTCTTATTTCTTATAATAAACAGAGATTATATTGGGATCTTGACATGCTTGACGTGTTCGTGATTTATGTTTATGCATAAAACTAGTGATAATGTGTTTTAAGAGAGTTTTTTTATAAAAAAATAAAAAATAAAATAAAATAAAAAAAATACACAGCTGACAGTGAATTTAAATAGGTCACGTTTTTACGACTGAACTTTTCCTATAATGGTGCGTGACCTCAGGAATAAAGGTGAAGTTGTAATTTCATCAAGCAGCCAGTGGGGGGCAGCAATGTGGTAAAGACTTTGATGTAGACTTTGACTTTCCCACTCTGAATCAGCTGTCATCTCTAGAGGTACTTTGATCTTATATGCGGAAATCAAACTGTTTTCTCAAGGAAAAATATTCCTGAAAACATCAAACTATTCCTGTATGGAAATCCATTTGAAAGAGTGTCAGAATTTAACTACCTATGATTATGGTTTGATAGCAAATGGAGAACACATACAGTATAAACAAGACAAGCAAAACAGTTATAAATTTGATGAGGACTATATCAGGATGTTGATGGTGCAGATAAAAACATCAATCATGAACATGTAGAGGCATGTTAAAGGGTTACTTCACCCAAAAATTACATTTCCACACAAGGCCTAATCCTAAACCGGCCAAGGTGTTTAAGTATGCTGATGAAGTAGTGTTCAGAGCAGTATTGGGTCTATTTAATGAGGTGTGGATGGAAGGTAAATTGCCAAGGAGATGGAAAATGCTGTAATAATTCCCATAGCTAAACCAGAGAAAGATCCTTCAGTAGCAGATAACTACAGACCTATTGCTCTTACATCTAATCTCTGTAAATTAATGGAGAGAATGATTGCAAATCAGTTGTATACCAGTGGTTTAGTTTTATTTTTGAAGGGAATGCGCCACAGATAATATATATGTACAGTACGATTTATGTAACGTTACCTGCTGTTTACTTTCACAGAAATAGCTGATGGTTTATGTGACCTGTGTGTGTATTTGACAGTTTAGACAAAACAAAAAATGTGAAAGAGAAGTTACTCACCAGACTTGACGTCTGACGTCTGCTGTATTTAACAGCTTTGGTTGAAGCCTTTTACACACGTGTACTGATGAGAGCCCCAAACATGTCAAAACTATACGTTTGGGATATGGCAAGGCTATTGCACACTGCAGCTGTCTGCAAGTATGCAAACTTGAATAGAATTGCCATTTCAGTAAATCTACATTTTGATATTGTGAAATGGGTATTATTACAGTGCAGAAATTGTGTATAAACAGTAATTTCTTTGTTTCAGTTTCTGATGAAGATTAGTGAGCAGCAGCAGCAGCAGGAGGCAGACGGGTGATGCTCAACACAGGTGACAAAAATGATGCACATATAAAGATTTATACACATCTGGAGGATGTTCTAGATTGTAATAGAGTCTTGTGTCTCCTGAAAGAATACAACTGATCAAAATCATAAAACGCCTCTTTGTTTGCTTGTTTATTATAGCACAGACAAAATATACTATAATCACTTCCAGCAGAGTTTTATGTATTTTCAAAGGGTTTTCTGTAAAATAACACTGCAAATCGGATTTAAACCACTGTAAATGGGTATGGGGAGACTTTTTATTTACTATAATTTTTAAAATCACTTTTAGGAGTGTTTTATGTAACTTCAAAGTGCTTCCTGTAAAATTACACCAAGATTTTGTATTTAGAGCACTGTATGGGAAGCTTTTCAATTTGGGTGCGCCAAATCTAGCCTTAGGAGGTTAATGATCAGGCAAGTTTAATATATGATGGTGGTCCGATGGTGAGCCTGAAGTGGTGGTCCAATATCTGGAAATCCAAAAGGTTTTTGTGACAAAAACAGGAAACATCGCTATTGTGAAGTGTCACAACACACCGTGTCACACAGCCCACTTCCTGTCCCAGCATGCACCTCATATGGTTTTGTTTTTGTTGTTTAAGGGTAGTTTATGTCAGATTGAGTGAATATACAGGGGGAAATCAGAGGTTTTGTGTTGCTTTGAAATGGTTGGTAAAAACCCTGGTGAAACCCTTCCAATAATGCCTTTCTCTAGTGATTTCCCCGCCCCCTCTGTACACAGCTGTCAGTCAAACTCGTCACATGCTGTCAGACTGTGCCGGCTTTGACACATTTTAAAGTTTTATGATGTCTTTCAAGTTTTTTTTTTTTTTTTTTTACTAAAAGCAATTAGTATTTGACTAACAAATTAGTTTTTATTCTCAAAATATTGATCTGTTTCAAGAATCAAAATTATTACATAATTCAAATCAATATTATTAATCTTTAACACACACTTATGAAGTTGAGTAGAAACAACACACCCCTCAACCACCCCGTCCAATCAAAACCTTAAACACACAATTTTAAATTTTGTCCTGACACATAAATATATAACATAAAAATTTAAGAGTTTATTATTTAAAAAATATAGGCTAATACTGTTGGCAACGAATTCAAATACTTTTTTTTTGTTTTAATGACTGAACGTTTTAACCGATGACTTCAAAAGCGGAACTAGCTGTAGACGTGACAGAATGAGAATCTCTGGACGCGCGTCTGCAATAAACGGAAACATGTTTCACACGATCTCGTTTACAAACATTTTCTTTATATATGTAGTAATGGTTTGGTTTATGTTTCACTCTTGTCTAAGTGATCCTCATAAAGGTAAGCATTCATTTGTTTTACTTCTGATCCTGCAGAAGCAGTTAATTCGACAGATGTTTAAACTAAACCTTTTACTTCCAGGATATAATTAAAATATTTTCATCAACCAAATTTTAGGCTATATTATATTATATTATATTATATTATATTATATTATATTATATTATATTATCGTTTTACAGTATGTAGCTTTGTTGTGAGACTGTTTCAGGAAAAAACGCGTCAAGTTTATTAAAGTTTTGGTTTGATCTTCAGATTTGGTTTTGGCTATATATATATATATATATATATATATATATATATATATATATATATATATATATGTGTGTGTAGCTTCAAATGTCGGACACTTAGAAGACTGAAACCAGTTTCATCTTGACCTGCTTGATTTGTGATATATATGATATATATGTGATATATATGTGATATATATATATATATATTGTGATATATATATATATATATATATATATATATATTATATATATATATATATATATATATATATATATATTTTTTTTTTTTTTTCACAGCAAAGCTCTTGTCCATAAACCCCTTGCTAAGTTCTAGTCAGGAATGTGAAAAATAAGCGTTCTTCAAGTTTAACATCTATTTCCAATAAACACACAGACCATGTTAATACAAAATCACTTGTTTTAGATTCAGTCTGATTTGTGAAAAATGTAACAATCACATTTTATCGTGTTTCAGTGTTTCTCACTGCTCTGTCCTCTTTTTCTTGTGTAATAATGACAAACAGGCTGTGCTGATGAATATGGTCCATCCATTATATAATTCATCTTTAAAAATGATCAACTAGTCTGCTCATACTAGGCTCAAATACACTCTAAAAAATGCTGGGTTAAAAACAACCCAAGTTGGGTTGAAAATGGACAAACCCAGCAATTGGGTTGTTTTAACCCAGCGGTTGGGTTAAATGTTTGCCCAACCTGCTGGGTAGTTTTATTTAAACCAACTATTGTTTAAAAATTGCTATATGGCTAGCTTAAAATGAACCCAAAATATACTCAGCAAAAAAAGAAACGTCCCTTTTTCAGGACTGTGCATTTCAACAATAATGTTGTAAAAATCCAAATAACTTTACAGGTCTTCATTGTAAAGGGTTTAAACAATGTTTTCCATGCATGTTCAATTAACCATAATCAATTAATTAACATGCACCTGTGGAATGGTCGTTAAGACCTTAACAGCTTACAAAAAGTAGGCATTTATGGTCACAGTTCTAAAAACGCAGGACACTAAAGAGACTTGTCTACCGACTGTGAAAAACACCCAAAGAAAGATGCCCAGGGTCCCTGCTCATCTGTGTGAACGTGCATTAGGCATGCTGCAGGGAGGCATGAGGACTGCTGATGTGGCTAGGGCAATAAATTGCCATGTCCGCACTGTGAGACGCCTGAGACAGCGCTACAGGGAGACAGGAAGGACAGCTGATCATCCTCGCAGTGGAAGACCACGTGTTGAGCACGTCTGGGACCTGTTGGATCGCAGGGTGAGGGCTAGGGCCATTCCCCCCAGAAATGTCCAGGAACTTGCAGGTGCCTTGGTGGAAGAGTGGGGTAACATCTCACAGCAAGAACTGACAAATCTGGTCCAGTCCATGAGGAGGAGATGCACTGCAGTACTTCAAGCAGCTGGTGGCCACACCAGATACTGACTGGTATACTTTTGATTTTGAGCCTCCCTTCATTCAGGGACACATTGTCAAACATTTTTAGTTTATGTCTTATGGTGTTGACTCTTTTAGTGTTCATACAAATATTTACACATTAAGTTTACTGAAAGTAAAAACAGTTGAAAGTCAGAGGACGTTTCTTTTTTTGCTGAGTATAGTTGGGAAATTAAAAACCAGATGCAATTAGAGACAACAATAATAGACAAAAGGTGAATGTTTATTAATAAGCTTTAATATTTTATTAATATAAATTTAATAGTTTAATAGTTTATTAATATAAATTTATTAATAAGCAATTTAATAAATGTTTATTGTTTAATAATTATTCATTGAACATTAATAAATGTTCATTTCCAACATACTTTGGGTTAATTTTAATTAAGCAATACAGTAATTTTTAAACAATAGTTGAGTTAAATAAAACTACCCAGCAGGTTGGGCAAACATTTAACCCTACCGTTGGGTTAAAACAACCCAATTTTGTCCATTTTCAACCCAACTTGGGTTGTTTTTAACCCAGCATTTTTTAGAGTGTAGACTATTTGTGATTTTTTAAATATTTCAAAAAACATTATTGGTCTGTTATCCCTTCACAAATCACACTCAATCTAAAACAAATGATTTTGTATTCAATTCAGTTGAATATTAACACGGTTTGTGTGTTTATTGGAAATAACTTCACTCAATTTCACAAATCATAATGATTATAATGACTCAGGGAAGGGTTAACTGATGAAAACTGCACTGCAAAAGATTTCACAAATAGGAATAGTGAAGTTGAGGACTCACAACTAGTGTGTTTGAGCCTGGTTTGACCTGACTAGATGATTTTTAAACATATAATCTGATTTATCTAATGCATTGGACCATATTCATCAGCACAGCCTTTGTCATTATTACACAAGAAAAAGAGGACAGAGCAGAGACAAAACACTGAAACACAATAAAATGTGATTGGGAAATTTTTCACAAATCAGACTCAATCTAAAACAAGTGATTTTGTATTAACACAGTCTGTGTGTTTATTGGAAATAGACTAAACAAGCAGTATGAAAACACAGATTTTCACATCACCTGAATTTACAAATCAAGAAGAATTAATATTTTATTTGCAGTCTATGACAGCGCACTGAGGATTTATAGCCAAACGAAATCTGAATATCAAACCAAAACGATCTTTACTGCAGAGTTTTACTTCAGGTTTTATGAACAGTCCAGTCAAACTGTATTTGTAGAGCCAATTCACACAAACATGGTTGACCTAAGGTGCTTTACAGTAAGAAATATTGTGAGAAAGGAACAGAAAATGCATGCAACATGATGCAAGTTAGTTCTCATGAACAATTGTTGGTTCGTCGTGTTTCTCAATACTCAAATTGATGTTTCCTCTTTCTGCTGTCCTCCATGTGACTCATGTTACACTAACTTCAGATTCTGTGACCATCATATTCTGTGACTGTTGTAAATTCAGACTGTAAGCAAATGAAGTTGAAATTTGTGCAGATCTTTTGGTTAGAAATGCTGGTTATTCACATTATTTGTTGGACACATTGTAGACTAAACAGAATGTGGTTGAGAGCCAGTGTGGTTATCCCTCTATGGTACGGTGTTGCCTCCAGGCAACATGGTCTATTTTAGTTTGTTTTTAATATAATAAGGCACCAATTGATTGATCAAACATATATCAGGACAGAATAACTCAAATATTAATCAATAAAAGTGCAAAAAAGACAAAACATGACCAACAGGGGTCCATGTCCACATGTCACATAATAGGTTTGAATACAAATGTATTATATTTGTAAAGAAAAGAGTTAGAATTTTCTAAATATGTTGGCATTTTCACATGATTTTGTAATGCACTTATAAGAATAGTAATTCACATACTATATCTGCATATATTATGATCTGCACATTTTCTATAGCACTTCATAAAGGTATAAAACACAGGTAACACTGGCAGTTTATGAGGGTGATGATGAGGGGTCAAACTGTGATGAGGAAGATGAAATCATAGTGACAGTCCGTCATGAAAATGCCAAATGTTTAAATTGTTCCATTGTGGTACAATGTTAAAACAAACTTATAAAAAATTAAATAAATTAAAAAATTATGAAAATGTTTATTGATATTGTTAAAGTGTCCAATTTTAAGCAGGAAAAACAACACAAATAATTTTTTCCTCATTGATATCATATTGCGTACACGATATTTAAATCGCTGACGAGGTTCAAATCAGTGACTATAGGTCTCTGTGCATTAAGAAAAACTTTATTTTCTGTAATTATCCAATAAGCCTATGGGAAAATCCTAGTCGAGGAACCGGTGTGATGCAAACTTCAAAAATATGTTATTACTGCCGCACTCCTTTGGGACGTCTGTTACGACCCGTCTAAGGGAAAGGGTACAACATGAAAGAAAAATACATTGAATTTGAACAATGATACATTTATTTACTTAATTCAGGACATTTGATCCAGCAGCTGGGCCAAAATAACAAACAAAACTTATTTTTAAACCTCTTTCCTAAACAATCATCCCAAATGCTGTTCAGATCATGTCATTGTGAGAGAACAAAATCATATTCTTAGGCAATTAAGAAATTCCAGCCTTGCACTTTTTAAGATCTGTAACATGTAACAGGGTGTATGGTCACCATACATGACACGCTTCTGTTGTGTGTGTGTGTGTGTGTGTGTGTGTGTGTGTGTGTGCGTGTGCGTGCGTGTGTGTGTGCATGTGTGTGTGCGTGCATGCGTGTGTGTGTGTGTGTGTGTGTGTGTGTGTGTGTGTATGTTTTCATTGTTGTTCATGTTTTATATCTTCCTCAGAGAAACACTTCCTCCACTACAAGTTTACAGTCCTGACTAAAGCAGACACATTCCCAGAGTTCAGTGCTGAAGTTGTTGCTGATGACAGACGGATCAAACAGTTCAATAATGAAGAAAGAGTCTGGATTCTGACTGAAGATCAAACTGAACCTCCCGATCCACCTGATACTAGAGACTGGTTCATTCGTCAGATCAGGACTCTGACAAACTGCACAAACTCACAGTGTTCTGGTGAGATTCATGATTTCTCTTACATTTAAGTCTTTTTTAAGATCTTTTTGAAGACCTGCACAAATAATACCACAAATGAATACCATATCTATGGTCAACGTCTATGGTAACATCCAAACCATAAAATTACTGTAAAAACAACCATTTAAACAACATTAACTTCACATCATCACATGTCATCAGCGTTTCATGCTATACAGAGTTTATGTAGACAGACGTCAGTCGTGGAGCACCACAAACAAACATTTGATTCAAGGCTTATCACAAATGATTTTTTTGTCCAAAAAATCCTTTATTGTTTGGTGTCATTACAATTATTTAACTGCTCCTGATAGAGATGGAGTGTCCCTGATCTCAAATCAAAACCAGTTTGATATTTATGACTCTTGATCGGGCTGCCTCTGACATTAGACCGGCGATAGCCAATGAGAGTGATCATGTTGTGTGCTTCTTTAGCTGAAACTTGGCCACAAACATGCCATGAAAGAATTTTGAGAAGGAAGATCACCTGTAGTCTTTGTTTTCTACTTTGTTTTTCACTGTAAAGCAGAACGCGTGGCAGGAGAGCCTGCTTAAAACATACATTTTCCTCAATTAGTTTTTATTCTCAAGTCACATTTGATCTCGCGAGTCTCCGTAAGATCTCATGTCACTGTGAAATCGTTCCTGCAATCGAAACTGTCATCATGTCTGTGGTCTCCCACAGTTTTGAAATCAGTTAAGCCTTAATTGTTTACGTAATTATTGTAATGTGCTTTAAAACATGAGGTAGTTTAATGCCATCTCTTCTGACGCTTTGCTGAGAGCAGCTGTGTGTGTGTGTGTGTGTGTGTGTGTGCGTGTGCCTTCATGTGTTTTGGAGCAGGCGTGGCTTTGGATGGTGATATGCTTTTATTAATTATTTATCATGTTATATTGAATTGCATTTATTTATCTATAGAGTTTAATAACAGAATAATATATTTTTATATTGTAATTCATATTTTCACACTGAATCTCCAAGTTAATGTACACTGTAAAGATTGCTATGTATTTACAAGATTAAAGAGTATTATTTTAAAATAAATGACTATACTGTCAAATCAGTGCAGACTGGATCTCAATTATACTGTGAATGCACATGATAAAGTTGTCTTTAATTACGCTGTAATTGGTTTGAAGTCTCCATAATGGTGATCAGTGTTCACATGCCTGGGATCTTGAACCTTATACATTCATATTCAAATTTCTGATTAAAGTCATTTGTCAAAGTCAGAAGTTTGACAAATGAAAACATGTTAAAATGATGACAAGCTAGAATATGAAATAAGCTAATTGTCAGTTTTTAAGTTAGTTTAATTTAACTTATTCTTAGCATGTATAGGAAGGTTTTTTTTTTTTTTTTAGCATTATTTAAGCATAAAGATTTACCAATAACTTATTTCAAATTACCATAATTACCAGTTTGTCATGAGTGTTGTTCTGTGATTGTAGAGCTTCATGTTCTTCAGAGAATAATTGGCTGTGAACTGGAGAAACTTCCTGATGGAACAGTGAATCTGACTGTCTTTGATGAATATGGATTTGATGGAGAGGATTTTATATCCTTTAATTATGACACTATGAAGTGGATTGATAAAAACCCCAAAGCCAAAGAAACTAAAGAGGAATGGAATCTTCACACAGAACGAAACCAGTTCATCAAGTATTTCCTCAAGAATTGCATGAACTGGATCTCCACTTTTCACAACACAAAACAGAGTAAGTTCTGATCAGATCTTTAATTAGTGACTGTCTCTTTACTCTCTCTCTCTCTCTGTGTGTGTTTGACAAAATAACTCCAGGAGGTTGTTTCTCATTTCCTGATGCAGAAGCAATTTATCATCAGTGACAAATAAATACGAATGAGATGAAAATGTAAAACTTTCTCTACACTTTTAGATGTCATTGATTGTTTATTAGTGCAGATCCAGTGTGTGTCTGATACTGTTTAGTTATAGATAGTGTCTCTGTGTAAATCATTGGATGTTCATCTGGATTGCAAGAGTTTGATTTTCATATTGGATTATGAGATTTCATGTCAGTTTACTAAAGTATTAGATCCACCCACTAGTTAGCAGATTTCATTAAAGAGAAAATTGAAAAGGCTCATTCTCATTACGTCTTTCGAAACCCATTTGTCTTGCTTTCTTCTGTGGAACAAAACATTAATTTCTTCCCAGCACAGAAACCACAGAGAGAGAATGAAAATCTTTGCAAATGTTTGTTTGTTAATTGCATTATTATTTTCTCAGTTCCACCAAATGTTCACGCTTTGGTGCCGAAAGCTCCTGATGATGACAGTAATCTGGTTCTGACGTGTCTGGCCACTGGTTTCTACCCCAGAGATGTTCAGATGAACATTAGAAGGAACAAAAACACTCTTGAGGATCAAACATCTTCTGGAATCAGACCAAATGATGATGAAACCTTTCAGATGAGAATCAGTGTGAAGATCGACATAAATGACAATGGGCTTTATGACTGTCATCTCATTCACAGCAGTCTGACTCTATCACGACCACTTTTAACACTATACGGTAAATATCACCATAAATTTTGTTGTGATTGTGATTTGAATATCCATTATTATTTACTATTTAAATAATGTAGTTTAATGCCACAAACAATTAAGATTAAAATCTGTTCAAAGTTTAAAAGCATTATTATGTTTTTCTTCATTCTGCAGTTGGAGGATATTGTGAATCTTCTTGTCCTGTTCTAGCAACAGCAGCAGCTGCAGTTCTAGCTCTCACTGTGATTGGTTACTGCGTCTACAAAAAGATGCATTGTAATTTCTAAATATTCAACATGACCATTATTGCTTTAACTTTCTTGTTTAAATATCTTTTTAAAAGATATGCATGAACAGTTTTTGAACAAAATATGAACATTATGTGAAATAATGGTAAGATTTCTATTTTCATTATTTGAATTTCATTTGACAACAAAATAAGATTAGCCTATCCATAATATTTTATCGAAAAAATGTGAAGTGTGGCATCATTGCAGCTTGGCATAAACATATTTACAAGAACATTTATGTCTTATTTATGTCAAGATGAAGTTTTTATAGCGTATAACAATCTGCTGTATCTTTCCTAGGTCTAAAGAGAAGTTATCGTGATTATGTTGGAGCGATTGAGCAGGTCCACTGATCCTCTGTCCAGCGTCTGAGAGTTTCATGAAACATGTCAACGGATCAAGATCACATCAGTGGTCCGATCGAAGGAGCTCTTAGGCTACTTTTTTTGTGTATATCCAGTGTAAGACTCCTCTATAATCCTCGGCAAACTTCGACAGTCAGTTGAATCTGCTCATTCGGCTGTGAGTCTGGCATCATCCACTCGGAACTAAAGTGTGATTCAGTTCAATTAGAGAACTGGCTCAAAAGGACGAATTCGTTCAAGAGGTTTTGATCTCTGGTTTTGATGCCCGTTCTTGGTTTTTCTGTCTCCCTGTGCCGTTATTATTTGACTGTTTACCATGTGTTTATGACCTCTTACCTCTTTATTGGATTACCCTTTAACAAATGCTGCATGTGGATACTCAACATAAAGTCTAGGAGCAGTTCTGTTCGAAAGACTTCACCACACCATGTGAAGAATAGTAAGAATCATTAACGCATCAAGCTCCGGTGGCTCCGGTGGCCACGCTGTTCAAAGTGATTTTTTTTACTTAAGGTGTCAGGATGCTTGTGTCTGAACAATTACAGACAAGAAATCTCACACATATATGTTAGTGCTTTAGGAAATTAAAATATATTATACTGTGAATATGATGTTAGCTTTAAACTGCTAGATGATACAAGTTTGTTAAAATGCCGGGAGTGGGGTAAACTGAGCCAAAAGGTCTGGGCTTTTTTTTTCTTTTTTTTTTTGGGTTTTTGAGTCTGCTGGGCTGCTTATTTAACTTTGTGTTCTAAATAGTATTGATTTGTATGTTTTAATCTGTTATGTTGCATTGATACAGTGTGTCCCTATAGTGTTCCCTTAGCTCATCTAATCATGATGGCAGTGTTAGCAATGCCATTGTCATGGGTTTGATTCCTAAATAAAACATGTATTGATCAAACGTACAGCTTGAAAACTTTGTAAGTGTATTTGACAGAAGTGTAGAAGTGTCTGTGCAATAAAAGTCTTAATAGTGAGTGTGTGTTTATGTACTGGACATTATAGATATTCACCAATGTCAGGCATTTCTTTCAGCTCATTCACATTCCAGATAAAACTGGACAAATCTAAATGCATCTAGTTCTTGAAACCACATATGTCAATTTTATCCTCTCAAAATATTAAAAAATAAACATGTGAGAGCATGTTATAGGATATATGCATGTTATAACCAGATATGACAGCGCAACACACATCGCCTCAGATCTCTTCAACAAACTGCGGCAAATGAAACAAACTTTGAGTCTCTGAACCTCAACACACAAACATCTTCATTACAGTTTTTCCTTAATTACTAACACTATAACTGCTTCAGCTGCCCAATTTCCCAAACTATTAATTCAGTTCTCAAAACACATCTCACCGGTTTTCACACACATTCTAGTTTTCTCAATGTTTTCTGCACAACTCTACACAAAACGCTCTCATTTTTCTCAGGTTAAATCATGTTCTCATTCAGTAAACACTGTATATTTGCAGAACTGAGAGTACACACGGAGGGCAGTCAAATTTTGGCAGGGAGTCGAGGTTCGGTTCAATACCTGTTCCAAAAGTCAACTTATGTGCTGCTGCAGGCCTTCCAGTGGACATGCGCATGACAAAACGGGAATATTTATATTTTTACATCCTGATACACCAGTGCTCATCTGAAATATAAACGAAATGGCTCAAAACATTTTCTTTATAGATGCAGTAACGTTAGTAGTTGTCCGGCTTATTTATCACCTTTATCCAAGCGATGCGTTGAAAGGTAAGCACAGAGTTAATTTGTTCACTTTTGATTCGCAGCTACATACAAATGGAGTAAGTAACTAAACCATTTGAGTTTACTTTCAGGTTATATTTTAAATCGTTTCAGCAAACATATTTTCGTTTTATATGGCGTGGCCAGCGTGTTAACCCTTGTTGTGAAATGCAAACGGTTTTCGCTGTGCAGTTTCTGTTCGGGTTTTATGAACTTTCACCTTAAACTATATTTGTAGAGCCATTTTTACAGAACTGCGGTTGACACTAAGTGCTTACAGTAAGAATTACAGTAAAGAAAGCATACGTCCATTCAATTTAAGGCGCAAAAACTGGGTGAGCAGTAGCTATATGCAGCACATGGGGTGGCCAAAATCATTCTTTTTTTCTCCTTTAATACAACTTTTTAAATAATACAAATTTATCTGTTAAAATGATGAAAGGAAACATTTTTAAATTAGCTTTTGTTCAGCATTTTAAATGAGTAAAACATTTTTATTTTATTATATCAATATCAACTAATTACTCTCCTACAGAAATGGATGAAAGAGATGAAAAGCGTTTTGGGAACAGAAAAAGAAAAAGGGAAAATGATAGCTTAAATTAGCATTTTCACCACTGTTTAACAATGTGAATAATAAGTGAATAATGTTAACATAAGATGATTTCCAAATCTCTGTCACTCAAAAAATAAGTCATGCTATATTTGTGAATGGGTGCTTGAATTAGATTAAAGGCACAATATGTAAGATTTTTGCAGTAAAAGATCCAAAAACCATTAGGCAAGTGTTATATATTTTGTTTACTTGAGTACAATATCCCAAATGTTTCCAACTATTTGTAAATCGTGAGAAAATTGCAATTTTAACCAAGGATACGGGACATGAAATACTGTGAGGATACTGTGTTACCTCAGACGCTTGACCGGAAGAAGCAGCGCCGGCGACTGTGGCATAATAAGAGTTCTGCTGCTCTCGAAGTGTGTGTTGCGTGTTAATAATCTCATCCATGAATATGATTTCTGCCCAAGTCCTGATTCTTTTCCACTGGCTGTGAGGTGAAGACGATATCTCTCAAGAATCTGCACTCAATTTCGACATCATCAAGCTACACCTTTGTTTTGAATAGGCGACCTCCAGCGGCGAAAAATCTACATAATGTAGCTTTAACTGAAACTGTGGAAATAGTTAAAAATGTTAGCTGAGCCTTCCATCACCATGCACGACCTAGTTATTGAGCTTTTGGCCTCATCCTCTGTTAATGCCTGAACTGTATTTAATCGATCATTTGAGTCATTTGAGAAGGTGGATCTTCAGAAACAAGCAACCCTGCTAGACTAGTGCGTAGATTTTATGACAACTGTGGAGAACACTTCAGTGTGAGAAAACAAATCAAGTCTTGGACTTCTTAGGCAATTAAGAAATCCCGGCCAAGAAAGTCAGTAAAAGGGAACATGTGATGACTTTTTGTCCCAACAAAATCTGTTTCATGCTTCTGTTGTGTTTGTGTGTGTTTTCACTGTTGTTTATGTTTCATATGTTCCTCAGAGAAACACTTCCTGCACTACAAGTTTACAGTCCTGACTAAAGCAGACACATTCCCAGAGTTCAGTGCTGTTGGTGTGTGTGATGACAGACAGATCAAACACTACAGTAATGAAGGAGGAGTCTGGAAAAAAGAGAAGGATCTGACTGTAGATGACTGGATCGCCGGTGTTCCTAAAGAACCATATGAATCTAGAGACTGGTACAAAGATCAGCTGAAGACTCTGTCAAACTGCACAAACTCACAGTGTTCTGGTGAGTTTAATGCTTTACTCTTATAAATGATCATGTTTATGTTAAATTGCAAAAATGTATCTACAGTATTACAGTATCTACAGTATTATGCATATATTTATCTACTGTCAAAGTATTTATATTCTGAGCTCATTTTCTGATCTGGCCAATTCAGAAGTGACAAATACAACAATGACAAGCGACAATATGAAATCTGCTAATTAGCAAACTATTCATCTAACGAGTGATGGGCACTTTCAAAACACTACTTCATGAAGCTTTGAATCAGTGGATCATTTTGTGTAGCAATTGGTTCAATTGATTTGAAGCTTTGAAAAGTTTTGTTTCTCCCATGACAGCTTCTAACATGAATATGAAATTTTGTACATGGTTATTTCACAATAGTGAAGCAGCTGCTGAGCCACGTCTTTGAAAGTTGTGACATCATCTTGCAAAACATTTTCTTATGAGCATCACCTAATTATACACAGACATCAGTACTCAACATACAAAACACAACAGTGGTCACACACAAGACTTGATAATTTTTTTTTTAAAAAAATCATCAAAAAATATGAACTCTGAACATTACAAAAAAAAAAAGTTAACCAAAAATAAGTTCAGCAGCACAGATAAAATGATGACACGTGCCTGGAGTTTGGGCCAGCAGTCTCTCACGTTGTCCTAGGTGCTGGTCATATAATTAGAATATCATCAAAAAGTTAATTTATTTCACTAATTTCACAGAAGATTTGGCACACAATCCTCCAGTGTGACATCTCCTACGACGAATGTCAAATTGTCTTCATTTTTCAAGACAAGCCGTGATCAAAATTAATTATAGAGATGTTGTTGTTAGCCACAATTTCAGTCCCGTGTGTAACGCAGCTCACTGTCATCGAATGTGTATGTTTTGATGATTTAAAACTCCAGACAAGTGTTCATGCATGTCCGTTTTTAACGCGTCTTGACTGTCGTGCAGTCTGACATTAAAGACAGCTGAGATCCCACAGTGTGACATGAGGATCATGTTCGTACAAGTAACCATCGTAAAGGACTATTATAAATCGCTCAGTGTGAACCCGGCTTATCTCAGAAAATTAGAATATTGTGAAAAGGTTCAATATTGAAGACACCTGGTGCCACACTCTAATCAGCTAATTAACTCAAAACACCTGCAAAGGCCTTTAAATGGTCTCTCAGTCTAGTTCTGTAGGCTACACAATCATGGGGAAGACTGCTGACTTGACAGTTGTCCAGAAGACGACCATTGACACCTTGCACAAGGAGGGCAAGACACAAAAGGTCATTGCGAAAGAGGCTGGCTGTTCACAGAGCTCTGTGTCCAAGCACATTAATAGAGAGGCAAAGGGAAGGAAAAGATGTGGTAGAAAAAAGTGTACAAGCAATAGGGATAACCGCATCCTGGAGAGGATTGTGAAACAAAACCCATTCAAAAATGTGGGGGAGATTCACAAAGAGTGGACTGCAGCTGGAGTCAGTGCTTCAAGAACCACTACGCACACACGTATGCAAGACATGGGTTTCAGCTGTTGCATTCCTTGTGTCAAGCCACTCTTGAACAACAGACAGCGTCAGAAACATCTAAAGACAAAAAGGACTGGACTGCTGCTGAGTGGTCCAAAGTTATGTTCTCTGATGAAAGTAAATTTTGCATTTCCTTTGGAAATCAGGGTCCCAGAGTCTGGAGGAAGAGAGGAGAGGCACACAATCCACGTTTCTTGAGGTCCAGTGTAAAGTTTCCACAGTCAGTGATGGTTTGGGCTGCCATGTCATCTGCTGGTGTTGGTCCACTGCGTTTTCTGAGGTCCAAGGTCAACGCAGCCGTATACCAGGAAGTTTTAGAGCACTTCATGCTTCCTGCTGCTGACCAACTTTATGGAGATGCAGATTTCATTTTCCAACAGGACTTGGCACCTGCACACAGTGCCAAAGCTACCAGTACCTGGTTTAAGGACCATGGTATCCCTGTTCTTAGTTGGCCAGCAAACTCGCCTGACCATAACCCCATAGAAAATCTATGGGGTATTGTGAAGAGGAAGATGCGATATGCCAGACCCAACAATGCAGAAGAGCTGAAGGCCACTATCAGAGCAACCTGGGCTCTCATAACACCTGAGCAGTGCCACAGACTGATCGACTCCATGCCACGCCGCATTGCTGCAGTAATTCAGGCAAAAGGAGCCCCAACTAAGTATTGAGTGCTGTACATGCTCATACTTTTCATGTTCATACTTTTCAGTTGGCCAAGATTTCTAAAAATCCTTTCTTTGTATTGGTCTTAAGTAATATTCTAATTTTCTGATATACTGAATTTGGGATTTTCCTTAGTTGTCAGTTATAATCATCAAAATTAAAAGAAATAAACATTTGAAATATATCAGTCTGGGTTTAATGAATGCATATAATATACAAGTTTCACTTTTTGAATGGAATTAGTGAAATAAATCAACTTTTTTATGATATTCTAATTATATGACCAGCACCTGTAAGACCCCTGTCTGGTTAGGTGATCAAGGTACCCACTACTCACTCCAGGGATCAAGTAGTGACCTTGCAAGTGCTTCCTCCTGAGGATTGAGACCTAGCTTGTTCTCTTTTGTACCCAGTACACACTTTGCCGGCTCTAAAGCCCACCCTCACACACCTAATCCAAATTCTACCATCATAGATGTATGCAGGTTGTCATAATCTCATGGGGAGACAGATTTCCACACCACACCTGCAGGGAAAGGGGTCACAAAATGCAACCAGTCTGTGACAGTCTGGAGTAGTGGTAATGCTACCCAAAGTAGGGGGAAACATTAGCATAGGTATTTTAGGAAGAGAAAAATGCACATTGCACAACTGCGTTTTTTTTTAATGCAGGTAAACAGACAATGGTAATTGCAAAGGTTTCTCATTGTTTTGTGATTGTAGAGCTTCATGTTCTTCAGAGAATAATTGGCTGTGAACTGGAGAAACTTCCTGATGGAACAGTGAATCTGACTGTCTTTGATGAATATGGATTTGATGGAGAGGATTTTATATCCTTTAATTCGGACACTATGCAGTGGATTGATAAAAGCCCCAAAGCCAAAGAAATCGAAGAGGACTGGGATCTTTACACAGAACGAAACCAGTTCATCAAGGATTACCTCAAGACCTGCACTGACTGGATCTCAACATTTAACAACACAAATAAGAGTAGGTTTTAATGAGATTATGTTAATTATATCTGTGTGTGTGTGTGTGTGTGTGTGTAAAATAAATACTGACAGGTTAATGATTAAAGACACATTCAGAATTTTTGAAATATTCTTATTTGAGTGTTTTATTTAACTTGCTGGATTTGTATCTGAAACACATTAGCAGCTCTTCGCATTATGAAACTTTTAATTTAGTCTAAATTCTGAAAATATAGTAAAAATATTTCAATGTTGTGTTCATGTATGCAAGAGTTTTCTCTATACTTCTGTGATCGTTAACGTGCAAAAAGTGTCAATATGAAGAATATAATGTTTTTACACACAGAACCTAATTCTTTGTAAATGTTTGTTTGTTTGTTTGTTTGTTAATTGCATTATTATTTTCTTCTCCAGGTTCTCCAGATGTTCATGTCTCTGTGAGGAAAGCTCCTGATGATGACAGTAATCTGGTTCTGACGTGTCTGGCCACTGGTTTCTACCCCAGAGATGTTCAGATGAACATTAGATTGTACAGAAACATCCTTGAGGATCAAACATCTTCTGGAATCAGACCAAATGATGATGAAACCTTTCAGATGAGAATCAGTGTGAAGATCGACAGAAACCATGAAGGATCTTATGATTGTCTGCTCATTCACAGCAGTCTGACTGAACCAGCTTTCAGTAAATGGGGTAAATATCATAAATTCAGACACTCACAAAGTTGTAGCAAGAGAACATGATAATGCTGAAATGAATTAATGTTTATTGCCACAAACAATTTAATTTAAAGATAGTGACGGGCTATTTCGAAACACTGCTTCATGAAGCTTCAAAACCTTTACGAATCTTTTGTTTCAAATGAGTGATTCTGAGCGTGTATCAAACTGCCAGAGTCATGTGATTTCAGTAAACGAGGCTTCTGTTTCAAAATGTTTTGAAATTTCACTGGTTCACCGATGGGACGATGCTGTGAACCCATGAACCATGCGGTGAACCATCAAACAAGTGTCTATGGTTTTTACCTGATCTCTGATCCGTTTTATACATTTGTAGACGTTTTAATGAAACATTTGTGGAATTATAAGGAATAATAGTAGTTAATAGTCTCTTATTGGCCTATTTGACTGAGCCATACATAGAACAAACAAAACAAGCCCTGAAAATTGATAAAAGAACACATATTATACAGAAAATTGATGTTTAATAGTATTAGATTAGTTATTTGCATTTGATAGATTACATTTTCAATAAAACATTTGCAATGGGTTTGTAAAAGCTGTTTTTATTCATGTTTAGGCTGAGTTTTCAATGCATTTACACTGTTCTGACCAGCAGGGGTCATCAGCGTGTTTCGAACACTTCAAACAGTGAATCATTTTGTAACGCAATTGGTTCAATTGATTTGAGGCTTCGAAAAGCTTTGTTTCTCCCATCGCTAATTTACAGTTCCTCAACTCATTTTAGTATATTTTAAAAAATGTATAAATAAATCATTTAAAAATCATCATAATGGTTTTATTTCTATTTTAATTCTGCAGATGGAAAGTGTCCTGACTGTGAAACAGAATCTCCACGGCATGTTATAGGAGGAGCAATAGCAGCTGTAGTTATAATTCTCACTGTGATTGTGATTGTGGTTGTTTACTTCATCTACAAAAGAAGAAGACCATGGTGAGTTAAAGATATGTACAATGTCTTGTTTTTTTAAGTATTCCTCTTTTAAAGATATTTCAAAATGTTCATACTGTTCATGGACAATTTTGACTGTACTGTATGACAGTAGAAATGTTGTGATTATGATTTTTAATTTTTTAAGTTTACTCTGCAGCTAAATATGAGAGAAAAACATAATTATGAGTTTTAAGGTATTAACATGAATTGAATTCTGTATTTACAAAAACAGGATATCTGTATGGACTCAAGCTCAAGTTTTTGTATAAACTGCTTTCTCTTTTCTAGCTGAGACAGCAGCGACAGAGGAGAATATTAGTATGACAGAAACATGAAATCCTCTTCTCCACACTCAGGAATCAACATATTTATTGAGTCACAATTCAGTCCAACGTAATGTACTGTAAACCTACAGACACCAGTCGAAAAATTTGTGATAAAGATGGTCTGGACTGAGATGGAAGCAGAGCTTCTCAACCAAGGGTCTCTGGATCACACCATCACACTTAAAATCAACTAAAAAAGACAGAATATTCTTGTAAAACTTTTTATAATGAATCTGCTTTTTTTATGTTGAGGTCTAAAATGTTTTATAGGGTAGAAATTGCCATTTGAAAAAAATCCCAGTAATCACAAACAACTAGAAAAGTCATTGTGTAAACCTTGAAGAACATTCAGTTATTAAACCTGAATAATTATGGAAAGTAATCATTTTAATTAATTATTTTATTTAATTATTTTAATATATTGCCACTCTTAGTTTATTTAAATAAAGTGATTTAAATATTGTCTTTGATAGGTGATCAGAAAGGTCAAGAACCACTGGTTTTTGGGCTCTGATTAAATAAAATATTTTTCATTTTGATCAATATGAAGAGTCAGTACTTCGTTTTTATTATTTTTATTTTTTGCCTTGTCTATTTAGCCTTTCAAGGGCCCAAGGAAACTTTACATAATATTGGCTTATAACACAAATATAGAGATACATTCAAGGAACTACAAAAGGACAGGACCAGGACAGATCAGACAGTAACCATATAGCAATATGATCATAACAAAAAAGGGAAACAGTGATTTAATAAAACATAGAGTGAATAAATATATTGTAAGTTCTGTCTGGCCTGGAGTGAGGTTACAACACAGAGGTTTTGAGGAAGCTTTTTCTAAAATTTACCACAGACAGTGGACAGTTTGAATTTTGGAAGTGCAAGTGAGTTGTTAGAACAGCTGAATGTTGTACTAGTTTAAGGATGAAGGGCAGCGGTCCAAACATGAGGGTATGAAGGCATGAACAACAGTTTCAGCATCTTTATGACTGAGCTAATACGTCATACGAACAATATTGCAAAGATGGAAAGAACAGGATTTAACAAGTTGACTGATATGCGGTTCAAAACATAATTTAGGATCAATTTTAGCACTGCTAAATTCCATACAATGGGTGCAGATAGCAACTCCATAGGAGACTTATGACCAACTAACATGACTTCAGTATAATAGCATGCAGTTTCAAGATCTTTAGGCCAGAAGTGATGGATGGGGTGGAAAAACAGAATTGGGCAGCAAAATAGAGTTGTGTATCAGTAGCATAACTATGAAAATTAAAAACATAAAGCTGAATGATCTGGACTAGAGGATCAAGACAGTCCCTGTTTATTATGTTTCTATTTGCTCAGTTGAAATACAGACATTTAACATTTCAACAGATCAAGAACACTTCATATTTGTGATCTGTGTAAGATTATTGTGCTCTGTTGATGTTTCAGGCAGATGGACAGGGATCAGGGAGTTTGAAATGCTTCTGGACACACTGACTACTGTGAAATTATACACCGATCATTAATGGACACATGTTTACATTTCATAAGCTAAAAAATATTATAACATTATATATACGGGAGACGTACTCTTTTGTATTCATGTTTGCATCAGTGGCAAAAATAATACTCCATAATAGCATTTCTGTGACTTTCCAAATCATGAAAAATATCTTGAGATTAATTACAGCCGTCAGAAAAGAGAAAGATGTAAACACTTAGAAACACACACAGCAGCATTTGCTAATTTTTGAAATTTAGATAATGTGACAGAAAGCCAAAGCACAAATATAGTGTTGTAAATGTACAATTGATTTTTTTTTAATGAAAATATAAAGAATTTAGCTTGATGTTTGTAGATGTTTTTAGTGTTAATAACTGCAGAAAAGTGTAACAGTCTGTAATAAAGAGTTGTATTTTGGGCTTGATGCTTATGTTCTTCAAAAAAGTGTGTGATTTCACCAAACAGGATTGCAAAAGTGTTACAATCTTGCTAACCATGACATGTTGTTGACTGAATATTAACATGTATAGATGTTTAGCCTAAAAATGTTTCTGATAAATGGTGTTGTCTTCAGTTCAGTACATACTGCAGCTCATGTAGATTGTACTTTTCTAAACAGTGTTTAAAACTTTATATTGTGTGAAACGAAAGTGTAATATCAGCAGTCAACCAGTGAGGGGCGACAATGCGCTCAACACAACCCGGAAGAGACGAGATAACTGTTCAAGGCGTTCGTCTGAAATATAATGGACAAAAATGGTTGATAGTTTTGAAACATTTTCTCTATAGACATAGGAATGTTTTTGCTTATTTTTTCATTGCTTCACTCTTTATTTAGCGACGCGCAGCAAGGTAAGAACACGGTTTATTAGTTTCAGTAGATGATCGACAGCAAAATAACAATCTACAAATCCATCTGAAATACATTTCTATAATGTACTTAAAGTGCTCTATTTTCGTGCACTATAATTGTAATTAATATACTAAAATTCTTCTTTAGTACTTCTTAAGATATTCTTAAGAACATCTAAGTGTGCTCAACTGTTATTTTGAGACAGCATGAAATATGAACTAAAATGTGCTTTTTAATATACTATCTCTGTATTAAAAAAGTATTTAGTTACTACTTGCAGTGCACTATGGGTTCAAATGTACTTAAAGTAGTAACTAAATGCATTTTTTTTAAATGCATCTCTGGACCGGGCCAGCCATTGCCGACTGGGCCAAATGCATAACATTTATTATTATAACCATGAAATCGTGCAAGCAATAAAAACCCATCCTTTGCACTATCGACCTGTAAAAACTATTTATTTATATATATTAAAAATAAAACTGACATGGCATTTGCCAGCATTGCCAGATGGCCAATCCGCCCATGAACGTACATCAGAAGTGAACCGACGAATTGTGATATTGCATGAGAGCCCTATCACCTTTGAGTGTTATCTAAACAAGCCAATAGACACTGGCGTATGTGATTTGAAGCAGATTGATCGTTCCTGCTTCTACAGTTTCATAAGAATGTCCACTTAAAGAGTGTTCTTCACGAAAAGCCTCTTATCGGTGCGGGGTGTGTTAGTGGCCGCAAGCTCACAGCTCTAAAACTGCTCTTAATACAGCAAGTTGTCCCAGAGAGTGGCGTCTTCAATGACCCTTTCTACGGTTTGCATCGAGGGTCAGGCATATCAGTACAAAGCGCTACCCTTTGGGCTAGCCCTGTCACCCCGTATCTTTACCAAGGTCGCGGAGGCGGACAATGTTCCCCTGAGGGAACGTGGCGTTCGCATTCTCAACTATCTCGATTACTGGCTCATTCTAGCTCACTCCCGAGAGCAGTTGTACAAACACAGGGATCTGGTGTTAGCTCACCTCAGCTCAGTGTGGAACTGGACTCGGTCAACCTCCTCAGTGTTGAACTGTCTGAGTTCACTCAAGAGCAGGACTTATTTCAGAGAATTATTTCAGAGGCTCCTGGGGCGTACGGCATCCGCAGCCACAGTCACGCCGCCGCTTGGATTGCTTCATATGGGGCCACATACAACGGGCATGCAGTCGCAGGTCTGTAGACGTGGTCTCAACTGCAATGGCATAATTGCCTTGAGTTGCTAGCCGTACGTCTTGCACCGGGCCGCTTTAAACTGCTGCGACTAGGCAAGCATCGTTCAGCCCTTGCGGCTTCAGACATTGCGGAGTGTCTGATGCTAGGCCAAGCACTCGTTTACTTAGCAGGGTGCCATACACTACTGTTCAAAATTTGGGATCGGTAAGATTTTTAAAGGTGCCCTAGATTGTTTTTTTACAAGATGTAATATAAGTCCCAGGTGTCCCCTGAATGTGTCTGTGAAGTTTCAGCTCAAAATACCCCATAGATTTTTTTTAATTAATTTTTTTAACTGCCTATTTGGGGTCATCATTAACTATGCACTGATTTTTTCAGCACGGCCCCTTTAAGAGATGCGCTCCCTCTGCCCCACGAGCTCTCGACTATATATACATCACATAAACAAAGTTCACACAGCTAATATAACCCTCAAATGGATCTTTACAAGATGTTCGTCATGCATGCTGTATGCATGCTTCGAATTATGTGAGTAAAGTATTTATTTGGATGTTTACGTTTGATTCTGTGTGAGTTTGAGACTATGCTCTGTGGCTAAAGCTAACATTACACACTGTTGGAGAGATTTATAAAGAATGAAGTTGTGTTTATGAATTATACAGACTGCAAGTGTTTAATAATGAAAATAGCAACGACTCTCGTCTCCGTGAATACAGTAAGAAACGATGGTAACTTTAACCACATTTAACAGTACATTAGCAACATGCTAACGAAACATTTAGAAACACAATTTACAAATATCACTAAAAATATCATGATATCATGGATCATGTCAGTTATTATTGCTCCATCTGCCATTTTTCGCTGTTGTTCTTGCTTGCTTACCTAGTCTGATGATTCAGCTGTGCACAGATCCAGACGATAATACTGGCTGCCCTTGTCTAATGCGTCGAATGGGCTGGCATTATGCAAATATTGGGGTCATACATATTAATGACCCCGACTGTTACGTAACAGTCGGCGTTGTGTTGAGATCCGAGTGTTTTCCGAAAGTCTTTTAAACAAATGAGATTTACATAAGAAGGAGGAAACAATGAAACTCAATGTATGTCTTTTCCATGTACTGAACTCTTGTTATTCAACTATGCCGAGGTAAATTCAAATTCTGATTCTAGGGCACCTTTAATGTTTTTAAAAGAAGTTTCGTCTGCTAACCAAGGCTGCATTTATTTAATTAAAAATACAGTAAAAACAGGAATATTGTGAAATATTATTACAAGAGATTAAAGTTGTTAAATTTCGAGAAAAAACTCGTTAAAATTTGAGGAAAAAAGTCGAGATAAAATGTTGAGAATAAACTCATTAATTTACGAGAAAAAACTTGTTAAATTTCGAGAAAAAAAGTCGAGATAAAATGTTGAGAATAAAGTCATCAAATTACGAGAAAAAAGTAGTTAAATTATGAGAAAAATGTCGTTAAATTTCGAGAAAAAAGTTGAGATAAAATGTTGAGAATAAACTCATTAAATTACAAGAAAAAAAGTCATTAAATTATGTGAAAAAAAGGACAAATAAAATGTTGAGAATAACACACTCGATGTGTGTCATACGGAAGAGGTAGCGTCGTGTTTGTTGCATAGAGGACATGACAGAGTTGGATGACTTAGTGAAGCTTTATTTTAGACTTTCTTTCAGTAACAAAGAAATTCCATCAGCTTTAGCTAATTATAACTGAATAATAATTAGCATACGAACTTTAAAGAGAATTTGCAAGCGACTGGGTCTTTTTAGAAGAAAAAAACAGTCCAATTTGCACGATGTACTCGCTTTTGTCCAGCATGAAATAACAACTAGTGGACAAATGCAAGGTTATCGCTGACTTCACCTACGTGCGATTCATCGAGGTTTCGTGGTTTCCCAGGATACCATTAGACGCATTATTATACTTGTTGATCCTGAAGGTGTGGAATGGTGACGAAGGAGACGCTTGAGAAGACGCCAGTACAGCTGCGCTGGCCCAAATGCACTCTGGCATATGGACAGCTATGACAAACTAAAACCATACGGCATTGCCATTAATGGGTGTATAGATGGTTACAGTCGTTTTATTCTATGGATGGAGGCGTACACAACCAATAACGACCCTAAAGTAATAGCCAGTTACTTCCCCACCTTCAGGATCAACAAGTTTAATAATGCTTAACTGCTGTCCCTGCCAGTTGTGTCTCACCATGTGGCAGGCTGGAGCCAGGGACTTCCATATGTGCTCTGCCCATGACCAGTCCATATGTGTATTCTCATGTAATACCTCCCTTCGGGCAGGTTGTGGTCTCCGCAGCATCCCCTGTGGGCATGCTTTCTCAGTGTTATCCAAGTCTTACTGATTGGATGACTGCGAATTGCAGTCATTTACAAACATACTATATGAATAGTATAAAATATATTGTTAAATAAAAATACAAGTTACAATATACCTTATAGTAGAGTTTGTTTTTTGTTTTTAAGTTGGTTTTATCCATCATTTGAGAGTCTTTTAGTATTTTGATATTGTTTTATGTTCATCCAGAGAAACACTTCCTGCACTACAAATCTACAGTCCTGACTAAAGCAGACACATTCCCAGAGTTCAGTGCTGTGGGTGTGTGTGATGACAGACAGATCAAACACTTCAGTAATGAAGAAAGAGTCTGGATTCTGACTGAAGATGACTGGACTGAACCTCCTAAAGATCCACCTGATTCTAGAGACTGGTTCATTCATCAGATCAGGACTCTGACAAACTGTGAAAACTCACAGTGTTCTGGTGAGATTCATGATTTACTCTCATTCATTATGTTACAGCCCTGCCCCTTTTTCCTTTATTTTTTTTTGTTGAGAGATTGCAGGGACAGAGGCTCCTCTTTGATGGGCGGGGCTCCAGTGCTGATCATGGGCTGCACCTGTGGCACTCCTATTTAAGAGGCTCATGGAATTGAGTTCACTCTCTCTCATTTGTGTTCCTTTATCTTTGTTTGAAGAGTGGGTTGATATTTTGGTGTTCCCATTTGTTTCCACAACTCCACAAACCCCATTTCCAACAGTTATTTGATTTGTTGTTTCTTTTATTATTCTTTAACATTTTGACCCTAGACATTATTTGATTAACCTGAAATAAATTTATATTTTCTTTATTGAAACTTATGTTGTCAAGTGTCCTCTTTATGTTGTGACTTTGAGCCGGGTCGTAACATAAATTGGAGCCTCATCCGGGATCAAATTCTGGCTTGGAGTTGGGGTTTTGTTACTTGTTGTTCAAGTTTTTTTGAGAGTGGAGTGTGGAAAAGGTTTACAGTGATTGGATTATTGGAGGACTCCGGTTAGGTAGAGTGGTCCAGCTGGGTTGCTAGTCAATCCTTCCAACGGAGCACTGTTTGTTTTGTTAGTTTGTTTTGTTAGTTTGTTATTTTTGTAGGTATCCCGGGTGGAGATTTAATCTCTGTTGGGGGTACGCTATTCAGGGCCTGGTTTTTACCAGGTGACATGAAGTTCAGCGTTTAAAGTGGCCCCGAGCCTGGTAACCCTTTGAAGATTAGAGAGGTTAGTTTTTTTGTGTATAGTGTTTCCGGAGTTGTTCTCTAATATATCCATGCCGATTGGTGTGGTATTTAGAATCAATGACTAATGTTGGGAACTTGTGAAACATTTATTTATTTTGTGTGAGAGAGCACATTTTTTTTCTCATCCCCATATTCTTCAAATTGGTAAGTAATTTTACACCAGTAACTAAAGTAGGTAGGCATGTCAATATATTAGGTAACATGCAGTTTTGTGGTAACTATGTTGTTGAATGTTGTCAGCAGTTCAGGTATGATTGTGTGCAGGGCTTGACATTAACACCCGCCAACCCGCCAAATGCGGGTAGATTTCAGCTGTGGCGGGTAAGACAGCCACTCCCACTAGCCACTTTGGCGGGTTGAATATAATTTCAGCCTACAGCCAAATGAAAAGTAGCCAAGCTTGTCGTATCACAAAATTACGATTCAGTCACAATTCTTTATCGATTAACTTGCGGTTAGTGAAGGTGGGATAGGCGGAATCGCGCTAAATGACACAACAGAAGAGCTCGCGTGCGCGCGATTCAGTTCTCCTTGCGCCTGAATACACGCGCACACACAGATGTCAAAATGCATCGTGTGGAGTATCTCGCGTGAATACAGTCGTCTATGGCTTACGGCTAAGTGGACGTAAACAGGTGGGTAAAAACTGGATATGTGTCAGTATGGATATGACATCCATGCATTCAGCAGCCCCCAAATAAATACCCCTCTGTCATTAATGTTAATCAAACATCAAAAAATGTTAAATACATGTATACATGTATGCTAAATAAACATATGTATCTGAAAAAAAAAAAAAAAAAAATTAAATTACTATTTGTAATTTGCTTCTTTGTTCTTTTTATATAGCCTAACAAAAATAACTGTACATATCTGATATATACAATGTATAGTCTTGATTTGGGAGGTCAATCTGCATTTGTAAGTTTGAAAGGGTTTTAAATCTTGTAAATCAAGTAAAATGACTCAAAATCAAGTAATTTAAGCATGCCAGAGTCAACTTTAATCATATAAAATGTAATTTCCCAACAGCAAAATTGTGGCCAGTGAAAATGCTGAGTGGCTAGTAACTTTGGAAAACCACTAGCCACATTGGCTGGTGAGCAAAAAAGTTAATGTCAAGCCCTGATTGTTGTGACTTATGAGTTAGTCTCTTTTTGCAAGAGTACTATATTGTTAACATGTTACCCGTAGAGAGGGTTTTTGTAAACCTTTTTGAAATTATTTCTCCATGGGGGGGATTGATTTATGACTTGTTAACTGGTGTAGATTAAATTACCTTTGAGTAGCTTTGTGGATTGGAGTTGTGTGTAAATTAAATACCTTTTTTTTGTGCAGTATATTTGAAGGATATTGTGGTGTTAAGTGTGAACTCCTAAAGCGGCTACTGGTTTGAAAGATTAGAGTTTTTAGCCATGGCTTCCAATGTGGAAGAATTTCTGAAAGAACCTTCGGAGGAAGCACTTGAGAAGTGCACTAAAGAGCAGCTTTTGTTGATTGCCGCTCATTATAATATAGAGCTCACTAGCAGTGATAAAAAACTTAAGGAGTCTGTCATAAAGCGTTTGAAGGGCACTTTAGAAGAAAAGGGAGTTTTAGTTGCAAAATTACAGGATCCAGGTATTGTTGACAGTGAAGTAAAGCTAAAAGAGATGGTGTTACGAGAAAAAGAGTTAGATCTGGAGGTAGTGAAGTGTCGCCTAGAACATGATAGGATAGCTTTGAAAGAAATGGAGTTGCAAAGAGAACTAGAGTTGAGGAAACTTGAGGGACAGGAAAGAGAGCGTGAGCGTGCTTTTGTCCTTAAAAAAATGGAGTTGGATTTGGCAGGTAGGACACCTGAGGGACAGCCGCCTGTTTCACCTTTTGTGGTACCCTCTGAGTCTTCTCGAAGGGTAGAGCAAGTTTTTGATATTGGTAAGCATATTAAAATGGTTCCTCCCTTCTCTGAAAAAGAGGTAGAGAAGTATTTCTCCCACTTTGAGAGAGTTGCTACTTCATTGAAGTGGCCAAAAGACGTTTGGACGTTGCTTTTACAGTGTGTGCTTACAGGTAAGGCTCAAGAGGTTTATTCATCACTCAGCTTAGAACAGAGTGCTGTGTATGATACAGTTAAAGCTTCTATCCGTTCATGCTTATTGAGCTAGTACCTGAAGCATATCGTCAACGTTTTCGAAATTACACCAAAAGCGACAGGCAGACGTTTGTAGAGTTTGCTCGGGAAAAGGAGAACATGTTTGTTAGGTGGTGTGCTTCCAAGCAAGTTGAGACTAAAGAGCAGCTTAGGGACTTGATTCTCTTAGAGGAGTTTAAAAATTGTGTCCCAGCAGTTCTGGCTACTTACTTAAATAAACAAAAGGTTTCCAAATTTTTGATGCAGCTGTAATGGCTGATGAGTTTGCTTTAACCCATAAAGGGTTATATGGAAACCGTGACCTAAGAAGAAATTATCAGGGTCATAGTAAACCTGTTGTAGCAGGATCTGACTCTGTTCCAACTTCCTCTAGCAAGCTTAGTGCTGTTTCTTCCAAGGCAAATATCATCTGCTTTTATTGTAAGAAACTGGGGCATAAGATATCTGAGTGTTTTGTTCTTGGTAAGAAAGCGAAGTCAACCAAGCCAGTTGGATTGACTGCTGTATGCCATTTTCCTGTACAAAAAAGTGATGAGAGTTTTGAGTTTCAATCTTTGGAGTCGAGAGACTTGGGAGATTGTGATTTTGTAACCGATTATGCTCCTTTTCTTACAACAGGAGTTGTGTCTCTACTGGGGCAAGAAAGTGGTGTTCCTGTGAGTATCCTTAGAGATACTGGAGCCTCGCAGTCATTACTACTTGAGGGAATTTTACCTCTCTCTGACCAGACTACTACAGGAGCTCATGTGCTGGTAAGAGGAGTTGAAATGGGCTGTACTGTTGTTCCTCTACATAGCATTGAGATAAAATCACCTTTAGTGTCTGGTCGGGTAGTGGTAGGTGTGCGGCCCTATTTGCCAATTGAAGGGGTTTCCTTCATTTTAGGCAATGATTTGGCTGGTGTCAGAGTCACTTCTAATCCTCAAGTTATTGAGGTGCCTGTGTCAAGCGGGAGCTCTGATCTGTCTCAGTCTTTTCCTGATGTTTTCCCAGTATGTGCGGTGACCCGGGCTATGGCTAAACAGACTTTTAAATCCACAAATGAAAGAGGTGCAGATTTTAATTTTAATCTGGCTGATACCTTTTTGAGGGAGTCTGGTGGGAAGGAGGTAGATAAGGATGTGCCCATTGAATTTCCCATAGTGATGGGTAAGGAAGAGCTAGAAACATCCCAGGAAATTCCTCCTAAAGAGTCTTTAATTACCAGAGATCAACTCATTTTAGAGCAGAGTAAAGATTCTTCTTTATCTTCTCTGTTTGAGGAAATGGGCACTGAACAAGAGGTAAATGAGCTGTCATTTGGTTATTTTCAGAAGAATGGGGTCCTAATGCGAAAATACACCCACAATCATTATCCAGACAAGATGAGTGGAGCAATGTCTTTCAGATTGTGGTACCTCAGGTTTTTCGTGCAGAGATTCTCAAGTTAGCTCATGATTGTAGCATGGCAGGACATCTTGGTGTGAATAAGACATATAATCGTATATTGCAAAATTTCTATTGGCCTGGTTTAAAAAAAGATGTAGTAGCTTATTGCAGGACCTGTCATGTTTGCCAGGTAGCTGGTAAACCAAACCAGACTATACCCATTGCTCCTTTGCATCTTATTCCAGCTTTTGAGGAGCCATTTGGTAGAGTTTTAGTAGACTGTGTTGGTCCTTTGCCTAAAACCAAACATGGCAACCAATATTTACTGACTGTTATGTGTGCTTCTACTCGCTTTCCAGAGGCCATTCCTTTAAGGAAGATAACAGCTCCTGTGGTAGTGCAGGCCTTGTTGAAGTTTTTTTCAATTTTTGGGCTTCCTAAGACTGTTCAGTCCGAATCAGGGATCCAATTTTATGTCTAGGATTTTTAAGCAGGTGCTGAATCAGTTAGGAATTTTGCATTGCCATTCCAGTGCTCACCACCCAGAGTCCCAAGGGGCTCTCGAGAGGTTTCACCAAACCTTGAAAGCTATGTTAAAAATCTATTGCCTTGAATTTCAGCGGGACTGGGATGATGGAGTACATCTCATGCTTTTTGCAGCCAGAGAAGCTGTGCAGGATTCTCTGGGGTTTAGCCCTGCTCAATTGGTCTTTGGGCATAATGTCCGTGGCCCTTTGAAGTTGTTGAAGGAGAAGTGGCTGGCTGAAGTAACAGATTCTTCCAACTTACTGGACTATGTTAGCCACTTCCGATATTGACTTAGTAAAGCCTGTGAAATTGCTCGTTCTAATCTCGCTGGCTCACAGAAAAGGATGAAGGCGTGGTATAAGCGGGCTAAAAAGCGATCTTTTTCAGTAGGAGATCAAGTTTTGGCTTTGCTTCCTGTGCATGGTTCTTCGTTGCAGGCACGTTTTTCAGGGCCTTACACGGTAGAACGCAAGGTTAGTGATCTTGACTATGTCATTTCTACTCCAGGCAGACGAAAGAAAAATCGTCTCTGTCATATTAATATGCTGAAGGAGTATTTTGGTTAGAGAGGGTAGTTCTGATTTAACTAATAATGTGGTGTTACCTTGTGCTTCAGTTATTTCAGAAGAACTCTGTGAAGTGATGGTTTCTGCACCCCGATTGAATCATTCTGAAATTCTTTTTAATCTTGAGGCTCATCTTTCTTATTTACCTCAGGTTGAAAGGTCTGTTCTCGAAGAGCTGATTAGTTCCTATTAGGGCTGTAACGATATGCGATATGAAACCGAAATCGCGATACGCATGTCCACGAACCTGTATTGCGATGTGAGAAGGCAGAATCGCGACACACCCCTTCCAACTCCCAGAGTTATCCTTCCTGTCCAGATCCAATGCTACCACATTTTTAAATTACTATAAGTATTAGGGGTGTAACGATTTATCGTAGATGGTGTGTCTCAATCAGCTCTCTAGTTCAAGTGTTTCGGGCACACATTGAATCTTGCAAGCAGGTTTAAACGTTTCTCATGTCAGTCTCTTGCATGGTCGCGTGAGAAAAGTCGTGGCTTTCTTTCACCGCAGTGCACAGCAACAGCTGTTCTCACAGAAAAGCAAAAGACGCTTGCGATGCTTTGCTTTAAGTTAGGGGCCGTTCACATATTGCGTCTTTTCCGCGTGCAAGTCAGTTATTATTTTCAAATGTAGCCGGGCGGCAGGCGCGCTCATAATGGGATCAACGCGGTCGCGACGCGCATGCAATTCTCAACTTCTCAGAATGCCGCAAGCGCACCGCAGGTCGTGTGACAAGAATCAACCGATCAGCTATGGCCTTTCCGTAACAAAACATCAAAAGCTCAGCCGAACAGCTGATCATAGCTGATCATAGCTGTTCATGGTGGTTTTTATATCTTATCTCCATCAATATATCTCGTAGTAAAACTAATGCAAGGGCTAGAAATCATTTATCCTTTGCAGAAACATCCTGATCCTCTTGGAGAGCTCAGTTCATGGTTGCATAGCAACGACCGACGCCACAGGAGCGCAAGAAGGAGAAGCGGTGCGGCCGCGCCTTCCACGCGTTTTTAGACGCGATATGTGAACTCATAATTCATAATTCTAAGTTCATGTTAAATTTAACATTTTTTTTCAGTGACAGACAGCCCTATTCAACTGTTAATTTGAATACAGAAGGTTTTTATTAAAATTTTATATTTATTTATTTTATTGAAATGTGATCTTGTATGTACAACAAGGAAAATTATTGAAATTTGTTCATGTTTTTTTTAATAAATCTTGTTTGAATTTCAGTTTCATTTTGTTCAAAATATCGTGATACGTATCGTATCGTGAACTCTGTATCGAGATACGTACCGTATCGTGACCTGAGCGTATCGTTACACCCCTAGTTCCTATGTTCCCTTGTTTCCAGATGTGCCTAGCCAAACTAATCTTGTTGTGCATGATATTGATGTTTCAGGAGCTGCTCCCGTGAAGCAACATCCCTACCGGGTTGGTCCTGAAAAGCGTGCACTGTTGAGTAAGGAAGTTGCCTATATGGTTGAACATGGAATTGCCGTACCAAGCCAAAGTGCCTGGAGTTCTCCTTGTATTTTGGTGCCAAAGTCTGATGGGTCCATGAGGTTCTGTACAAATTTTCGTAAGGTTAATGCTTTAACCAAAGTAGATTCTTATCCTTTGCCCCGATTGGATGACTGCATTGACCGTGTGGGATCTGCCAGGTATGTAACCAAGTTAGACCTTTTAAAAGGTTACTGGCAGGTTCCCCTCTCTGACAGAGCCAAAGAGATTTCAGCGTTTGTGACTCCAGATGGGTTATGGGAATACCGGGTTTATGGCTTTTGGAATGCAAAATGCCGCATCTACCTTTCAGAGGTTAGTTAACCAAGGTATATCTGGGTTAGACAATTGTGAAGCCTATCTGGACGATATTGTGGTGTATAGTCCTGATTGGAGTAGTCATGTAGCTCAGCTTAAAGCTCTTTTAGACCGTTTGTAGGCTGCTAACCTGACTGTTAATCTAGCCAAGTGTGAGTTTGCCAAGGCTACCATTACCTATTTGGGCAAAATTGTGGGGCAGGGGCAAGTACGAACTGTGAGGGCTAAAGTTGAAGCTATAGATCGATTCTCCTGTTCCTCAGTCTCGTAAGGATCTAAGGAGATTTTTGGGTATGACTGGCTATTATCGTGCCTTTTGTCCCAATTTTGCTACTGTAGTGAGTCCTCTTACAGATTTAAGTCCAAAAATTGACTTTGTGTGGTCAAATAGTTGCCAACAGGCATTTGATAATGCCAAGGCCCTGTTGGTCAATGCCCCCATCTTGGCAGCGCCGAATTTTGAAAAGGCTTTCAAACTGGCAGTAGATGCAAGTGAAACTGGTGCAGGAGCCGTTCTTCTGCAGGAAGATGCTCAAGGTATTGAACATCCAGTTTGCTTCTTTTCTAAAAAGTTTAATTCCCATCAAAGAAATTACTCTGTAATTGAGAAGGAAGCTTTGGCATTAATTTTGGCAATTCAGCATTTCGAGGTTTATTTGAGTAGCGGCAACCAAATTGAGGTGATGACTGATCATCATCCGTTAGTTTTTTTGCAGCAGGAGTGGTAACAATAACCAGCGTTTGTTGAGATGGAGTCTGTTTTTGCAGACTTATTCTCTACAAATTCATCACATTAAAGGAAAAGAGAATGTTTTGGCTGATGCACTGTCTCGTGGATAACGTCATACTATGCTCCTGCCTTTTGTCTTTTCAACAGTTTCTACCTGTGGATTTGCTTTTTGTAAACATGATACTTTAGGAGGTGTCAATTTTGATAAGTAGGTATATATATTTGCTATATACATTGATTTATTACTTTTTTTTTTGTGTTGACTCTTTAATATTCAATGCATTAAATTTGAGATTATTTAACGTTTTGTGGGTGGAGGTGTTACAGCCCTGCCCCTTTTTCCTTTATTTTTTTATGTTGAGAGATTGCAGGGACAGAGGCTCCTCTTTGATGGGCAGGGCTCCAGTGCTGATCATGGGCTGCACCTGTGGCACTCCTATTTAAGAGGCTCATGGAATTGAGTTCACTCTTCTCTCATTTGTGTTCCTTTATCTTTGTTTGAAGAGTGGGTTGATATTTTGGTGTTCCCATTTGTTTCCACAACTCCACAAACCCCATTTCCAACAGTTATTTGATTTGTTGTTTCTTTTATTATTCTTTAACATTTTGACCCTAGACATTATTTGATTAACCTGAAATAAATTTATATTTTCTTTATTGAAACTTATGTTGTCAAGTGTCCTCTTTATGTTGTGACTTTGAGCCGGGTCGTAACAATTATCAGACATTATATTCACTGTAAGTTTGTCATGAGTGTTGTTCTGTGATTGTAGAGCTTCATGTTCTTCAGAGAATAATTGGCTGTGAACTGGAGAAACTTCCTGATGGAACAGTGAATCTGACTGTCTTTGATGAATATGGATTTGATGGAGAGGATTTTATATCCTTTAATTCTGAAACTATGAAGTGGATTGATAAAAACCCCAAAGCCAAAGAAACTAAAGAGGAATGGGATCTTCACACAGAACGAAACAAGTTCCTCAAGTATTTCCTCAAGAACTGCATTGACTGGATCTCAACGTATAACAACACAAAAAAGAGTAAGTTCTGATCAGATCACTTTAATATACTCCTGTGTGTGTGTGTGTGTGTGTGTGTGTGTGTTTGTCTCTGAGTTGAAAATCATTAAGGAAATGTTCTTGATGCAGCAGATAATATCAGCCATCAGATTGACACTTATGAGTTAAAGTTACACAGAAAGTTATCAAGACAATCTTTACCTTGATTTACCTGATTTACCTTTTCATTGTTTTATTATCCTTGTTGTTTCCTTTATGTGGAACACAGAAGATACATTTATGATTAATTTTATTGATAAAATGAAGAATACAATTTGTTTTCACTACACAGAAACCACTGAGACACAGTCAATTTCTGTGCATATATTTATCTGTTAATTTCATTATGATTTTATGCTTCCTTCTTCTCCAGGTTCTCCAGATGTTCACCTCCTTGTGAGGAAAGCTGCTCCTGATGATCACAGTAATCTGGTCCTGACGTGTCTGGCCACTGGTTTCTACCCCAGAGATGTTCAGATGAACATTAGATTGTACAGAAACATCCTTGAGGATCAAACATCAGGAATCAGACCAAATGATGATGGATCCTTTCAGATGAGAATCAGTGTGAAGATCGACTGTAATCATGAAGGATCTTATGACTGTCTGCTCATTCACAGCAGTCTGACTGAACCAGTTTCAGTAAAATGGGGTAAACATGATTAGCACATTTCTAGCCCGATTACCATGTTTCTAGCATGATTTAATGTAACAATAGATAGATAGATGGATAGATAGATATATCCAAAAGTGTTCATCCCCTGTTCAGCAGGTGATAATGTTGATGTAATAAACGTTCATAGTGTTTGTTTTCTGCAGATGGATCATGTTTTGACTGTGAAACAGAACTCTTTCTGGCTTTATATAACATCAGCAGCAGCAGCGTTTCTACTTCTAGTTCTGGTTATCATTGGTTGGTGGATCAAGAAAAAGAAACGGTCAAACAGTAAGTTCTGAATATGTTACTGTTTAATCTGTTGTTTTTAAATATTCTTGTCTTAAAGATATTTTTATACTGTATGAAGTTGATTTGGATAGTTTGACTGTATTCAGGCCTCAGAGCAGGTTGGTTTGTGGTTTATGAACACCAATATGAAATTAAATGGTTTTCAATTTGATTAATTCTGATAATACAGTATTCTTATGTTCAATCTCTGTTCGGCAAGAAATGTAGTTTCTTTAAGGCATTATTTTTATTCATTCATCCATTTCTAATTGGTGACTGTTTAACTAAAAATGCTGAATCATGACGGTCACTTTTTATTATGTTGCTTTGTTTAGATGAAATAGGACACTGTATCAGATATTTGACATTTGACATTTTCTTAAATATTTAAAAGGATCGAGAACATATAATATGTGTTACATGTAACAATTCTCTGTTGTTGTTTCAGACGAGGACGAACGATTACGAAGTGGTGGAACTGTGTTACACCGTTCCAGTCTTCAAATACTTACCTGGCATTTTATTTTTGTTTATTTATTGTGTATATAATTACAGTGCCATATAATTATATGACATTTGTATATATGTTATGTATATATATTATGTATGTAAAATGGTTCTAAATAATGCATAAATCATAAAACATTGATTGTGCGATGTTTCTAGGAGATTGGAAAGGCATGACCTTTACACTGTATAAAAACAAACAAAAAAAACCCTAATTTTACAGAAAATAATTGATTCTTTTACGGTTGTTTTCTTTTATTTTACATTGTACCCAAAACTCTGTAAACAATATCTATAAATTAACAACTCAGCTGTTATTTTAAGTATCGTGACATTAATGTCAAATCAGTATCCTAAACTAAATAGACTGAAAACACTGTTATTTTACAAGTATTTTATGAATTATTACAATCATCTCTTCTCTGGTTATTAATGCACTATGTCATCTACTGTTAAGTGTCATTATTGTGATTATGATTTAACTTTCAGCGATCATGGTTAAACTCTTCAGGCTGAATTTATATAACAACCAAGATCCTTTCTTTCAGATCATGTTTTAAATCCTGTCAGGAGACTTTGTGTGTTTTAATAGTAAAATTTGCTTCATCATGCTGTGTCATGATTAGCTGAGCTTCAGGAACACTGTAGGGATGGAGATTTCCCCTCATAGTGTTCCTGTACTTTGTCTAATCATGATCAGATCATGGGATTGATTTCCATCCAGATAAAAAATGTATTGATCAAATGTACAGGTGACTCGAAGTGTCTGACAGATGCATACTGTAAATATGTCTCTTTGAACAACATGTGTTAAATGTCAATATTGAGAAATAAATGAGTCTTGACTAACTGTGAGTGTGTTCATGTAGTGCAAATGGTGAAACATGATGATTAGGTGAAGATCTTCATTGATATCAGACATTTCTCTCAGCTCATACAGAAACACATATTTGATAAAAAATAAATAACTAACTCACTAAGATTTGAGATGTTGGAAGTCTATGTGGTTTGACTGCTATGAACCAAATGTATAGCTTGAATGTAATGCATAGATGCATAAATGTGTCAGCAATGATGGTTCCTTTAACATCCATGCATCTTTCCATTCCACAAAATGTTCTTTAGATTATTAAAATGTTCTTCACATTAAAGAAAAAATGGTTTCCCGCTGAAAGGTTCTTTATGGAACCAAAACTGGTTCTTTTATGGCATTGCTGCAAAAATTATTAAACTGCTGGAGAATCACTGGTTTTACTTTATATCAGAATGTGATGAATGAAGCTGCTGCTGATCGCTGTCAAACCTTCTGAACTCCAGCAAACGCTGAACACTTACTTGAAAATCACAGGCCTGGACGACACACATGTATAAAGCACAGACTCCACCATCACTGCAGTCAGTATTTCATTCTTGAGGAGAACAGTCAATCATTTTGATATCCGTCGGCATACACTGATAACAAATGATGAGCTGCATTAATCATTAAAACACTCTCCACATGAGCTTTATGTGCTCTTGATCACAGACAACATGGAGTAGAAAACTACTTCCTGTCTGGAGGTGGACTGTGATTGGACACTGACAGCGAGGGAAAACAAAGGCTTCTGGGATATTACTGAATTAAAATGATGGTGTAGATTGACCATCAATGCATAAGACTCTGCTAAATGAACAAATGTAAATGTTTAAAAAACAGTGTTTTGATTGATGTTTTTTTTCCATAAATATATAATGTGTGTGTATCAATGGTTTGTTGTGCATAATAAACAGTGATTTGTAATGTTTTTGTTCTCTGAGACCATAAGGAAAATGGTAGCTCTTTATAGTAAGATCTTGTTTGTTATATTTGTTACAGTATTTATTCATATTTGCTAATATTACAGTTAATAAAAAATACAACAGTTCATTGAATGTTCATGTTAGTTCATAGTGCATTAATGAACATTAACAAATACAACTTTTGATTTTAATAATGTTGTATTAGTAAATGTTGATATTACAAGGAAAAACTAAGAGAACGCCTCAAGATGATCGGTTTACCTGACTTTATTGTGTAGGTATAAGTTTGAGTTGTTTTATTCTGTAAACTAACTATATTTCTCCCAAATTCCATAAAGTTTAGTTATTAAGCAGTAAAACAGTAATTATGTCAAAATTTATTTACATACATTTTTTTAGGCAAATATTGGCAAAGCATTAGAAAGCCAAATATATTATGCAACTTTATGAAATAAAGCCTATAATAACTGTATTCTTATTTCTTATAATAAACAGAGATTAAATGAAGGCTAAATTCTTGTTTGGACCTTGACATGCTCAGAGGTGGAAAGTCCAGGGGTCAGAAAGTAAAAGTCCTGCCATATTTTTTTTCCACCCACTGAAGCGGTGTTAAAGTTAATGAGATAATTAAGTGATTAATTGAGTGATGATTGAGCATTATTGAAGACACCTGATGATAACAAGCAGAATCACCACAGGAGAAAAATCACAATTTTTAAGACACCATCACAGAGGTCATGGTTTGCTTTAGTTGGGCTCTTGACCCTTGACTTTTTAATATTAGATCTTGTTTGGGCTGTTGTAACTGAGTTATAACAGCCAGACAAGCAAAGAGAAAAGATGGTCAGGTAACGTTGGTTGTGTTATCACATAATCATTATTTAATCTGAATCACTGAACTCATCTAGAGCCCAATCTCTGAGTTAGATTTACATTATTGATTACAGCAGCACTGTGATTCTACAGCACAAGATCCAGTTTTCTTCAAAATAATTCAAAGGTTTCATCAAAAGTTGTTCTTAGAAAAAAAGACTCTTATTTAGACACACAGATATCAAGAATCAGTCTGTGAATCTCAACAATGGTGAGAATAATTAAGCAATGTTGCAGTGCATTCTGGGTGCCACCAATCAAAACTCATCCACAGCTCCCATCATGCATTGCTGCATGAATAAATTATGAGATGAATTGTCTTAGTAATTTTCTTTATTCTCACTATTTAAATTTTGCTGTTTTTCTGTGACTTTTTAGTAGCTTGTTTTTTAATGTTCACAGTTGCTTGTCACCGTTGTTGAGATTCACAGGCTGATTCTTGATGTCTGTGTGTGCCTAAAAGACAGACTTTTCTTTTTTTGATCAGAACAACTTTTTAAAAAATTCTTATTTTATTGATAAAGCTGATCTTGTGCTGTAGAATCACAGTGCTGCTGTAATCAATAATGTAAATCTAACTCAGAGATTGGGCTCTAGATGAGTTCAGTGATTCAGATTAAATAATGATTATGTGATAACACAACCAACGTTACCTGACCATCTTTTCTCTTTGCTTGTCTGGCTGTTATAACTCAGTTACAACAGCCCAAACAAGATCTAATATTAAAAAGTCAAGGGTCAAGAGCCCAACTAAAGCAAACCATGACCTCTGTGATGGTGTCTTAAAAATTGTGATTTTCTCCTTTGGTGATTCTGCTTGTTATCATCAGGTGTCTTCAATAATGGTCAATCATCACTCAATTAATCACTTATTTATCTCATTAACTTTAACATCGCTTCAGTGGGTGGGAAAAAAAATATGGCAGGACTTTTACTTTCTGACCCCTGGACTTTCCACCTCTGGACATGCTTGACGTGTTCATGATTTATGTTTATGCATAAAACTAGTGATGTGTTTTAAAATGTGTTTTAAGAGAGTTTATTTATTAAAAAAAAAAAAAAAAGTGAATTTAAATAGGTCACGTTTTTACGACTGAACTTTTCCTATAATGGTGCATGACCTCAGGAATAAAGGTGAAGTTGTAATTTCATCAAGCAGCCAGTGGGGGGCAGCAATGTGGTAAAGACTTTGATGTAGACTTTGACTTTCCCACTCTGAATCAGCTGTCAGCTCTCGAGGTACTTTGATCTTATATGCGGAAATCAAACTGTTTTCTCAAGGAAAAATATTCCTGAAAACATCAAACTATTCCTCTATGGAAATCCATTTGAAAGAGTGTCAGAATTTAACTACCTATGATTATGGTTTGATAGCAAATGGAGAACACATACGGTATAAACATGACAGAGATTAAAAGCAAAAAAGTTATAATTTGATGAGGGCTATATCAGGATGTTGATGGTGCAGATAAAAACATCAATCATGAACATGTAGAGGCATGTTAAAGGGTTAGTTCACCCAGAAATGAAATTCTGGATTCTCAGCCTAAACATGGCCAAAGTTTCAAAACACGAGTTGGACGTATGATGGAGTAATTCTGTGCCAAATCCCCTACTTCCGGTTTTGGTACAGGATTCGGAGAGGTTTTTTTCGAGTGTGTCCTGTATGACGATAATGACATCAAAAGAGAGCGGAAGCTGAGAGATTTTTCAAAAATGGCTGTGTCCCAATTCAGGGGCTGCACGCTTTGAAGGCTGCATACATTAGGGTGACCATATTTTGATTACCGAAAACCAGGACACTTGGCCCAGCAATGAAATAGTCAAATGATACTCGAAGTTTACTCAAATATGCCTTATAATTTCAATACATTTAATGTAGGCCTATGCCTCCTCTGTATGGATATAAAATTGCTATATTACAAAATACTATCTAAAACCAAAGACACAAATTCAGATAGGCTTCTCAGAGGTTACTCAACATGTTTTATGACAAGTTTCAAAAATAATGAATGAAATAATGATAGAAATAATGTCTCTTCTGTATTAGAAAAATAATGAATAACTAAAAAAAATACCTCTGCTATATTAGCAATCCAAATTTAACAAAAATAGCTCTCACAAACTTAGAAAAACTAACAAAAAAATCTATATCTTTAATTTTCCTCTTCATCCTGTTTTTCTTCCTCATCCTTCTTGTTTGCCCATTTATATTTTGCTGTAGAGCTGATCTTTCCCAGCAGTTTTTTGTTACTTAACAAACAAGCATGAAAGTTATAAAGAAATTTATACAGGCCTATCAGCTGTTACATCACAAGGTACAAAGGAAGAGCACAACGAGCTGAACTCATAGTAGATGAAGGTTGCTCTGCTGTTACACGAAGTATCTGTTATTCAGTTACAGACGACTGCACAAATCATGCATAATAATGAAAACATATAAACTGTTACCTAGAAGTAAACAACTGTAGTTTAGGCATAAGTCAGCCACGACGCTGAGAATATAGTTACCTTTATGGAATAATCCACTAATGTCTTGAGATACAATGTGAACTAATATTCTCAGTTGCACGTGCATTATTAATATATGAATATTAACTCATTAATATTCATGTATGCTCCGCCTTCGGAAACTGAAAATCTCAGAAACCGAAAATCTCGTAACACCGGTCAATTTAATGGCCCAATGAAAAACAATGAAAACCAGGACATTTTCATCACTTTTTAAAAAACAACCAGGATGGCCAGGACAGACTTCGGTAAAGTTGGTTTTATATTCGCACATTCGCACATCCGTATTCGATAGCCTTGTTAATCACACTACATTGGACATTCAGTGGACATTCACAAGTAAATATGCCATTAAAACAATAGTTGCCTATTTTGATCGACTGTGAAAAATGTTGTAAGTTGACAATCGTTGGTTGTCAATATCATGTCGCTGTTTAAAATTTGCAAACATTAATTTATTGCACATTTATTGGAAAGTCTGAATTTATCAGAAGTCCGAATGTGCGAATATAAAACCAACTTTACCGAAGTGGACATGTCCTGGGAAAACAGGACGTTTGGTCACCCTAGCATACATCATCGGTCTAATTTAAGAAAAATAACCTTTAGATTGCAATGTAAGAAAGAAATTACAGTATTTTAATGAATATCAGTCAACAACAAGTTACTTTTCTTAAATATGACATCCTTGATGAAGAATTCAGCCTTCAAATGTGACCTCCGGAGGACGCAGCCTCTGAAATGAGACGCAGCTCCTGTCACTGAAGGAGTGTGTTTTTGGTTGTGAGGGAAAGATTACCTTTTTCAGCTTCCCAAAGAACCCAGCGTTAAGGGAACAGAGGATGAAGTTTGTTTTTCCGGGGCAGCAACGGAGTTATGTATGTATGTTTGTTTGTTCCCGGGATTTTGGTGATGAATTCTTTGTAAACAAGTCCCAGTTCGGCGCTGGATTTGCAGATCGCGGGTGGTGAGTAAAGCTGCATCAGATGTCTGTGTTTTGTTGGCAATCAGCGCGCAAGTGCAAATAATGTAAACAACACGAACGTTTTTGTTCCCTTTTTTATTTATAATGATGTTGCAGCTAACAGACGATCTTTATGCAGAAGCTGCACACGCTCGTGACTCTTTAGCTCTTTAGCTTTATCTATCTTTTATAAATATGACAAAACTAAAGACTTTTCGGAGATATGAAGGATGCATTGTTACTCTATATGTACACAAGATTAATATGAGATTGGCAGAAACCGTGTGTGATACCCCCTCTTTAACAACATTATCAGATATCATGTGTCCAAGAAACATGGCTTAAACCACAGAGCTTTGTCCTGGATATAAAACAATTAGGAAGGATTAGGATTAATGAGTGGTGGTAGGTATTTGATAAAAATGGGGTTGCATATTGTAACGAATGGGGACTCGTGATCCAATTGCGAGCTTTTATTAAAAGTGAGCATGGTCATACAAGCAGGGTCAATCAGGAGCAAACAGGAACAGCAAGGGACAGGCAGAGTCGTAGTCAGGGTACAGGCAGTAGATCAAGGCAGGCAGATATCACTCACAGAACAGCAGACAAGGCAAGGGTCAGGACAGGCAGCAACGGGTCAATAACGGGTAACAGGCAGGAACGGTAACAACAGGCAGACAGGAAATAAACGCTCGGAATTGTACACAATGTGAAACAAGACTTCGCGATCAGATGGTGTGAGTGAGAGTCTTTTATAGTCCAGGTAATGAGCTGCAGCTGGGTGTGGTGATTAGTGAGGAGTGTGTGCATGGCTGTATGTGGCAACAGGTGATTGGTGTGGAGTGAACATGTGATTGGCAGGGAGGATTGTGGGAAGTGTAGTCCAGAAACTGACAGGAGCAGACGGTGATCGTGACATAACGCCCCCCTTCCAGAAGGAACGTCCTCACGATGTAAATGGCACGAATAGGGAGGGGGGGTGGGTGCATTGGAGCTACAGTGGGAACATGGTCTCCAATGCAGGTTCCAGGGCAGCCACGGTGGATCAGGTGCCACGGGTAACCATGGCGGGTCAGGTGCTATGGGCAGCCAGTGCAGGTCAGGAGTGCCATAAATCCACGGCGGGTCAGGTGGCTCGGGCAGCCACGGCAGGTCAGGTGGTTCAGGCGACCATGGCAGGTCAGGTGGCTTGAGCAGCCACGGCAGGTCAGGTGGTTTGGGCAACCACGGCAGGTCAGGTGGTTCGGGCAGCCACGGCAGGTCAGGTGGCTTGAGCAGCCACGGCAGGTCAGGTGGTTCGGGCAACCACAGCAGGACAGAGTCCATAGATGACCCCAGCGGGTCAGAGTCCATTAGTGGCCATACTAAATTGCAGTCCAAAGGTGGCCATAACAGTTCAAAGGCCCATGACGACAGTGGTCGGGCAAGGTCCCCACCCACAAGCTCCCCACCCTCAGGTATACTGCCCCCCCAAAAAAGTTCTTGGGGATTTCAACGGGGTCCGTTGCGGGCTCGTGGGCAAGGAGTTCGGGTGGCTCTGGCAGGGCAAGGCGTTTGGGCGGCGCCGGCAGGGCAAGACGCTTGAGTGGCGCCGGCAGAGCAAGGAGCTCAGGTGCAGCAAGAAAGACCTCTGGAGTGGTCTCCGGGCCCACAGCGGGCTCTGGGAAGGCCTCCGATCCCTGAAGAGTGAAAGAAGCCTTCTTCCTCCTCCTCCTCCTCTTCCGAGGGTGAGGCGATGGTTCACCGGTTGGAGCGGGTTTTGGAGCGGACTCAATGGCTGGAACGCCCCCTACATCCTTGAGCACCGCAGGGGCGGCCATCTTGCCCGTGGGCACTGTCAAAGCAGCCATCTTGTCCATCGCGTCCAGGGCGCTTGAGTGCATTGCAACCGGCGAACTTGAGAGCGTTGCAACAGACGAACTTGAGAGCGTTGCAGCAGACGAACTTGAGAGCGTTGCAACAGACGAACTTGAGTGCGAAGCGGCCGGCTGGCTTGAGTGCGAAGCGGGCGACTGGCTTGAGTGCGAAGCGGCCGCGGGCTTGAGAGCGAAGCGGCCAGTGGAGGCTTAGGGATGCCAGCCACTCGGGCTGAAATCAGCGGTGGATCAGTCACACTGGAACGCAACCCTCTCCTCTCTCGGACAGATCCAGAGACGTGACGTGAAGCTAGATGATCAATGGAGACTTGACTTGGCTCTGGAAGATCAACGAAGACGTGGCGTTGCTCTAGATCAGCAGAGATGTGATGTGATGTTGTTGTGGTAGCCGCCATTTTGTGAGTGTTCTCTTTAGCGGCCGCCATGATGTGATTCACCATGGTGTCGTATTCCTCCGCAATACCCACAATAAAACGTGAACCAACAGTGATCAGGGCAAAGTCCAGAAATTCCACGAATGACCCTCGGGAACCATTGGTGAGTAAACTGCTCTTTAGTGGTTCGTTTAATCCATAAGCAAAAAAGTCAATGAGGGCACAGTCCGGCAGATCAGATAAATAAGCAACATCCAGGAACTTCTGAATATGATCCTCAAGGTTAGAGTTACCTTGGCGAAGGCTGACGAGACACATTGCTGGGTCCATGCTGAGGCTGGTAATGCTCGTAGAAGCTACTGGATCTTTGTGCGGCGAAGTCTTCTGTAACGAATGGGGAGTCAGGCAGGGATCCAATTGCGAGCTTTTATTAAAAGTGAGTGTGGTCATACAGGCAGGGTCAATCAGGAGCAAACAGGAACAGCAAGGGACAGGCAGAGTCGTAGTCAGGGTACAGGCAGTAGATCGAGGCAGGCAGATATCACTCACAGAACAGCAGACAAGGCAAGGGTCAGGACAGGCAGCAACGGGTCAATAACGGGTAACAGGCAGGAACGGTAACAACAGGCAGACAGGAAATAAACGCTCGGAATTGTACACAATGTGAAACAAGGCTTCACGATCAGATGGTGTGAGTGAGAGTCTTTTATAGTCCAGGTAATGAGCTGCAGCTGGGTGTGGTGATTAGTGAGGAGTGTGTGCATGGCTGTATGTGGCAACAGGTGATTGGTGTGGAGTGAACATGTGATTGGCAGGGAGGATTGTGGGAAGTGTATAATTTCTGAGTGTTTATATTCCTGTCTGCCTGTCTGTTCCCTGATATTTGACCCGTTGCTGCTTGTCCTGACCCCTGCCTTGTCTAATGTCCTGTGAATGATATCTGCCTGTCCTGACCATTGCCTGTTCCCTGATTACGACTCTGCCTGTTCCTTGCTGTTCCTGTGTGATCCTGATTGACCCTGCCTGTACGACCACTCTTACTTCTAATAAAACGCTGCAAATGGATCTCTGTCTGAGTCCCGCTACGTTACGGAAGACCTCGCAACGATCCAGCAGCTTTCCTGGAAAACGTTTATCCGGTATGGACATTACTCAATTATTGTTGTGGAGTACGCAGGGTACACGATCACTAGAGGAATATGTGAAGGAGTATTTGGACATTGCCTATCTCTCTGATCTGCCTGACTACGCACTGATAGACTTCTTCTGTGATGGCGTTAACCAACCACTTAAATCACAACTCATCCGTGAACTCATCTCTAAGTCACTTCATTGATTATGCTTTATTGACTGTTGGCTCTCCGTTTACTGTGGGTGTTGTGGAGACATACGAAACCTCGTTTGATGACGTAATGGCCGCTGCACCAGTGCACACTAACAAGATGGCGGGTACCATAACAACAACACAGCATCAAGTCACAGATCTTCATGAGCAAAGTCAACTCACCACTGATCGCTCAGAGTCATGTCACGTTACTGGTCCCATCCGAGAGCGGAGAGGATTACGTTCCAGTGTGGTTGATCCACCGCTGATTTCAGCGCGAGCGGCTGGCATTCCTAAGCATCAACCGGCCGCTTCGCTCTCAAGGCCGCCGGCCGCTACGCTCTCAAGCCCGGCGGACGCTTCGCACTCAAGCCCGGCGGACGCTTCGCACTCAAGCCCGGCGGTCGCTTTGCACTCAAGCCCGGCGGCCGCTTCGCTCTCAAGTTCGTCTGTTTCAACGCTCTCAAGTTCGTCTGTTTCAACGCTCTCAAGTTCGTCTGTTTCAACGCTCTCAAGTTCGTCTGTTTCAACGCTCTCAAGTTCATCTGTTTCAACGCTCTCAAGTTCATCTGTTTCAACGCTCTCAAGTTCGCTGGTTGCTATGGACTCATGTTCACTGGTTGCAACGCACTCAAACGCCCTGGACGCGATGGACAAAAGGGCTGCTTTGCCAGTGCCCACGGGCAAGATGGCCGCCCCTGCGGTGCATAAGGATGCAGGGGGCGTTCCAGCCACTGAGTCTGCTCCAGAACCCGCTCCAACCAGTGAACCATCGTCTCACCCTCAGAAGAGGAGGAGGAGGAGGAGAAAGGCGTCCTCCTCTCCTCAAGACGCAGACGCCCTTCAAGAGGCCGCTGTGGGCCTGGAGACCACTCCTGAGGTCTCTCCTGCTCCGCCCAAGCGTCTTGCCCTGTCGGTGCCTACTGAGCTCCTCGCTCTGCCGGCGCCACCTGTGCTTCTTGCCCTGCTGGCGCCACCTGTGCTCCTTGCCCTGCCGGCGCCACCTGAGCTCCTTGCCCTGCCGGAGCCACCCGAACTCCTTGCCCACGAGGCCGCAACGTACCCGTTGAAATCCCCAAGAACTTTTTGGGGGGGGCAGTATACCTGAGGGTGGGGAGCTTGTGGGTGGGGATCCTGCCCAGCCACTGCTGTCATGGCCACCCATGGACTGTAGCCCACAAGGGCCATTTCTGGACTGTTACCCACCATGGTCATCTATAGACTCATTGCTGCGGCTGCCCAAGCCGCCTAACCTGCCGTGGTTGCCCAGGTCACCTGACCTGCTGTGGTTTCCCGAGCCGCCTGACCTGCCGTGGCCGTCCGAGCCACCTGACCTGCCGTGGCCGCCCGTAGCACCTGACCCGCCATGGCCGCCGTGGCACCTGACCCGCCGTGGCCGCCCGTGGCACCTGACCCGCCGTGGCCACCCGTGGCACCTGACCCGCCGAGGCTGCCCGAGGCTCCTGACCCGCTGTGGTGCCTAGAGTTCCTGGACCTGCCCTGGAGACCTCCATACCTGTCTGCACTTCCAGTATCACTTGCCAGTAGGTCTCCAGGGCACCCACCCCCCCTCCCCGATTGTACCATCTATGGCGCAAGGAGGGGGACATTCGGGAGGGGGACATTCTGTCACAAATCCTGTCAGTTCCCTGACTACATTTCCCATCATCCTCCCTGCCAGTCACATGCTCACACTCCACTCCAATCATCATCAGCCACATACACCTGAAGCACATTATCTGACTATAAAGGACTCTCACACACACCACCTCACCGCGAAGTCTTGATTACCCTGGTATCATTTCTGAGCGTTTATATTCCTGCCTGCCTGTCTGTTGCCGTTATTGTCTGTTCCCTGATATTTGACCCATTGCTGCCTGTCCTGACCCCTGCCTTGTCTAACGTCCTGTGAATGATATCTGCCTGTCCTGACCATTGCCTGTTCCCTGATTACGACTCTGCCTGTTCCTTGCTGTTGCTGTCTGATCCTGATTGACCCTGCCTGTACGACCACTCTTCTAGAAAAAACGCTGCAAATGGATCTCTGTCTGAGTCCCGCTATGTTACAACCTGATTCTATCATTAATTATCAGATAAAAAGAGCTCAGGCCAGGAGAAATGTCAAGGGAGCTAAAATGAAAAAAAGGCTGATCGACTTTCTGCTTTCACTTAGAAGAGATTCAAAGCTATACAGACCTATTGCTCTTACATCTAATCTATGTAAATTAATGGAGAGAATGATTGCAAATCAGCTGTACTATATATATCAGAGAGCAAACAATTAATAGCATCATACCAACATGGTTTTCACCCTGGACATTCTGCAATGGATGCACTAATAAGGTTAGAAACGGATGTTAAAAAGGCATTGGCAATGAAAGAGGTACTGATAGCTGTGTATTTTGGCATTGAAAAGGCTTATGACATGATGTGGAAAGAAGGATTATTATTAAAGAATTGGGGGAAGACTTTATAATTGGGTAATAAGTTTTATGTTATTATTCAAGTGAGAGTAGGAGATATTTGATCAAATATGGTCAGGGTGGAAAATGGTACTCCCTAAAGAAGCGTTATTAGTCCTATTTTTTTTTAAATATCATGATTAATGTTATTTTTGAAGGAATTAATCAAAATATTAATTAAGCACTATATGCAGATGATGGAATATTGTGGAAAAGAGGAAGAATTATTACTTTCATTATTCAAAAAAATCAAAAAGCAGTAGGGATGGTCATTAGGGGTTTTAAAGTTTCCACAACTAAATCTTGTCACTTTTCACCCGAAAGAAGATATAGGACCAGATGTACAGTTGCATATATATAATCAGCCATTGGAAAGAGTGATGAAATTTAAATATTTAGGTTTATAGATGATTGTAAACTGACTTGGAAAACACATATAGAATTTATTGAAAAGAACTGTAATAAAGTACTTAACCTAATGAGATGTTTGGCAGGATGGGATTGGGGTGCAGATAAACAATCAATGATGGGAATAGACTCTATAGTAGATTATGGACAGTGATGGGAATAACGGCGTTATAAATAACGCGCGTTACTAACGCCGTTACTTTTTTCAGTAACGAGTAATCAAACGAATTACTTTTTCTCCCGTTACAACGCCGTTAGCGTTACTGACAAAAAAAATGCCTCGTTACTATAATTGAGCTCACTGATGCGGTTTTCATCCGAGTAAGCTCTCTCTCAGCCATAGGACCTGCAAAGTTTTTTTTCTCTGGTGTGTGCTGCGGTTAGTCATACACAAATATAATTTTAAACTGATAATAATGTATGATGCGCTGTGTGTGTGTCTGTCAGAGCATGCGCGCGAAGCGCGAGCTCAAACCAGAATACCCTTTTTGATGCTTGATCGAAAATATGTGAAATGAGTTTTTTTCTAGTCGACTAGTAGTTGTTCATTTAAGCTATTAGTTGACTAATCACATTTATATTATTTTAATTTCTTAAATACTGGAGAGAATAAACCATAATACGGAGCGTTTACATAATATAGGCTATAGCACTCAAGGGCACGCACAATTGCCATAAAGAACCGGCAAAAGTAATGATTATGAGTGTGACAAAAACAGCAAGGAGACATTTTAATTGTTTATTAATAAAGTAATGTTTTCTGAATCAGTGTCGGCTGCAAAGATGAAGTTGACATTGCTGATTCTCATTGCTGATCATCTGCTCATATGGACGCGCCTAGAGAGATAACGCACATTTCATTCGGATTAGGCTATATAATCAGAGTAGCCTCTTTCTTTTCGTGTTTAATTACTTCATTTTCGTTAAAGTAGATATTTCAAGCATATATAGATATATTTCTCATGTCTGCGAGGCAAGCAGCCTCTGAGTTTCGGTTCATTTAGCCTATAAGACGCGCTCCAGTTCACGCGCCAGTGATCGCGCCCGCGCCTCCATGTCATGATTTTATTGTCTGCTATATTTGCTTGTTATATATTAAATCCAAGCAATTGGTTGATGAAACATTGATTAAAATTAAGATACAATTTTTACAAAACGAAATTCACTTTAAAGAGAGGCTTTCTATAAAACAAAACTTAATGAAGTGTTTAAAATCATGTCTGACCCACTCCATGTCTCCCGATATATTTGCGCATCTTATGATGCATCTTACTCATGCTGTTCACTTTTCATAATCGAATAAATGGATTTAAAACATAACATAAGACTATTTAAACATAAATATGAAACTACGTTTTCTTTAATGGCTACCAACACAGTACAAGAAATTTCATGTCGTGAGCAAGAGCGGATCATGAGTCAGGAGTCGCATCAAGAATAATTTATTCTTAGACTTATATGTAATATTGGGGGCATTCAATTTATTTGGCATAGGCTATTTTTTTTTTTTTTTTAAGTAACGCAATAGTTACTTTCCCTGGTAATTAGTTACTTTTATAATGATGTAACTCAGTTACTAACTCCGTTACTATTTGTGAGAAGTAACTAGTAACTATAACTAATTACTTTTTTAAAGTAACGTGACCAACACTGATTATGGATGCATTATGTATGGGTCTGCATCCACATCGTTGCTAAAGGAATTGGATGTTATTCAATACAGAGCATTAGGATGCATTCTATGAGCTGCTAAAACAATACCAGCAGCAGCAATGCAGGTGGAGCTATCAGAAATGCCTTTAAATTTGCGGCATCAAAAACGATCTATTGTTACAATTGCTGGTTGTAAGCATAAGCACGCACGACGAGGAAGATATAAACATAACAATCTTTAATAAATCCACAGGTAAGGTAATCCACAGACAGGTTCATCGGAGAGACAACCACGCAATACACAAACGATACCGGACAATGCTGGACAGGAAACACAAGGCTTATACACAGGGAAACTAGGAGGGTGATTGAACACACTGAATGTGATGATTGGGGTCATCAGTAACCATGGTGACTAACTAGTGGCGGAAAATGGTAGAACACGAGTCCAAAACAGAGTGCACATGTAACATCTATGGCATATTGGATAAGTTTAAATGGCCATAATAATAATCATATAGCTAGGGAAGTATTAAGAGGAAGTTGGGAGATTAAACATTTACAGGATTTGCATGAAAGGCACAGTATACACCTTGTTAAATGTCTCATTGGCTTAAATGTATGGCAAGCCGTTTTGACTTTTATTCACATCTCAGGATATGAATTCTTGATATCAACAATTCAGTTGTTGATATCAGGAATTACATTTCCACTAGTAACAATGTAAATACTTGATATCAACATTTGAATTTCCACTAGTAAAAACTAGAATTCTTGATATCTGTAATTGTATTTTCACTAGTGAAATGTCACCATAGGCTGCCATTCAAATTCAATTGTTGATATCAAGAATTGATTTCTTACTAGTTGAAATTCCAATTTCACATATCAGAAATACAATTCTTACTAGTAAAAATCGTAATTTTTGATATCAATAATTACATTGCTACTAGTAAAATGCAAATTTTTGATATCAAGAATTCAATTGTCACTAGCTGAAATGTCAGTTCTTGATATCAACAATTGAATTGCTACTAGTAAAAATGTATAATATCTGAAAATATTAAAAAATATTAAAAAATTAAAAAAATATATAAAAAATATTTAAAAAATATAAAAATATTAAAAAAATTGATATCTGAAAATGTATTTCTGATATAAATATAATTTCAAATATCTAAAATGGCGTTCTTACTAGTAACAATCACATTCATGATATCAGAAACTAACATTGTCACTAGTGACAATCAAATTATTGATATCAAAAATTAACATTGTTACTAGTACCAATTAAATTTTTTGATGTCAAGAACTGACATTTCAACTAGTGACAACTGAATTATTGATATCAAAACTTATGATTTTTACTAGTAAGAATTGTATTTCTGATATGTGAAATTGGAATTTCAACTAGTAAGAAATCAGTTCTTGATATCAACAATTGAATTTGAACGGCAGGGTGACATTTCACTAGTGAAAATACAATTACAGATATCAAGAATTCTAGTTTTTACTAGTGGAAATGTTGATTCTTGCACTCTCAAAAAATATGTGTTAATTAATAACAAATTTTTGTGTTATTTTTTATGACACATTTTGTCTCATTTTGTGTACATAATTGACACAAATCGTGTAAATATAACACAGTGTGTAGAAAATGAGCAGGAATAACACATGGTTGAGAAACTTAAAAGTAACACAAAATGTGTTGTCCTTAACTAGACACGTGTGTTAAGATATAACACAAGTTGTGTTGTTTTTAACACATCTGATTTAAGATATGAACAATTGTCATTGTTACTAGTACAAATGTAATTCCAGATATCAAGAATTAACATTTTAACTAGTGAAAATTGAATTGTTGATAACAAGAATTCATATCCTGAGAATGAATAAAAGTAAAAACGGCTTGCCATATAAATGCATGTTTCACTTGTTCAAGGATTTGCAATGATTAAATACATGTAAATACAAGGGAGACATTTTATAGGCTTTATGGTTATATATATATATATATTAATATATTTTCAAACTGATATGGTTAAAGGTATTTGTTCTCAGTTTATACGAATTAGTTCATAACAAAAAATAGTTTGTATTTTCCATTAACATGGTAATTAAAAATCCTTATTGTACATCATGATATCTTATGCACGTGAACAGAAAAGTTACTTTATTTAAAAGTATTGTTGACATCAATCCGATCAAAATCCACGTAAAAAACAGCTTTTATTTAACAAAAGAAAATTACTTGTATGGGTGGCGCAACTATGACTGTTTAAGCCCCGCCCTCACCAGTGGCGCCCCCAGAAAATTTTAATAGGAGTGGCCAGACGAGGCCACAGCAATTCTTGGGGTGGCACAAAAAAAAAAAAAAAAAAAAAAAAATAATAATAATAATAATATATATATATATATATATATATATATATATATATATATATATATATATATATATATATATATACACACACACATTTACCTCAGATTTCATTATGGTTTCATAATTACCGAGGTCATAAAATATAGTTTGCTAGGGGGGTTCGGGGGCATGGTCCTCCGAGAAAATTTAGATTTCTCTGGTGTACATTTGTGCATTTTTAAGACGTTTTAAGGCCAACAAATTGGATAACAATAGCTTTAAAACCATGTTAACAAATACATGCATTCACAGTTTTGAGGCAGCTTTAATCGCATGTGTGGTAATTTCATGACTTAACTTACAACAGAGCAATGACGGTCATTGCTCGTATTATTTTGGGCTTTATTTAAGCGCTAATAAAATAATTATGCAGCGCGCGCCGGCGCATTTGCGCATGCAATTCTTGAGTGCGCGCCGCGAGCACAGAATAACAGCTGATTGGACCTGTTCATTTTTTTGAATTTTACTGACAAAGTCTGACAACATCTCATCTGACCGCAGTTCACTGTTGTTCAACTGAAGCTCCCTCGTCGTCACTTGTAGCCTATCTTTTCCAATTTTCATTGATTCAACTTCAACGTTCAAAAAGCTGATTCATTCAGTTAAGAAACAGCGCCATTTGTTGTTCAGGGACGCAATACAATGCTCTGGATTTCATCTGAACTATATTCGTTGGCGAAATTGTGCAAAAACAGGCAATGATGTCTAAAATGTAAACATGAATAAAATTTATATAACATTTGTTATGCTAATATCTGGAGAAAAACGGCACTCTTCATGTGATATTTATTAACAGTGAAAGCGTGCACTCTAAATGCGCACCGACACTAGTCTAATCTACAAGACAACATCACATACAGGGATGTCAGATCGATTGTGCATCGTTAAAACAACAATTATGATAAAATCGTAGACTAAATATATCGCACACCTCTACCCTACCCTCTTCACAGTATAAATAATATTTGAAATTCAGGTCTGTAGACATTACTATTTAGACTCTTGGTGGCAGTGAAACAACTACTCTGGTGGCGTCAGTCAATCTATCTTTTTTGGTGGCATTTTATTTTCTTTCACTTCATGAACTTGTGAATTTACATTATGCATTTAAATTAATAGTACCCAATGCAAAATCATACTGGGGTGGCCACAGGGGTGGCCAGAGTTTATGCAGGGGTGGCCGTGGCCACCCTTTGGGGGCGCCACTGGCCCTCACTTCCAGCAGAGACCGCCTTCTCAGTTCTGTGGCTGCAGTGCGGAATCTCCGAGTCACGGGACAATGAGGGAAGACCGTGATATTATTTAAGGATTTAGTGCTGCGAGGATGCTGCGTCTGCGCCAGTCACCTAAAAGAAGAGGAAGAAGAAGATGCTGCGTCTGTTCCGAATTAAAACATGGTTGTTTGAAGTCGAACTCGAACAAACCTTAAGGCAGTCCAGTTATTGTGGCAGACTGAGAAGAATCGGTGATGTTTCCACATGTGTAACGTCTAAAATAGCCTATAACTGGCAAAATGTTTCAGACGCTCTCGTTTAAAAAATGTTTCCTTTATTTTAGTTACGTGATGATCTGGATTATTTCTCACCCTTGTCTAAATGATGCACATCAAGGTAAGAACTAAGTTCATTTGTTTCCTGCTGAGTCACATCTACAAATGTATAAACATTTTGAGTTTAAGGTTGTCAAATTGTCACTGGTTTCGACTTGCATGATAAAGGAGCAAACTGCTTAACGTTGAGCGTTTTATCACGATGATGAGCTATTATAGGCTACTTACGTTCACAACGCATAAGGTTATTGATTCAAAGATCATTCAAAAATCTTCTTGGTTTCAATATGAGAAGGGTTGTATATTCAGGGTGTTTTTGCAGAACTCGAGGTGGAAAATTTCATCAGGGTTTTTGTCCCAGGATTCATAATTTAATTTAAATTTGGGGCCCCAGATTTCACAGCCATACAGGCTTGATCGGAAATTTTCAGCCAGTTTAATAGGTGGGTTGAATTTGATCAGTGACTTAAGCCCTGCATGCCTTATCGGTCAGATCTAATCAGTGACATTGATATTTTTTATAGTCAGTAGATTTTAATGAGGCTGCAGCCTTGATGGACTCCTTCCTGACTGAAATAATCAGTCGGTCTGTCGTTGATCTTGACTCAGCAGTTCTCTCTCTCTCTCTCTCTCTCTCTCTCTCTGTCTGTGCGCATGTGCGGCGTGGCTGTTGGGAGTGTGTGGGTGAGGAGCGTGTGGAGTTGCTGAGTGAGTTTCTAACTTTTCCTTTTTCAGTTTAATTTTATTTATTTATTTCTAATTTTGTTGTAAGTTAGAAGAGAAGTTGTCAGCTGATAAAGATGGGTTTAAATTCGGATGGTTTTTCCAATCTGTCGGCTCGGCACGCGTGCAAGTGCATGCCGGCAGATGAGTCAATTTCCATTGAGAATGTTTTGGTTGCTATTGGTCGCGAAATAGGTGCACAAAACATAATGTCTGCGTCGAGAATGAATAAAGCAATTGTCGTATTTCTGAAAGAAATCGAAATGGTTAGTCATTTGGTGGAGTGTGGTTTGACTGTTCAAGATGTGTTTGTACCAGTCTTGCCTTTGTCTAATCTTTCGAAAAAAGTGATGATATCAAATGTACCTCCGTTTATTTCTGATAAAGCGCTTGAGTCTATTTTAGCTCGTTATGGAAAATTGGTTGGGCCGATTAAAATGATCCCGCTGGGACTAAAAACTCCAGATTTGAAGCATGTCATGTCTTTTAGACGTCAGGCTCTGATGATATTAAGTGCTGAATTTGAAACGTTGGATGTGTCTGTTAAATTGACAGTATGTGATAGGGACTATACGATCTTCATCACTACTGAGACCATGAAATGCTTTATTTGCGGAAAATATGGCCACATTAAAACAGGCTGTCCAGTGGTTAAAGAGGCTCAACGCGCAAGAAATAGTTCCGAATCTGATTCAGTGCAAGATGTTGTGGAGAAAGATTTAGTTAAACGGACTACAGAAAGTGTTGCTTATGATTTGAATGCGGAAATTTCCGCGTCTACTGAAATGGGAGAACAGTTGCGTCAGGATGATAGTATTGAAATTACAGATGCGACAGTTCCTGACGTTAGACAGAGTGGAACGAATGATCCTGTAGAGACTGTTGAGGGGTTAAAACAGTCTGGAGAAAAAGACAGGCCTAAAGTGAGTGATGTCTTGGATGAGGTACAGGCATCAAGCAGTAACATGATTCAAAATGATGCTGATCTGTTGGTTGAAAAGCCAACATCACAAGTTGTTGACAGTGAATTGGATAGTGAGTGTTCAGATTTAATCACTGATGAATTGGATGAATTAAGCTCTCAGGAAAGTACTGTTGGGAGATTCAGGAAGTCTCGACTTTATAGTCTGGAAAAGTTAAATGACTTCTTGAATGCTACAAAAAATCAGAGAAAACCAAAGATTGAAATGTACTTTCCTGATCTAAAGCTTTTTATTGATTCCTCTGTAAATGCTATGAAGAAAGCTACACTTGAGGAATTAGATCAGCCTAAGCGTTATCGTTTAAAAAAGTTTGTAAGTGCTGTTAGAAAAAGAGTAAAGAAAAGTCCTTAAAGAGGTATTATGTATTGGAAATTACATCTATATCGATATTTATTCAATTTCTCTTTTTTCTTTTTCTTTCTCATCCTGATGGTATCCTTTAACATTGGATCCTTAAATGTAAATGGATGTAGAGATGTACGAAAGAGATCGACTTTATTTAAGTATTTACAACTTAAAAAAGCAGATGTAATTTTGTTGCAAGAGACTCATACTGATGCCTGTAATGAGACTGATTGGATAAATGAATGGGAGGGCAGCATTAGTCTTAGTCATGGTACGAATCTGAGTGCTGGTGTTGCGTTTTTATTTTCAAAACGTGTTAAAGATAATCCAGTTATTTTAGAAATAATACCTGGACGCCTTCTTCGAGTTGATATAGTAATAGGTAATAATAGTTTTGCTTTTTATAATATCTATGCTCCTAATATAGGAAGTGAGCGTGGTGATTTTTTTTAAAAAACTTTCTGAAGAAATGTTGAAGTGTTCAGATGATAAGATTGTTGTTATAGGTGGTGATTTTAATTGTACTGCAGATCATGAATTAGATAGGAACCATGAAGAACCTCATTTTGGTTCAGTAGATGCATTAAAATCTTTAATTAATAGACATAATCTCATAGATTTATGGAGGGATGCTTATCCTAATGTTAAACAGTATACTTGGTTGAAAATTAACTCAAATCATGTTTCTGCTGCAAGATTGGATCGTTTCTATACTGAGGAATGTAACAAAGGAAGATTTTTTAGTAATCGTATATCTCCTACATCTATGTCAGATCATCATTATATTTCTATGTCTATGTCTGTTTTGTCACCTAAATCCTATAAGTCACATTGGCACTTTAACAATACATTACTTCAAGACCATATCTTTATGCACTCCTTTGGTATTTTCTGGAAATCTTGGAGAGAAGAGAGAAGTAGTTATTCATCTCTAAGTCAATGGTGGGATCTGGGAAAAGTGCAGATAAAAGCTTTTTGTCAACAATACACTGCAAATAATACTGAGAACTTGAAAGTTAAGATGAAGATGATAGAGCAAGAAATTCTTCAACAAAGCCTTCATAATCAGGGAGGAGGTGATATCATTAAGCAGAATAAAGTTTTTTTGAAGGACTTATTGGAGGAACAGGAGAAGGAGACATTTGTCAGATCAAGATATGTGAAGTGCAATGAAATGGATGCTCCAACTTCTTTTTTTTTCGGATTGGAGAAAAAGTCAAAAGAGCAGAAATTTTTCCACAGATTGAAACTTCCTAATGGTAATGAAATAACCAATCAACGTGAGATCATAGGTTCTGCTATTTCTTTTTATGAGAAACTTTATCAGTCAGAACTTTGTGATGAAGCAGCAGTTGAAGAAATTCTTCTAGATCTTCCACAGTTGTCTGAAGAAGAAAAGATGGAATTGGAGGAATTCTTGACTTTTTCTGAACTTTCAAGTGCTGTGCAAGGGCTGAACAGTGGCAAATCGTCGGGTGTGGATGGCCTATCTGCTGAGCTTTTTTAAAAGCTTTTGGAATGTGATTGGATATGATCTGTATGATGTTTTTTTGGAGTCCTTTAACCAAGGTGTTTTACCCTTAAGCTGTCGAAGAGCAGTGTTGACATTAATCCCCAAGAAAGGAGATCTTGGACTCTTGAAGAATTGGCGTCCTGTGTCATTGCTGTGTACTGATTTTAAAATACTGTCAAAAGCTATAACTAATAGGTTGAAGAAATGTATGGGAACCATAATTCATGAAGATCAGTCATATTGTATCCCTAAAAGGACAATTTTCGACAACTTATTTTTGTTAAGAGACATTATTGCAGTTGCAAAAAAACATCAAATTGATATTGGACTCTTATCTTTAGATCAAGAAAAAGCTTTTGACAGAGTGGATCATTTTTATTTACTAAAGACACTGAAGGCCTTTGGCTTTGGACCACAATTTGTCTCCTGTATTAAACTGCTTTACAGTGAAATTTTCAGTATGCTTAAGATTAATGGTTGTTTAACTAGACCTTTTGCAGTAACAAGGGGTATACGACAAGGATGTCCTCTTTCTGGACTTTTATATTCAATTTCTATTGAGCCTTTGTTGTCATATTTGAGGAAACGACTGTATGGTTTTTGTATTCCTGGTTTTCCAGAAATCCCACCTGTAAAACTCACAGCTTATGCCGATGATATCACTGTTTTTATAAGGAACATTGATGATATGGCTGCTTTGACTTCTAGTTTGAAAATCTTTCAAAAAGCTACATCTGCTAGAATTAATTGGGATAAGTGTACATCCCTTCTGTTAGGTGAGTGGAAGAATATGGATCCTCCCCAACTTCCACAACAATGTGAGTGGATTAAAAATGGTTTTAAAGTTCTTGGGGTGTATTTAGGTTCTGATACTTATATGAAAAAGAATTGGGAAGGGTTAGTTGACAAAATTGTAGGGAAACTACAGAAGTGGAGATGGATCCTCCCAAAGTTATCTTTTAGAGGGAGATGTTTAATCATTAATAATTTGGCAGCCTCAATGTTGTGGCACAGATTTACAGTGTTGAACCCCCCTGAAGAGTTATTGATTGTTATTCAAAAATCCTTCGTTAATTTCTTTTGGGATGGTTATCATTGGGTTCCTCCTGGAGTTTTATATCTCCCAGTTATAGAAGGAGGTCAAGGACTTATAAATCTGGAGGCAAGAGTTAAGACAATGAGGTTTCAGACATTACAAAAGCTATTGTATTGTTCAGATAAGATACCCTGGATTGCATTAGGTTTGTCTGTTTTAAAAAGTATTGGGGGAATTGGATTATCTAAGCAATTGTTCTTAATTGAAAAATCTTTTGTTTCAAAGTTTCAAAGTTTTTCTTCTTCTAATTTTTATGTATCTGTATTAAAAGCCTGGCAAGTGTTTACAAAATTTAGAGATGATAATGAACATTGTGGTGTTTTAGAACCATTGTTTTTTAATTCTCTCTTTAGAATGAATTCTTCTATTTTGAGTTCAGTGATTAATCGGTTTTTAAACACAGGAATATCTACTGTAAAAGATTTAATTGATTTTTCAAAGGGTCAATGGTATGCGACTAAAATAATAGCTAATAAAGTTGGTCTTAGATCAGAAAGATATGTTGAGGGGATAATTGGGCAGCTTAAAAAATCTTTTCCTCAGTCTTTCTTGACCCATGTAAATAATGTTATCGAGAATGGTGAAAGGTCTTTGAGTTTTCCAGATCTTAGAGTTAATATAATTTTAGATCTGGATACAGACCTAAATAATACTTTATTGAAAGGATTTGAAAATGTTTCATTTCACAATGCTGATAAAAAGATATTGTATTGTATGTGTGTGAAATCCCTGTTTTTTACTCAACTGAAAAGACGTGTTGATACTAAATGGAGAGAATATCTATCAATTTCTTCAGAAATAACTCCAGCATGGAGGTGTTTGTATAAGCCCCCTATTCCTAAGAGGTCTGGGGACCTCCAATGGAGAATACTCCATTGTGCTGTGGCATCAAATAGTTTTGTGTCAAAATTTAATGGGATGGTTTTATCTACATGCCCTTTTTGCAATACTGATATTGATACTGTTTTTCATTTTTTTTGTGATTGTATAAGATTAATTCCTTTGTTTGGATTGCTGGATAAAATATTTACTAAACTTGGTTTTATGTTTACAAAAAATATGTTCATTTTGGGTGTGAAGTATAAGAAAGAATGGAAAGCACAATGTACACTTGGTAATTTTTTAGTGGGACAGGCGAAGTTGGCTATTTTAAAATCCCATGGATGTAGGAATGATGGGAGAGATGCTAATTTGCTTGGAATGTTTAAATCTCTTGTAGAGAGTCGTGTTGTTGTGGAATATGCATATTGTAAATTATTAAATAACATGCATTTTTTTGATGTAAGGTGGAGTGTGAAAAATGCTCTTGTGATGAGAGATGAGTTTGGAGAGTTATTGTTTAATTGGTGAAATGTAAAGAATGTTTTTAAAATGGCTGTTTGATTAAAAGAGTTTCAAAAGTCAAAAAGTCTCTCTCTCTCTCTCTCTATAAATATCCTGCATACACAGAGACAGAGCGCATTTAGGGTGCGTTCACACTTGTCATGTTTGGTTCGATTAAAATGAACCCTGGTGCGATTGCTCGGATAGTGCGGTTCATTTGCCATCCGAACCCTGGTGCGCACCAAACAAGCGGACCGAGACCGCTGAAAAGATGGGTCACGGTCCGCTTCCAAACGAACTCTGGTGCGGTTCGAAAGATATATGAACGCAACACGGACCAAAGACATGTAACCGAACCAAAAACAGGAAGACGAGACCCTAAAAAGGACAGAATACTCACGCATGTCGGTTTTTCTTGTCTTATAGTCGCGAGTTTGCCCATCACAGGCATCAGACGCGCGTCTCCATGCAGCAGATCATTTGTGTGTGTGACGGATGGATTCCCGCCGGTGTTTTGACTACTTTACACATTTTATAAGCTCTTCACGAGTTCCCAGCTGGCCAAAATACCATCACATGCAGGCTACGCACCGCTACGCACACACAACGAGCGCATTTACCTCAGAAAACAGCACGGTTTTTGACTTCGGTAAAGTTGGTTTTATATTCGCACATTCGGCCATCCGTATTCAATAGCCTTGTTAATCACACTTAATTGGACATTCAGTGGACATTCACAAGTAAATATGCCATTAAAACAATACTTGCCTATTTTGATCGACTGTGAAAAATTTTGTAAGTTGACAATCGTTGGTTGTCAATATCATGTCGCTGCTTAAAATTCGCAAACATTCATATTGCACATTTATTGGAAAGTCTGAATTTATCAGAAGTCCGAATGTGCGAATATAAAACCAACTTTACTTAATCCTGTTTTTGGATGTTCGGTAAGTTCCGTCTCAAAATAGGCAATACGTCATAAAATCCGACCAATCACGTTGTGAATGTATCCCTATGCCTGAAGGTTCGGTATCTTTTGGTTCGGTGATAAAATTGCCAATGTGAACGCTAACCGGACCAGGACTAAATGTTTTTTTTTCTTCTTTGGTCCGGACCAAATGAACCAAACGAACCGAACTACAAGTGTGAACGCACCCTTAGGCCACGCTCACACTGGAGGGGAGAACAATCCAGCCGTCTCCATTCACTTTATATAGCGTGAGGCTGTCTCCTCGTCATTTCTGGCTTATATAAAAAAACAGAACAATGTCTAAAAGCTGCTGTGTGACATGGTGTACAGCAAACAAGCTAAAAAAAAAAAAACAACTAAGTTTTTATAAGCTGTCGACCCCAAAAAACGAATGTTTAAGGGCACAAAAGTGAATGCAGGCAGTGAGATAGAGCACAACAGGTCATATTACTGTAAGAACTACACTGGAGGGGAACGTAATCGGCGACAGGTTATGCTAAACAAACCTTTTTTTTAACCATGTCAAAGAATTATTTCACCTGTCGATTACGTTCTCCTCCAGTGTAGTTCTTATAGTAATATGACCCGTTGTGCTCTGTCTCACTGCCTGTATCCACTTTTGTGTCCTTAAAACATTTTGGGGGTCGATTATGACGCGTGTTGCTTTATAAAATTGTCTTTGAACTTCCATTTTGCGGTAGCTCTGTACATTTCTATGGCATGCTGTCAAAGAATAATTAGGTGATTAAGTGGATTTACTTGTTGCAGAGTTAATGAAAGTTATCATGAGCATTGTTATGTTTAAAGTAGTCTTGCGGTATTCGCCATATAACTTACGCTCCACGGCTAACCTGCTCTGGGGCAGGTTATGTTCTGGGTTAGAGATTTGAAATTGGACCAATCAGATGTAAGCTAAGTGACACTGACACAAACGCAATAAAATCACTCCCCCAGTTTCTCCTCCTCCAAATTAAAGGTCACTATATAGTAAAAACAAATAGTTAACGATGAAATTGTCTGGCTTTAATGATAATTACTTAGAATGATTTTATGATTTATAGCTATAATATTTAAATGATATTATTATTAATCCATTACACAAGCAATTTTAGTTTAACAGTTATTATTTAGTTTCAATGAATATTAATATATACAGATCATATGTAATATAAATAAGCTGTAAATAAACTTTAAATATGACCACATATGAACTTACATGTCTCAATCATTATATTATCAAGTAAATAAACTAACTTCACAAGTTTCACTTGCACTGATAGAGCAAGATCATTTCTTTTATTTTTTTTCATCAGTGTAAATGAGTTTAAATTAATCATTTACTTCAATCTCTTAATCTTCAGCAAAAGAGTTTTGAATCGCGCTGGCTCGAGAATCATTGTTTCTCTCTGTTGCAAGACTGTAAAAAGGCTGATGTCACACAATAATGTGCATGCGCTCCACAAACTCAGGATCAAAGCCTGAGTTGACAGAGAAAGTTGATGAACAGCATCATGGTATACCAAGAAAGCCGGATTGGAGTGGTTTGGTTTTGTCAACTCGAAACTAATCCTATAACCCTGAGTTTGTTCAACTATTATCATGGTACAGGCCCCGGGAAGACTTTAAAATGAGCAGTTCATTCATAAATATGTAAGATCGCAGTGGAAATACAAACCGGAAGTCAAAAGACAACGAGCACAACGCTGAAAAGGGGTGGAGCTACATAAGGTCTATAGGCAATAGGGGTGGGAGAAAAAAATCAATGCATAGATCCAACGATTCTGGATCGATTCTGAACTTATAGTTTTTAACTGAAGATGTGCAATGACGCTGCGTATGCTTGGAGCATGTCCACTGGCACGGAGCAGAGTGAGCGTTTTCAATTAATTCCTACTGAAGTTGAGCACAAAGCTTGGAATGTGCGGAAAAGTTGAAGCAAATTTCATTCGCAGAATTCATTGCAGAGGGAAACGTGCGCTTTGCTTGTTGTTACACTTGCAGTTTGTGGTACGCCTATTTTCCTTACAAATACTCTGTGAAGGCATCGTTTATGTTATTTGGAATGCTGTGGCCTTATATATTAAAAAAATATGAAATTCACTAGCAGAAAGCCGCTTTCGATTTCAAATTCTAATTCTTCAGACTAAGCTTTTTTTCTCAAAGCTCTTCAGAGGGTGGTGAGAACAGCAGAGCTCATCACTGGCCTTAAAGGACATTTATCAGACACGCTGCTTGAGAAAGGCTCACCGCATCATCGATCTGCTCACAGACAACCTGACTGAAGAACAGCATTTATCTTCAAGCCATCAGACCGCTTAACAGCCAGCTGTCCTTCATCTAGACCTGCAATCGCTTACTGCCAATCTTATACACGTTACCTCTGACACTGAGACTTCTTACTCAGGAATACTTACTGCTCTTAAGGTTTACTATTATTGTATTTGTACTGACACTTTTTATCAAGTCAAGTCAAGTCAAATTTATTTATATAGCGCTTTTTACAATTGGTAATTGTTTCAAAGCAGCTTTACATGTTAGAAGCACAGAAAAAAGAGAAGTGGTTATAAATAAGCTGTACAAGCAAGCGTGGTAATATGTAACATATACAAGATGGTGCTACATTAAGCCAATGTCAGCTGACTCCCAGGGGTGGAAAAAAACCCCTAGGAGAAAAACCCAGCGTGTTAACACTGGGAAAAAAGTCCTAGGAGGGAAAAAACTCCTTGGAAGATATATATAATATATGTAAATGGATATGGAGATCAAAATCTGAATTATACATTTTATTCTGAATTATACTTTTTATATTCTTTCACGTAGCTCTGTGACACTTTGACATTTTTTTGACCCCAGTATTCTTATCTCAGTACTTCAGGACTACTTAAAGGATTCATGTTGTATATTCTCATTATATTATTATTTTACATTTTTAACACAAAAAAAGTTGCGGACTGCAGCTTTAAGTAATTCAGGATAAATACTATTAAATTAAATTCAAACCTGTTAATGAATTCATTTAAAATGCATGCAGTTTTCCATATAAATACCAAAAGGTGTGTCTTGTTACTGGCTCCAAAAAAAAAAAAAAAAAAAAAAAAAAAATTTAAATGTTTAGTTAAAATAAAACATTTTGATGTTGGTTTTATTCAAAGAACTATAGCAGAAAACATGTTATTGGGATTTATTATCCAATTAAATTATAGCATATGGTTACCCATACATTTTTTCTGTAAAAAAGGGCAAGTTTTGAACCTAAATAATGTGCTGTATATGGTTACATCTAAATTAATTGATTTTATTCAAATAAAAATGTTATTTACCATTTTTGCATCAACCTAAATACATTGTTACACCAACAAAACTAAACTTAAGGGTGGGATCAGGTAAATAGCTCTTTTACCTAATCTCAACACTTTTACAGTGCATCGTAAATCAAAAATATAATACATTAATGAAAAATAAAACAACATTACAGATCCTGGATTGGAGCCAGTAACAAGACAAACACTTTGAAATTGAGATAGAAAACCATATGAATTTTCAGCTAAATGAATTTATTAAACATTTGAATTTCAAACTCAGTCAAAACAAATGCAACATAGTCCTCTAGGGGGCAGTAATTCCGCACACTCTTTAAGAGGCTGTCTGAGATTTTTCGCAATTGTTGTTTCAATAAGATGTGTTGTGCTGTAGTTTTGTGAATAAACCAACCTTAAAGGGTTCTTCTAGGAAGCAGTAACAGCACACAGCATTTAAAGTTGAGTTAGAACACTATTTATTTTCAATGAACTCATGATTTTCTTGTATCAATAGCTTGCCTTGTGCTATAGTTCTGTGGATAAAGTCCACCTTCAAGGGATAGTTCACCGAAAAATGAAAATTATCCCATCATATACTCATTGCCATACTGTGCATGTTGACTTGCGCCACAAGAGTGACTCGATGTATGATGCAAAATGTAGGAGTAATGTAAGTTTAGATGCCTCTCGTGGTTCAAACAAATTTGGCTGGGTAACAAACTCAAGCTCCTCTTCTGTTATATTGAAATCCTCTGACATTTATCTTTAAAATTTCTCATTTTAAAAATAAGCTCTTTTGTCTTTGAAATGTTCAGGGACAAGTTGTTATCAGAACACCATATGACTAGTTTCTGAACTTGATCTCTATAGGCTGATTCGTCTTCACCTGAGATGAGTCCAATCACTGTGGTGTCGTCAGCAAATTTAATGATTTTGTTGGTATAATGAATAGAATTACAATCCACCGTGTACAGAGCACACTGTGTACAGTAAAGGGCTCAGTACACACCCTAGTGGAGAGCCGGTGCTGAGTGTAATGATGGATGAGAGGTGAGGGCCAATCTTTACCATTTGTGGGTGATTTGTAAGGAAATCCTTGATCCAGGAACAGATGGAAATGGAGAGGCCCAGTTTAGTCAGTTTTTTTTTACTAAAATATCTGCACAGCAAAAACTGCAGTGTTAAATTAACTCCCCTGGGAGTACATGTGAGACCATACTCAAGAGTGTTCAAGTGTTAAAATAAGAGTGTTAAATTAACACTGAAGCGGTGTTAAAGTTAATGAGATAATTAAGTGATTAACAGAGATGATTGACCATTATTGAAGACACCTGATGATAACAAGCAGAATCACCAAAGGAGAAAATCACAATTTTTAAGCCACCATCGTGGAGATGAGGGTTTGCTTTAGTTGGGCTCTTGACCCTTGACTTTTTAAAATAAAATTTTGTTTGGGCTGTTTTAACTGAGTTATAACATCCAGACAAACAAATGGAAAAAATGATCAGGTGGTGTTGGTTATGTTTTCACATAATCATTATTAGATCTGAATCACTGAACTCGTTTAGAGCCCAATCTCTGAGTTAGATTTACATTATTGATTACAGCAGCACTGTGATTCTACAGCACAAGATCAGCTTTATCAATATAATCTGAAAGATTTCACAAAAGCTGTTCTGAGCACAAAAAAAAAATAATTCTCTTAGGCACACACAGACATCAAGAATCATCCTGTGAATCTCAACAACGGTGACAAGCAACATATTCTGATCAACAGATCAACTCTGAACATCAGAAAACAAGCTACTAAAAAGTCGCATAAACAGAACAAAATAAAATATGAGAATAAAAGAAATTACTAAAATAATTCAGCTCATAATTTATTCATGAAGCAATGCATGATGGGAGCCATGGATGAATTTTGATTGGTGGCTCCCAGAATGCACTGCAACATGCTTTATTATTCTCACCACTGTTGAGATTCACAGGCTGATTCTTGATGTCTGTGTGTGCCTAAAAGAAAGATTTTTTTTTTTTTAATTTATTCGGAACAACTTTTGAGAAATCCTTCAGATTATATTGATAAAGCTGATGATCTGCTGTAGAATCACAGTGCTGCTGTAATCAATAATGTAAATCTAATTCAGAGATTGGGCTCTAAATGAGTTCAGTGATTCAGATCAAATAATGATTATGTGAAAACATTACCAACACCACCTGATCATTTTTCCATTTGTTTGTCTGGATGTTATAACACAGATAAAACAGCCCAAACAAAATTTTATTTTAAAAAGTCAAGGGTCAAGAGAACAACTAAAGCAAACCCTCATCTCCACGATGATGGCTTAAAAATTGTGATTTTCTCCTTTGGTGATTCTACTTGTTATCATCAGGTGTCTTCAATAATGCTCAATCATCTCTGTTAATCACTTAATTAACTCATTAACTTTAACACCGCTTCAGTGTTAATTTAACACTCTTATTTTAACACTTGAACACTCTTGAGTATAGTCTCACATGTACTCCCAGGGGAATTAATTTAACACTGCAGTTTTTGCTGTGTGGTATCATTTTATTGAATGCTGAGCTGCAATCAATGAAGAGCATTCTTACATAGGTCCCATGATGCTCAAGATGGTTAAGTGCAGTGTAAAATGATATGTTGATAGCATCCTCTGCAATGTTCCCTCTAATTTTTTTTTCTCGCTGAGCAAAACTTTTCTATGTTGAGTGCACATTTTGGCCACCTGAGCAAAAACATACTTTATATCAGACCTGTACAATCAATGTAAACACACACAAAAAATGGTTTTATCATGCAACTTAACTTTAATGTGCCGTTTCTATTTTATTTGACCCTTGATGTAACTTAGTGATATATTAAATAATATTTTTGAAAACAAGCAGTTCAGTCACTAAATTAAGCACATTTTAGGTTACTTGAGATTTTTTCACATTGCTGTATTAACTGTAGGCTACCAGTCTTTACCAAGAAATTCTTTACCTTCTGCAGGACAGTTAAATTCTTTATAATAATATAATATGAGCAGTTACAATGATGGTTTGGAACAACCATAATGTGTTTTTGTACAGTCAATTATTAGCAACAGTGTTAAACCATCAAAATTGCATGTTTATTGCTTATGAATTTCCCAGATTTTATATACCAGGAGGTTAAGATTTTTCGTGGCAAGGAGCCCTAAACAATCCCCTTGTGAGATCAATTTTTTATTAGGCTTACATTAGTCTGGCTATAACCAGACCAAGTTCAATTTAAAATTGAACATTGGTCTGGGGAGTTTGCTATGTATTTCCTACTGCACAAGAGGCGTGATCAACGAGCATTAGTCACGCAATTGGATAGTCCGTCAACCAATCAGATCAACGATCCGGGTGACGTGCTTTGCATAGGGATGCAAAAACTCTAGACAGGTTTATCGTGTGTCTCAATCAGCTCCCTAGTTCAGTAGTCAGGGCACTGATCAGGGAATCAGCCACATTCACTTGCATGATATACTGACTCACGACCTAGGGAGCTGATTAGGACGCAGGTTTAGTTTGTAGCATTGATCCGCGGTTTGCAGAAGCAGCAATGGCATCGAGCGATTTTTGCAGGTTGTGCAAAAAAACATGAAAGTGAGTGGTATTTACACCCACTTGAGCAATTTGTTTGCTAACTAAAGAAGTCATTCAGCATCGTCGAGAGTTTAAAAGGCGACTCTGATACTGTTCTGGTTCAGTATAAATGAACGCGGAATATAACCGCCCTAAACTACGTCATTGTCATGACAACCAAAAAGAATTCCAGTCAGCTCAGGCGGCGCGAGATTCAAGAAGCAGGGAGACGAAACATATAGAGCAAATAATAAAAATATTGTCTACCATCAAGGGGCATTGAAGTAAAAGAGTCCTGTACTCACATCGTGAAGAAAACCACCAAAATAACAGCAGAGAATCGTCGTGTGTCATCAATCGCTGTTTGTAATCTTCCTATGAAGAGACTGTCGGATCAACGCTCTGCTACATTTCTCTCAGATAAGGTAAATGCTTAACTCAGTCAGCGTCACTGTGATTGTGCATTGTTATTTTGGAGAGACGGTCGTGCGAGAGACGGGTAGATCAGATAGAGCTTGAAAGCTGCTTGCCGTCGCTTCTCTATCGTCATCGTGTTATATACCCGCCAATAGCGAGCAAAGTGGATAAGCCAGTCTGTGATTGGTTCCCGCAAAAGTGTAACAGTGCAGTAGAAATGAATGCACGGGTTTCCAGACTGAGTTGCCGAGCGAAATCAAATCGCCAGCAGATCAGACTGGGTTTACCCAGACTAGGCTTACAGGCTTACTTTAAGTATTTAAACTGATATACAGTATTATATCAGTTAAAATGCTTCCATTTGTTTTAATATATTACAAAGTAAAAACAAACTGAAGCATTTAAACAGATCTGATAGCTAAATATTTTTAAGAAAAATGAACATGTTAACTGTTTTATAGTTATCTAAACATCCCTGAAACCCACAGCACCACCACACACAAAAATCTATTTAAACTGAGGTATATCACTGATTTTTTCTGAGTTTGCAAGCTACACCTGTGATGGGTGTGTGATTGTAAATGTCTCAGAGTTTTGTTAGCATTATGTGCCCATCATCCGTCATTTCCGCCACTTTTTTTATTAAAACATGACGTTTTATTTCACATTTCTTTTTGTTTCGCGTTGCCTCTCGTATTGAGGTAATTAGTCCTGAAACATGACAGTATTCCTACCGCTGTGAGACCAGTTTCTCAAAGCACTTCATGATAATTGGTGTTAGTGCTATTGATCTGTAATCATTCAAGTTATTTGTGGATGCTTTTTTAGGAACAGGGATGATGATAGCCGGATAGTGGATGTCAGTGAAATGTTAAAGATCTTTGTAAAGACCCCATTAAGCTGATTGGCACAGGCTTGGAGTACTTTGCCAGATACTCCATCTGGGCCAGCATCCTTCCTTGTGTTTATTGTTTTGAGCACTCGCCTCACCTCATATTCCTGTAGGGTGAAATGGCAGGTGCCAGAGGTTAGTGGAAGTCCTGGGGATGTGATGGGTTTCTTAACCTCAAAACGGGCAAAAAAATGGTTAAGTTCCTCAGCCAGTGTAGCATCGGCATAGAAAGTGCTGTGGTTGTTGTTCTTATAGTTGGTATGTTTTGAATTCCTTGCTACACTCTCCTTGGATTTTTGTCTGTGAGATGATCTTCAATTTGCTTTTTATAAGACTCTTTGGCACGTTTGATGTATCTTCTCACTGTACAAAGCCTTGTCACCAGATCTGTAGGCGGAGTCGCGTTCTTTGAGTAATGACTGGACTTCATATGTCATCCAGGGTTTCCGATTTGGAAACACCTGAATCTTTTTGTTGACAGTGACGTTGTCCATGCAGACTTTAATATAAAACAAAACAGTTTCTGTGTATTGTTCCAGGTCCTGATGTATAAATACTTCCCAGTCCGTCTGCTCAAAGCAATCCTGCAATTGTTCAAGGGCTCCCTCCGGTCAGGTTTTTATGATCTTTGTGATCAACTTGCTCTTCCTCCTAAGTGGGGTATATGCTGGGAGAAGCAACATTGAAGAGTGATCTGATTTCCCTAGATGGGGGAGGGAAACAGCCCTATAGGCATTCTTTATGTTGGAATACACATTCCCTCTGGTAGCAAACTTAACATATTGGGTGAATTTACGTAGTACTGTTTTCAGACACGACTGATTAAAGTCACCTGCTATGATGTGTACCCCGTCTGGATGATTTCGTTGATGTTTATTTACAGTAGTGTGTAGCTGAGTGAGAGCTGCGCTAGGGTTGGCATCTGGTGGAATGTACACAGCAGTCACTATTGCTGCTGTTAGCTCTCTTGGTAAATAAAACGGTCTACATATCACAGACAACGCTTCTAAGTCAGGTGTGCAGTACGTGTCTATAATATTGGAGTTGCTACACCAGTCGTTGTGCACAAAGATGCAAAGTCCCCCTCCTCTGCTCTGCTCCATACACAATTAAGTCCTGACGTCCATAGGCAATATGTGCATTGCATATCTCAACAAATAAATACGAAAACAAACATAAAACCACCCAAACAAAACAGGAGAGCAAGGAGCCACTGCGACCATGCGCGCCGCCATTGTTTTGCTCTATATTCTGCACTTCTGTGTTCGTCATTACGTCATGCATCAGGTCAGAGGTCACTCTTCCACCACAAATTGATGCGTACAGTTGTCTGCCGGAAGCTAGTTATTATAATTTCTAAAGTTTTAAATATGGATATTTTTCTTACAAAAACCCATCGATTAAATTCAGAAGGCCCTTATTAACCCCCTGGAGCCTTATGGATTATATTTATGATGGATGGATGCACTTCTTTTTGTGCTTCAAGACACAATTATTTCTAAATTAATCAATATGCTCTGTATGTTTTATTCACATATTTTTTCATATTTATCCTTAAGTATTTTTTCCCACTTTTGTATGTTGAAAATTTCATTTTTTTATAATTTGTTCATTTTTAGTAAATGTCATATGATTTTATTTGTAATATTTTATCATTTTAAAACCCCATTTATAACATGTGATATTTTTACATATTGTTTCCATCATCAGCATACACTCACCTAAAGGATTATTAGGAACACCATACTAATACTGTGTTTGACCCCCTTTCGCTTTCAGAACTGCCTTAATTCTACGTGGCATTGATTCAACAAGGTGCTGAAAGCATTCTTTAGAAATGTTGGCCCATATTGGATAGCATCTTGAAGTTGATGGAGATTTGTGGGATGCACTTCCAGGGCACGAAGCTCCCGTTCCACCACATCCCAAAGATGCTCTATTGGGTTGAGATCTGGTGACTGTGGGGGCCATTTTAGTACAGTGAACTCATTGTCATGTTCAAGAAACCAATTTGAAATGACTCGAGCTTTGTGACATGGTGCATTATCCTGCTGGAGGTAACCATCAGAGGATGGGTACATGGTGGTCATAAAGGGATGGACATGGTCAGAAACAATGCTCAGGTAGGCCGTGGCATTTAAACGATGCTAATTGGCACTAAGGGGCCTAAAGTGTGCCAAGAAAACATCCCCCCACACCATTACACCACCACCACCAGCCTGCACAGTGGTAACAAGGCTTGATGGATCCATGTTCTCATTCTGTTTACACCAAATTCTGACTCTACCATCTGAATGTCTCAACAGAAATCGAGACTCATCAGACCCGGCAACATTTTTCCAGTCTTCAACTGTCCAATTTTGGTGAGCTTGTGCAAATTGTAGCCTCTTTTTCCTATTTGTAGTGGAGATGAGTGGTACCCGGTGGGGTCTTCTGCTGTTGTAGCCCATCCGCCTCAAGGTTGTGCGTGTTGTGGCTTCACAAATGCTTTGCTGCATACCTCGGTTGTAAGGAGTGGTTATTTCAGTCAAAGTTTCTCTTCTATCAGCTTGAATCAGTCGGCCCATTCTCCTCTGACCTCTAGCATCAACAAGGCATTTTCGCCTACAGGACTGCCGCATACTGGATGTTTTTCCCTTTTCACACCATTCTTTGTAAACCCTAGAAATGGTTGTGCGTGAAAATCCCAGTAACTGAGCAGATTGTGAAATACTCAGACCGGCCCGTCTGGCACCAACAACCATGCCACGCTCAAAATTGCTTAAATCACCCTTCTTTCCCATTCTGACATTCAGTTTGGAGTTCAGGAGATTGTCTTGACCAGGACCACACCCCTAAATGCATTGAAGAAACTGCCATGTGATTGGTTGATTAGATAATTGCATTAATGAGAAATTGAACAGGTGTTCCTAATAATCCTTTAGGTGAGTGTATATAGGGCTTATATTTATTTTACAAAGCAGTGGAAAATGATCACTTCCTAGATTGTCTGTACTTATTTTTCCATTCACTTAAACTTGCAATATATCATGATACCATTTTAAGGTCAATATTTGACATTTTGCTTGTAATATCTAGTGTAAAATGTTGAGACACACTTTAAGCTGCTGTTTGATTCATAGTTTAGTGGGTTTATCATTTAAAATATTGCCTTGGTTTCCTTGCTGGAAATTCCCAGGTATGTCTTTGCTGCTTCGATCAATGTCTCTATTCTTCTGGAACAAGAGCAAATTTAGGGCTTGATTTTGTCTGTGGGGAATTGATTGGATAGCGGTGGTTTGCTATTGGTGGTTCTGGTATGAGTGACAGGTTGCCCTGCCCTTGTGTCATGTTCATTTCATGATTACATGGTGCCTATCATCATCTGATCACTGGTATAATGTATTCCTTTACAGGATAACTTGAAGTGTTTTCAGTGTTGTTTGTGTTTCATATCTTCCTCAGAGAAACACTTCCTCCACTACAAGATTACAGTCCTGACTAAAGCAGACACATTTCCAGAGTTCAGTGCTGAGGGTGTGTGTGATGACAGACAGATCAAACACTTCAGTGATGAAGAAAGAGTCTGGATTCTGACTGAAGATGACTGGACTGAACCTCCTGAAGATCCACCTGATCATAGAGACCGGTTCCTAAATCAGATCAGGACTCTGTCAAACTGCACAAACTCACAGTGTTCTGGTGAGATTCATGATTTACTCTCATTCATTATCAGACATTATATTCACTAGTGATGGGAAGTTCGGATCATTTTACTGACTCGGACTTTTGAGTCTCGTTCAACAAAATGAACGAATCTTTTTTCGAGTCATTTCGTTCATTTCGTTCATTTTAGCAAAATGTAATTAAAATGTTACGTGTTACTTCCCCAACACATCTACTACTTATGCAAACGTTGATCCCACTACAAACAATACAAAACTACAATGCTATAAGATTCAGAAATGATTAATTCATTACCTGGGTCTTCAGTTTATGACAAGCTGATTAAGCTCACCTCACCTCTTGTCTGACAAGTCTTCGGGTTTAAGTCATTCCTTAATGACGTGACAGGCAGTCCCATGCTAAACCAATGCAGTCTGAGCCGGTAAGAGAATTGATTAGTTCATTTCATGAGTCTTTCGGGTTTTTGAGTCGTTCCTTAAACACGTGACAGACCCATACACTAAGCCAATGTATTCTGAGCCGGAAAGAGAATTGATTAGTTCTCTTCATGAGTCTTTCGGGTTTTTGAGTCGTTCCTTAAACACGTGACAGACCCATACGCTAAGCCAATGTATTCTGAGCCGGAAAGAGAATTGATTAGTTCTCTTCATGAGACTTTCGGGTTTTTGAGTCGTTCCTTAAACACGTGACAGACCCATACGCTATTTCTGACATTTCTGTCACTGTTTTTGTTACTGAGGATCTGTGGTGTGTTATTATAAATAAATAAAGCCCTGTTATAAATAAAATATTGATTAATTTATCTTTTTGACTGTCTATCTGTAAATAAACACTAGGCTATATAATAATATAATAATCCAAGCCTACAATACAAAGTATTTATAGCCTAGTTTGTTAATTTTTACTCCAATATTTTGAGTTTGCTGTTATAATAATTGCTTTTCCTAGGCAGACTTGACATTGGTCTAATATAAGAAGATTGCTCAAAAAGGACATAATGACATAAATTAAAAGCAAATAACATTTTGAATTTGAATTATTAATGTTAGTTTAAAACATCAAGGTTATGATAACTTCAGCTTTAACAGTTGTAACACAAACTCAAACAAAACTGGAGAGTTAACGTTATTTACTAATAAATATAATGTGCTTGGGTCACACAGCATAGTGTATGGGTATGTCACGTGATTAAGGAACGACTCAAAAACCCGAAAGACTCATGAAGAGAACTAATCAATTCTCTTTCCGGCTCAGAATGCATTGGTAGCGTATGGGTCTGTCACGTGATTAAGGAACGACTCAAAAACCCGAAAGACTCATAAAAAGAACTAATCAATTCTCTTTCCGGCTCAGAATGCATTGGTTTAGCGTATGGGTCTGTCACGTGATTAAGGAACGACTCAAAAACCCGAAAGACTCATGAAGAGAACTAATCAATTCTCTTTCCGGCTCAGAATGCATTGGTAGCGTATGGGTCTGTCACGTGATTAAGGAACGACTCAAAAACCCGAAAGACTCATAAAAAGAACTAATCAATTCTCTTTCCGGCTCAGAATGCATTGGTTTAGCGTATGGGTCTGTCACGTGATTAAGGAACGACTCAAAACCCGAAAGACTCATGAAGAGAACTAATCAATTCTCTTTCCGGCTCAGAATGCATTGGTAGCGTATGGGTCTGTCACGTGATTAAGGAACGACTCAAAAACCCGAAAGACTCATAAAAAGAACTAATCAATTCTCTTTCCGGCTCAGAATGCATTGGTTTAGCGTATGGGTCTGTCACGTGATTAAGGAACGACTCAAAAACCCGAAAGACTCATGAAGAGAACTAATCAATTCTCTTTCCGGCTCAGAATGCATTGGTAGCGTATGGGTCTGTCACGTGATTAAGGAACGACTCAAAACCCGAAAGACTCATGAAATGAACTAACAATTGAATCATCAGGTGAACTACTTCTAGCAGTACAGAACCTGTAGAATATTGCACATGCGCGACTGAACGAATCACCCCCCGAGACGACTCGTTCTTCCCGAGTCACATAAAAGATTCGTTCAAAATGAACGAATCGTTCAAGAACGACACATCACTAATATTCACTGTAAGTTTGTCATGAGTGTTGTTCTGTGATTGTAGAGCTTCATGTTCTTCAGAGAATAATTGGCTGTGAACTGGAGAAACTTCCTGATGGAACAGTGAATCTGACTGTCTTTGATGAATATGGATTTGATGGAGAGGATTTTATATCCTTTAATTCTGACACTATGCAGTGGATTGATAAAAACCCTAAAGCCAAAGAAACCAAAAATAAATGGGATTGTCAAACACGACGAAACCAGGTCCTCAAGTATTTCCTCAAGAACTGCATTAACTGGATCTCCACATTTCACAACACAAAACACAGTAAGTTCTGATCAGATCAGTTTAATAATCTCCTGTCTCTCTGTGTGTGTGAGCGTGACATAAATTCAGCAGGTCATCATTTAGTCAATAAATACTGTCAAGTTGAAAATATAAAACTGTTGAGGACACATTAAAAATGTTGTAATATCCTTATGTTTATATGTGTAAGTGAAACATCAGCTGCCCCTCACATTATCAAACACTTTTAATTTAGTCTAAATTATGAAAATATAGAAAATCTTTCAAGGTTGTGTTCAAATATGCAGAGGTTTTCTCTGTATTTGTATACTTTATTGCTTTAACCCTTATAAACTATTCGTTTGGGATGTACTCTCAGGCTGTTGGGTCCCAGACAATAAAATGTGACTAAAATTTTATTGAACATTATTTTGGGGGGATAAATGTATCTAAATTAATTTTAAAATATTTCTTAAATGTTTTTTTCTTCCCCAAAATATCCTTTTATGTAAAATTCTTTTTTAAAAAAAGGTCCACATTTCATTTCAAAGATCCAACTTTCATTCATAACATGGACTAGATTTTTGCAATCTGTTGGAAAATACAGTTTTAAAAGTAAAATTATCACTAATCCACTCATTGGTTCATTTAGGCTACTATTTGACAAATTGAAAGACATCTCTTGAGTTGGATTTATATCAACATTGTAGCGAATTACAGGTATTTAATCAATTAACTCAAATCATGGGTGAAATATATCTATAATTAAATCATAGCGCTTTATTATTAATAATATAGATTGACCAAAGAGGGAATTATGCGCATATATTGTGAATTAATTACAACGGATTAGTCCACTTTTAAATAAACTTTTCCTGATAATTTACTCACCCCCATGTCATCCAAGATGTCCATGTCTTTCTTTCTTCAGTCAAAAAAGAAATTAAGGTTTTTGATGAAAACATTCCAGGATTATTTTCCATATAGTGGACTTCAATGGGCACCAAACAGTTGAAGGTCAAAATTAGTTTCACTGCAGCTTCAAATTGTTCTACACGATCCCAGACGAGAATTAAGAAGACGCTGTTGACGTGTTATCTAGTGCGCCCGAGCTTCGTTTACAGTCTGAGGGAGACGCACGCTGTATTCAAGCTATTCTACATTGTTTGTATTGTGGTATTGCTATATTTTTAAAAATGGTGCATAAGTGTGCATGTCGCGGATGTCCTAATCGCCAAAAACAGCCACGGTGACATAAAAGTCCAACGCCGACAGATGAAAGGATTCAATGGAATCAATTCAATGGAATCAATTCAATGGAAAGGATTCAGGAAGAGAAGGCAATGCTGAATAAAGTCGTAGTTTTTGTTATTTTTGGACCAAAATGTATTTTCGATGCTTCAAAAACTGAACTAACCCTTTAAGAGCCAGCAAAGAATCTTCTCTTTGTCTTGTCTTGCGACTCAATTTGCATAATTTATGATGGTTTCAGAATTCGTAACTTTTACTCAAAAAGACCTCAGAAATAGATTAATGCATGGTATCGTAACAGAACATGCGTAGTTAATTACAGCATCCTGACAGAATCCATTCAAGACTAAACATGCCAGGGTGCAAAAGACATAAAGACAGAGATACAGTCTTACACTCACATATTAAGGTTTGGGGTACAATTCACACGTCTATAGTCGTAACTTGATATTAAATACATGATTAAAACTGGAATACAGGCTTACAGGATTACATCTTAATCATATTTTAATGAATGCGACTTAAAGAGAGTCCTGGTATGTTCCTCTGTGTGTGTGTGTGTGTGTGTGTGTGTGTGTGTGTACGTGTATTGGAGTTGACGACGTCTGGAATGCGGCCGCATGGCTCGCAGTAATTCGATCTGAGTTGACCACAATCGTTTGAAGTCACAAGGGAGAGAATTGGAGATCCATCGATACGGCCATAAAATGTGTCAAGTGAGCTGTATAATGTCAGCCAGGCCACAGCCAATGTGAGATTTACAAACAAAAGTTCAAGGAGTTAAAACTTAAACAAGGTTTATAGTCAGCTTGCTAATATGATCCTGTGCAGACATATTATGAAATCACTATTATTATTTTTTTTGTGGTGGTTCTACGTTTTGGATGATTTTATTTGACAACTTATAACTGAGTAATTTTTATTGTCTCAAGACTCTGTGTGTGTGAGCATGATCATTTTGCATTGTGGATGTTTTAAAGTGTTGTCACATCATTGCTCTCCATGTGTTCTGTGCTGTGTCCGTGTCACAGTTATATTAGTTGGTGTTCGTGGACTTTCAGTTTGTTTTCATTCATGACGTTATTTATTTATTTAGTAGATCTGATTTTGTAGACCAAAAAGACCAGCTTATAAGGGTTAATTGTGATCTTGTAAAATGAATATCAAGAATATATATTTTTTACACACAAAAATTCTTTGTAAATGTTGATTTCTTAATTGCATTATTATTTTCTTCTCCAGTTTCTCCAGATGTTCATGTCTCTGTGAGGAAAGCTCCTGCTGATGACAGTAATCTGGTTCTGACGTGTCTGGCCACTGGTTTCTACCCCAGAGATGTTCAGATGAACATTAGATTGAACAGAAACATCCTTGAGGATCAAACATCTTCTGGAATCAGACCAAATGATGATGAAACCTTTCAGATGAGAATCAGTGTGAAGATCGACAGAAACCATGAAGGATCTTATGACTGTCTGCTCATTCACAGCAGTCTGACTGAACCAGTTTCAGTAAAATGGGGTAAATATCACTATATGTTTCAGTCACTCACATATTTGTATCAGCAAAACATGATAATGCTGAAATGGATTAATGTTTCTTGCCACAAACAATTACAAGTGCCTCAACTCATTTCTATGGGAGAGGATTGGGGCCAAGTAATAATAAAAAATAAAACCATTTCGAGATTAAAGTCATTATAATGCGAGATTAAACTTGCAGTTTTTCGAGAAAAAACTCAAAATACAATTTTGAAAATAAACTCAGTACATTTCAAGAATAAAGTCTTGTATTGAGAAAAAAACCCATTAAATTTCTAGAAAAAAGTCAAATTAAAACGAGAATAAGGCTCCACCTGCGAGCCCCACGACTTGAGTCTTCTCTTCAGCATGAGAAGGACCGGAGCCGCCAGGTGCAGATGCCTGTCCCTCTTCCCTCGAGAAGATTGACAGGCGAGAGCGGAGCGTCTGCCTATGCAATGAACGCAAACAGATCCCTCGAGAACTGAAAACGCTTTGCTCCTCACCCAGGCAGTGAACGCACAAGTCGTGAGTGTCCTCTGGTGTCAGATATCTCAGACACGGATCAGCACAATGCTTCTCAGACATGATCAAAAAGGAAACAATCGCAACAGACAAAACAGTCACTAAAGACGAAAAGAGGATGACATGTTCTCTAGGCGCCCCTTATATACTGTCTAGTCGCACTAATATTACGTCATAGACTGTCGCCGGCCAATAGGATTGGCGTAATTCCCCCATAAGTCATTCTAGGACACAGTGCGAGTTCCCTTTCGAAAGGGAATCATTATAAAGGAAACGTTTAAGGTAAATTAAGACAGCAATATTAAAAGATCAAACTAAGTTAACACTAATAAAGCCTACTATGTACAGATAAGCAGATGATGCCAGAATATGAAAGCAATGTGTGTAATTACACATTAAGCGTTTTCTTCCATAACATAGGCTACTTAAGGCTACTTAAGCCTATAAAGAAAATGCTTGGTGTGGCTTATACTAACAGTGATATTGAAAGATCAAATTATGTACACACCTTATTAATAAACCATACTGGGCACAATTTTAATGATCTAAGCGCATGGTCTAAAGAAGTGATTCTCAAAGTGTGGTACGCAGGCTCCTACTAGTGGTACGCAGAGGAATCGCTGAATTAAACATGAATTGGCTGTGATGGGAAGAGGTGGATAAATTATGAAAAGTTTTGAAAAGAAATTGCTATTGTGGCTTCAATCTGGTAAGAGAAGTGTGGATCGGGAGGAGAAAGTGTCAAGCACAAGAACTGAAGAGGACAAAAGTGAACCGAGCACAGGTGGGCAGAGCCAGGGGTGGCCATGGCCACCCTTGGCCTAACCCAGCCAACATAGCATGGTGGGGCCCAGATGGGTGTCACCTGGGCTGCCTAACTGGGGCCCAGACATTTTTGCCCACGGTTTCCATGGAGGCCCCACATGGGTTAGCCCAGATGAACTGAACACTGCTCAGTGTGCACACTACAGGCTGTTAAATGAAACACAGAAACATGCTGGAGTTAATGAGATAATTAGGTGATAATGAGCAGAATCACTGAAGGACAGAGAAACAACAAGAACTACGACTTCATCCACAGCCTTCGATGAAATCAACTGAAGATAAAAGACATTAAATCTCTGAAGATCTGATTAAACATCTCCACAAACAGCATTACCAGCTTCACTTATCACTAACCAGACTGACTTTATTTCTGACATAGTCGTAGTTCTTGTTGTTTCTCTGTCCTTCAGTGAATTGCTATAGTTTTTAACAGTTCATGTTAAGTTTTGGGGTTTGTTTTGGTAGCCTAGGCTAAATAGTTAACCAATTTACATAATGTTCTTGAAAACTATTATACAGAGCAGCAGCCCCCTATATTTATAATTAACAATCAATTGATTAATTAGTTAGAAACTAGTTGTTATGAATACAGGAGCTATCAGTTGTCTTATTATGAATGAGTCAGTATTGCTGATGCAAAGTATGCCCTTTGTTACCAAACACCAAGTAACTAAATTAGGATACATTATGAGTCATTCGCAAACATTAAACTGTTGGTTACTTTAAAACTAAACTTCATCTGGGAGATCACAGGGATATGTGAATATTTGATCTGTTAAAGCCACAATATGTAAATTTTCGCCGCTAAATGTCGCTCATTCAAAACAAAGGCATAGCTTGATGACGCCTTGATTTCACGGAATCATGGGAGGTGTTGCCTTCCCGTCTACAGCTGGTGGAAAACAATCGGGACGGGACTCATGGATAAGATTATTAACGCTACTGTAGTATGAAGCAGAGCAGGGCAGAGTGATGTTGGAGCTGAACGAGGCCGCTGGAGCGATTGCTAATGAGAGACGAGCGCGACATGTCTCGACAATGGCTTTGAACTTTTAATATGCCGCAGTTGCCTCTTCTGCTGCTTCTGCTCAAGCGTATGTGCATATTAGATACATTTGTGTGTTCAAAGTTGTTATAGTGCTACTCTGTGCTTTTGCTCGTTGGCTGCTATGAGACACTTAATGCACATTGCAGTGAACTAGATTGATATTAGTTATGGTAAAACATGGTACTTGGTACAGCCAAATTTAAACCCTTTGAAAAGGGTTTGGTTAATTTTAGGCATTTGGCAGCGTCATACTTAAGAGCCCTTTTTTTGCTTTCTCGAACCTTTTCTGCACCACTTTTCCTGACAATTTGCGCATGTTGCGCTCTCTCTCTGATGACTGATTTTGATTGACAGGCGATCTAACCAATAATAATGCCGTATCCACATGTATGTCAGACAAAGCAATTAGATTAACGTCGAGGACTTGAATTTGAAAAATGTGTAGTGTTGCGGGCCGCTTGAACTGAGATGCTACTGCAAACTGTCAAGACACATTAAAGAGCCACAAAATGGTATTTATTGTTTAAATTTCTCTTGTCTGTCGACGCATTCAGTGTCCTATTTGCTACAATGTATTTTTCACTCTGAGAGAGTATGATATTTGGCATTAGAGCACCTAGGCATGTCGGATATACATAGCAACAGTAACTAAAGGGGACGGGTCGGTCGGCCCATCTCAAGACCGGGCCGGCCATTGCCGACTGGGCCAAATGCTTAATATTTATTATTAATAATATTATTATAATCATATAGTGAAATCATGCTAACAATAAAAACCCGTCCTATTCGCTGTCGGACTGTAAAAACTATTTATTTATATATATTGAAAATAAAACTGACCGGCCCACATTAAAAAAATGGTCCAGCCCCTCTGGCATTTGCCAGAATTGCCCAATGGCTAATCCGCCCATGTCTAAAGAGCACGGTGCAAGTGCACTTAGGGTGTGTCCGAATCCTCTTTTGCTAGATTAACGACGGGAAAAATGGTCGGCACATGGTCTAAAAGGGTTGTCTCTAAACATGGGTGTGTTTTGGGCGTAACATGAAAAAAACCAATCAGAGTCTCATCTCCCATTCGCTTTAAAAGCCAATTGCACTCTCGCCATGGCAGATTTCCTAATTTGCTAGCAGAAAAACTGAACGCTTCTCTAGCGAGGAAACGGATCTGCTCGTGCACGAGGCACATGCCAGATTCCACCAAAACATTTTTATCTTTCTGTACACAATAATAATCTTTTACTTTGTAATCCTTTTATTTGTAATTTTTGGCATCTTTGTGTGCTGCTGCACGTCCCTGTGTGTGTAATAAGCAGAGTGTAAGAGCATTGTGCACCCGCATATTACTAACACGCTCTTTAAATAACAAAACAAATATTGCAATGAAATCTGAGGGTATCTGATCCACACATAGGCAGCAACGTCATTGAACCTTTTGATGTCCAGAAAGGTAGTTAAAAACATGGTTAAAACAGTCGACATGTATGCAGTGGTTCAACCTTAATGTTATGAAGCGACAAGAATACTTTTTGTACGCAAAAACAAAACAAAAATAATGACTTTATTCAACAAATTAGTCTGTCCCCTGTCAAACTGCTACACTATTTTCAAAACACATTGAGTTTATTCTGTATGAGTTTATTCTCAGCTATTTATTTCACCTATTTTCTCTAAATGGAACGAGATTTTTCCTCAAAATGAGTTCATTCTCAACATTGTATTTTGAGTTTTTTTCCCACATTATATTGACTTTAATCTCAAGATGGTTTTATTTTTTTATTATTGCATGGCCCTAATCCTCTTCCGTATCTTCTGTACTTTCAACAGTTCATAATGTGAAAAAAAAAAATATATATATAAAAAATTAAAACGTTTAGAAAGGTTTTCTTCATTCTGCAGATGGAACATGTATTGACTGTGAAACAGATTATACGTGGATTGTTGGAGCAGCAGCAGCAGTAGGAGTTCTAGTTGCAGTTCTCACTGTGATTGTGATTGTTTACTTCATCAAGAGGATATTAAATCAAATGGTGAGTTATAAATATGCAACACTGTTGCTTTAAATGTCTTATCCTTGTTATATTGTTGTAATATCATTGTTTAAAAGACAGTTTAAAATGTATAGACGAGATGGGTAGTTTAGACCGTATAGACTGTACCATGTGACAGTAGAAATATATGAACTAGTAGTTAAATAGTTTATATGATTATTTTAACATGTTGCCACTCTTAGTTTCTGTAAATTTTAAAAGTGCTTCAAATATTGTTTTTAGTGTTCAGAAAGGAGAACTGCTTGTTGAATGTTTTTCATTTTCATTCATTCTGAAAAGAAACATATTCCTAAGCTATGACTTTATTTTCTTTTTTGTGTTTCTAATGTCTGTTTATGGGTCACCTCAAATTTAATAAGAATAATTTATCATAACATTCCCCTTATGTTTCTTATGATCAGCTGGAATATGATGCTTCAAACTTTTCACATTTTACAGTTTCTTGATACATTTACAGGATCAAAAACACGTAATATGTCTTATGTGTGTAACAATATTGTTCTCTGTTGTTGTTTCAGGCAAATGAAAATGTTGAATCATTGCAGTGAAATGCTGGACAAACACATGGTTCCGATGCTTGCATGTAGTCATGTATTTGTGTCATTTACGATTTTTTTGTTTAGAAGAAAAAAAGGAAGAAAAGCACTTTAGCTAAGGCCTAATACATTTATCATTTATGCAGCTTAGTGATTTTCTCTTGATTGTGCTGCATGTATCATAATATTATCAAAGGCATCTGACTGAATGGAGGCAGCTTTACTCACAAACTACAATTTCTGTTCATCAGTAATAAGCTGGGACTGTTAATCCTCTTGCACTGTGCGATTTCTGGTGATTACCCGTATGGTCCGGTTCAAATTGACCCTAATTGGATTCAATACCAGAAATCACACTATGAAAAAAACAAACAATCATGTACAAATAATTAACTTTTAATATCAATACTTTTCACATTACAAAGAATAAATATATTTAATATCTAAATATTTATTATAAATATTTATATTTAATATCTGACTGATTTTTAAATGAAATATATTCATAGATTATTCATTTGTGATGTGGTGACAAACTATAACGCACGCTCCGATTCTTTCCCTGTGTTTTACCGTGCGTTCACACCGCCGCCGGCGAAAGCGTCAAAACTCGCCTTGGCCGCCCTGCCAACAACGCTGTACTGTGCGTTCAAACCGCCGCCGGCAGGAGGGTCAAAGTAAATGACAAGTTGCGGCAACCAATCGGAATCCTCTCAAGCGAGGAACTCAACATTCCGATTGGTTGCCGCTGAACCGCGTCATAGCTCATTACCATAAAGTTGACCTGACCTCAACTCTCCTCGATGCTCTCATCACCGTCCAAGACACGCTTCTCCGCTCTCGCCGGAGCTCGCCGCTGGCTCATTGAAAATGAATGACTTCCTGTCACTTTGGCGCTCTCCCCGGCGGCGGTGTGAACACACGGTTAGGGATTGAATTCAAATCAAATATTAACATTACTGCCCAAACTTCTTCTGAATAGGATGCCTACTCCATAAATATTTTGAAAATTATGGAAAATATAATTCAGATCACTCAAACTATACATGGAAATCGAAGAGTCCTTAGAAGATATCAACCTCAACCTTGGCACAGTACTTGTTCAGATATTTAGCTTTGATTTTCTTGACGTTTTGAAGAGTTTGTAAAATATATATTTTAAATTAAACCCGCAACAGTACACAAGGGTTAAGCAAACCACGCCCAGGCACAGTATGGAGCAATCATATAATAAAACGAACCAGACTTTGGGGGTCAAATGCAATGCTTAAATGTTTGCTGCTAATGTAGACACCTTGTTATTTAGTTCTGAGCAATATTGGAAGTCATGCTGCTTACACGTCATTCATCACACAATCAGTGAATTATTGAATATAATATTGAATATATATGAATGTAAAGATGAAGTTTAATTGGTTATGTGATGGAACAGTGGACTGGTCACTGTATCAGCTCACAGCAGGGACATAATGTGCAGTAATTAATGAATGTTTTGTAGAGAAATTAAAAGGTCATGAAACCCAAAAACACATTTTTTGAGATGTAAACAGATATGTATAGGCTGCACATCATTGAAAACACTAAAGGTACTCATTAATGTTATTCATAAGTGAAAAATAGTTATTTTTGCATTTTTCAGAGCGATTTCTGTCTTCCGGTTTGAAAAGCTGAGTCGGAGCAACGTCACAAAATCTGACGTAATCGTGTACTACCGGCCCAAGTATGGGCATGGTCGAACATGCTGACGTAGACCGTTTCGAGCGATTCTCGATATATTCATGACATAAAGCTCATTTAATCCAATCATTGTGCTGTAATATGCACAAATTTTATAACTGCAGTATTATGCATGAGGAAGTATCACTTTTCTCGCCTCGCTCTCTTGTCATTCAGAGACATATCGTTGGTGCTCGTTTCCTCAGTGCCACAACACAATGTGTTTTCCTGCGACGCCACCAGAGCAGAGGTTTGTGTGCATCTGGATAGTTTTGCTGTAATCTACCAGCACAAATGGAAAATATGTTTGCGTGAGATCGCATTAGAGCGGAGAATTCAAATGTCAAAAAAGTGCGGCTCATTCACCTCTGCCTGCTCTAGCTGCGTTCAAACACACGAGCCGTGTGTATGTTTCCCTCAGCACAGCAGCACATGAGTGTTGATTTGTTTTTACCCACGATGTGGTCAGAACTGGAGTTTGAATACGAACGCATGAAAAATACAATTGTTATTATGATATACACGCGGAGTGCGCATATGATTGAGTTAACAACACTAGCCACGTGGCACATAGTTCATACAGAATAAAGTATCCGTGTTTAAAGTTTTTATTTCACACATTCTCCTGCACCAAACATTAACCAGCACGGTGTAGTTATGCACACATATTTCATCAAGTCTTCTTCAAATGAATTATATGTGCAAACTGGACACTGATACAGTGGTGTAGCCCATCTGAACACGACAACACGATTATTCTAATAGACAAAAGACTGATTTTGAGACGGCAGTGCTTGTAAACGTAATCAAAGTAGACTATTATTAGCCCTATTAAATATCCTTTCGCATTTCTCCCTTGTGCTTGTGAGTTTGTTGTCATTCTCTCCGTGCTCATATATTAATATTCATCATTCTGTATAATGAGTGTGTTCTATGTCTGTGCTTCATTGATTGTTCTCTCCCCTCTTCTCCCCCTCTACACTGCCACTTTTCCGGAGTTTTACACTCCCATTTTTACAGAGTTTTTTGAGCTTTGAGATGTGAACGACCAGGCTAAAACAGGGGGGTTTCATGAGCCTTTAAAACGGCCACACCACATCTGCTAATAATATCTGTTTTGAACCAGTGAAGCCATCAAAAGTGAAGTGCCTCACATGGAATTCAGTTATAAGATGTTGTTCTTTCTTTAGCTTTTGTCATTTCCATAAAATATACTTCTGATTAACTGCCTTAATTCTCTTCAGGTCCTTTTCAGTTCATACAGTCATGTGTTCTTGTACTGTTAGACAGTGTTTTAAAGATGTTTGCACTTTTCATGTTTATTTATTGCCACCTTAAGATGTATTATTTGATCTGTGTGCTGAATGTTTCTTATAAGCTGCTCAGGACTTTTTTATGTTTACATTTTTTTAATAAAAAAAAAAAAGGCTGATAACAGATTTGTTAATTTTTTGATGTTGATCTAGGATATGTAAGAAAATTAAGAGACCACTGCAAAATGATCAGTTTCTCTGTTCTCTGTTCTCTGATCAGTTTGTGTTTGAGTAAAATTAACATGTTGTTTTATGCCATAAACTACTGACAGCATTTAACCCAAATTCCATATATAGTCATTTAGGGCATTTTATATTACATGAAATTAAACAAAAAATAAAGTTGTGTTTACAACCTCAGTAATGCAAAGAACAATTTCATAATCATTTTTGAACAACAATACCAATTCCTTTAACACTGGAAGAGTCCAGAAATTAATATATGTTGTCAGTTCCAGAGAATCAGTAAATTAATTCTGATGTTACTGGAAAACTACAAACCTGATGAGAAACAAAAAAAAAAACTTCCAATAGAATAATAGTGAATGCACACTAGGGACACCTGCTGGTCAATGTACAGGTGCTGGTCATATAATTAGAATATCATCAAAAAGTTGATTTATTTCACTAATTCCATTCAAAAAGTGAAACTTGTATATTATATTCATTCATTACACACAGACTGATATATTTCAAATGTTTATTTCTTTTAATTTTGATGATTATAACTGACAACTAAGGAAAATCCAAAATTCAGTATCTCAGAAAATTAGAATATTGTGAAAAGGTTCAATATTGAAGACACCTGGTGCCACACTCTAATCAGCTAATTAACTCAAAACTTTTTGATGATATTCTAATTATATGACCAGCACCTGTATATCAGGTCCAGGTCGGCTTTGTCGAGTTCAGATGCCCTCCCTCCACGACGTCATTCATTCTTGCACACACGCACGCCCCAAAATCTTAAAATTGTCCACTACATGAAATAAGTATTCCAATAACATCAAAAGAATTAAAACGATGTAATGATTTGTGCAAAATAAACAAATTATTAGTGAAATATGTCTCTCTCCTTGGTGCAGTCATTTATTCTTATATATTATTCTTATATAGCTACTTGAAAATAGTAGTGTAGAAAACATGCACATTGTGGCATAGTTTCCTTTGCAGTTGTCTTCTCTTGTGATAAACCAAGTGAATACTAAACAAGACAACTGTCTCTGTGTGAACTGATTATTCTGTAGGAATCTGTGGAGTATAAAACAATTGTGAGTGTGAGGGAATTTAAATTAATTGGTAAGGAAGTCAGAGCTGTGTTAATATATTTAATGTTTTTGTTTATTATTTTTTAAATAAATAATTTTGAGCCACTTGCGCCCGTGCCCCCCAAAATGTCTGTGCACGTCCCTGAAAATTCTAGATGTCGAAAAATACTGCACATACAAATGAAAAACTTAAAGTCCCCCTGTGGTGAAAATCAAGTTTTTAATGTTGTTTATATGTCTATGTGATGTTTTAATATGCTTTAAGACAAACCATGTGCAAATTCAAAGTCAACACCATTGCTGAAGATTTTCTCCTTAAAACTGCAGTGATTTAAAGACACGGTTAGAAATAGATGCTGTCTGTGACGTCATAACCTTATAACCAATCACATCGATTGATTACAAGCATATCATTAACAGCGAACTAGCAGGGGAGTCTTGAGAGAATACCGGTATATTTTTCTGTTGATATGAAAAATCAGGTAGATTTAGCAATATAGCAGGTGTATGATGTATCTTACAATGTTATGACGAACTATATACCTTTCTCCATGACGTGAGTTATTCAAAGACTTTCAAAGGATACTGATTGTTAGTAGGCAGCTGTGTGACTCTAAGATGGTGAACGGGAACATGGTTTGTGAAACATTAGCAACACATTATTAGCTGTTTGATAATGTAGATAAACAAAAGACTAATCATATTAATTACCGTCATGTGTCTGATGTTGTCAAAAGTGATACCATTGTGCAGCATTTACCTCAGTAAGTTGACCGAGTGGATCTCTGAGCTCGTGCGAGTGAGTGGAGGCGGGGCTAATTAGCATATTCATAGATCCGCATAAATGAAGCAAGGATGAGTTACATTCAGGCTATTTTAAGGCACAAAGAATTTTTTTCACAGGAAAAAAATGTTTAAATGTCACTGGTGATCAAAGACGAGTTTTAAGGGATATAATTATTGACTACAGGAGGATTTTAAATGAATTATAATGAATATCAGACAACAGAGAGATGTGTGCATAATATAGGCTATATGCTATATTAGCCTATAATATTTTTAACCACTACAAAGAGCCGTGCACTACGATTTTATGGTGCGATTCACAGCTGTGTGTCTCTGAACCAAAATGAACCATGTCCACTTTCCAAGTCCTGTTTGAAACTGCCTTTATGTCAAAGTGGTGCTACTCGGCCTGGTACAACGCCTGTTGTGAAGGAACAACCTCAGATCAGGTCAGTGGTTACCACCTTACTTCAATCACTTTCAGTTCCTGATTACACCAGAGGACAGGAAGCAGAATCAATGTTTATTCATTGGAGCACAAACAAAGACACTTTGCATCTTACATCTGTGTTCATGGAGTTTGTAAAAAAACACTGGTTAAAACTATCCAATTTGAGTTGTTTTCAACTCAAGGGCTGGGTAAATATTGGACAGAAGACATATTGGGTTAATTTAACCTAGCATAATGGGTTGATTCATTTTTACTATAATACTAGCTTTTTTCTTTATTTATTTTTACTTTATACATGAATTAATGTTTACAGATTAACTTAAATCCACTAAACTTTTTTTAAAAATTCCACACAACCACTGATTTGCATGATAATTCCTTTATTTTCAATCATATTTTTAATGTAGCATATTTTATATAGTTTTTAATACATATTTCCTACATTTAAGCTTGTTTAACAAATAGTACAAATAAAAAATGAAACATTTAGAAGTCAGTCAAGTGTAATGGACCAGTCTCTGTTGTCCTGTTTCCATCATAATGGCGCTGGATTTCGTGCCGGACATGACTCGGGTTCGGCCGGGGAACTGCTAACCGCGTTCACTCATAGCCAAAACATGCTGTGACTAACTCCATAACCTGTCCATAAATAATCAGCGTAAAATTCTGAGAACATATTTTAACATCGTAAGTATTTATATTCTGTATATTTTTTAATAAAATCATAATTTTTTTATGCAAGCATAGGCGTTTCCATCACGTGAAAAGACACTCGTTTAGGCGACTCAAATCGCGCCCCTGTATGTTGCTTTGCATAAAATTAAGTGCTATACAGAACAATAACGAATTTTTAGATAAATTAATATGTAGGCCTACACAAACCTGTATTTTACCGAAGACATGCACCAATTTGAAGGAGCTGCACTGCTCTCCTGAAGTCTGACCCAACACTGAAAAATAACTCAAAAAATTACCTAAAAGGCTTAACCCAGGACTTGGGTAAACAACCCAAGAGCATATGCATCAAATACTTGCTCGCTCATGTTGTTGCAACCCATACCAACTGTAACCCACCACAAGTGGGTGAATAACTGGCCACAGACTGTAGTGAAAATGTATTGCTTGTACAAGCTTTTATTCACATTAATAAATACCAAATTCTGTATAAAAACAATTACTTGTTTAAAACACTGGTACACATCATTCAGCAAGGAAAAAGAACAAAAAAACAAACAAAACAAATTTATGATGAACCGCAGGGCTCCAGCATGGCACAACCATATGTGTGTAGAAAAATATATAGCCACTACTTACAATGCACACTCCAAATACAGCACAAAATCCACGGCACTCAAAAGGATAAACAAATCACCAGGAACCACGGAAGAATGCCCACCACCTCACCAGTGCCAGTCACACCCTTGGAGGAGACCCTGCAGCTGCCACGGAAATAAGATGAAAAACTAAAAGAAAAAGAAAACAGTATCAGTCAAAAATATACAATATAAATACACAACATCCAAAGGAAAATTGGGGTAATTCACCAAAAATAAAAAACAAATAGTAACAATAGTCGTGCTAGTCCTGCAAAATAAAAACCTTTTATTAATGACTGAAATACACATTTGCATAAATCAAATTATTTAATCCAATCAAATACCTTTAAATTAACTGGATTTAAGAAAAGGGAAGAATAAATCAACCAGACAGTTCTTCTTTAAAAGAAACCTACAAAACAAACTTTCATGAAAACCACCTTCAAACATATAAATAAATAAAAACTAAACCTAATTCGCTCTCAACTCATTCAACACTCTGAAGACTGCATCACCAGGCCAATCACCATCAACACACAAGGACTTCTGAAATACAACAAGATAAAACGACTTTCTGCTCACCCAAATTAACCTACTATTATATTTGCATAAACATTACCTCGATAAAATACATACAACTGCCTTTTGCCCCGTGTTCAAATCAGATAAAGGTGACCTAGAGACAGACAATTGTAAGCATGAGCAGCATTAAAGGATTACTCCACTTTTAAATAAACTTTTGCTGATAATTTACTCACCCCCATGTCATCCAAGATGTCCATGTCTTTCTTTCTTCAGTCGAAAAGAAATGAAGGTTTTTGATGTAAACATTCTAGGATTTTTCTCCATATCATTCATTTCAATGGGCACCAAACAGTTGAAGGTCCAAATGGCAGCTTCAGTGCAGCTTCAAAGGGCTTTAAACGACACCAGACGATGAATAAGGGTCTTATCTAGCGAAACGATCAGTCATTTAAAAAAAAAATTTTAAAGTTTAAGTTTTATAAGCACAAATGCTGGCTTTGCTCTTTTCTCCGATGCGCATTCGTGACGTCACGTAATACGCAATTACGTTGAAAAGGTCACGGTTGACGTAGGCGGAGCAACCACAGTTTCATTCGCTCAGGATTGTGTATAGGAAATCTCTGAAAAGTCACAACTTTCTGTCCTGACAAAAATGTTCTTTTAGGCTTTCTAATATTAAAACACCCAGGATACGCACACCTTTCAAGCGTGAGTTTAAAATATTCTAACTGACCATGAGCTTTTTTTAAGGCGACCCTTATTTTAGAACGTTTGCCCTTATTGTTTCCATGGCGACGCGTGCGCGTCACGAGCGCTGAACGTAGCCACAATAACACTGTATGAGAGATGGATCACTATTATTTTGTTTTTTCCTTTTTTATTTAAAATATTCGCAAACTTGCTTACATGTCTTCAACTATATGATATTCCGATTCTCAAATATGTGTGAGTGAGTGTGTTTTGTCGTTTAAAAACCTTTATAAATGATCTTTATCTTGATCTATGATGCGAGATGGGCGCCGCCATGTTAGTTTGCACTGCAGTTCACAGAGTTCCCACACAGCAGGGGACTCCTAGGCGGATCCGCATTCAAGTCGCCAAATCCGCGTGACTGTCACATCCGTTTTGACGCCGCCCAGAGGATCAGATCCGCATCCGGGCGACGCCATAAATTCTACTGTCAATCAGCGGATCCTGAGAGGACCCATGTCGGATCCGCGGACGCGCACGCGCCTTTACTGTAACGGTTGTATCAATTTGCGGGTCCCAAACGGACCCGCCGCGGAGGTAAGGTTTTAAATCGCGGATGCGGAGCGGATGCAGCGCGGAGCCAAGGCGGGTCCGTGATCCGCCTTCGTTGCGGATCCGTCACTGCGAGCAAGTGGACTCCGATACGGGTCCGTTCGCGGCAGAGGTGGAAAGTCCAGGGGTCAGAAAGTAAAAGTCCTGCCATATTTTTTTTCCACCCCCTGAAGCATTAATGAGATAAATAAGTGATTAATTGAGTGATGATTGACCATTATTGAAGACACCTGATGATAACAAGCAGAATCACCAAAGGAGAAAATCACAATTTTTAAGCCACCATCGTGGAGATGAGGGTTTGTTTTAGTTGAGCTCTTGTCTTGACCCTTCACTTTTCAATATTAAATTTTGTTTGGGCTGTTTTAACTGAGTTATAACAGCCAGACAAGCAAAGAGAAAAGATGATCAGGTGGTGTTGGTTATGTTTTCACATGATCATTATTTGATCTGAATCACTGAACTCATCTAGAGCCCAATCTCTGAGTTAGATTCACATTATTGATTACAGCAGCACTGTGATTCTACAGCAGGAGATCAGCTTTATCAATATAATCTGAGGGATTTCTTAAAAGTTGTTCTCTTCAAAAAAAAAAAAAAAAATCTTTCTCTTAGGCACACACAGACATCAAGAATCAGCCTGTGAATCTCAATGACGGTGACAAGCAACATATTCTGATCAACAGATCAACTCTGAACATTAGAAAACAAGCTACTAAAAAGTCGCATAAACGGAACAAAATAAAATATGAGAATAAAGGAAATTACTAAGACAATTCAGCTCATAATTTATTCATGCAGCAATGCATGATGGGAGCCATGGATGAATTTTGATTGGTGGCACCCAGAATGCACTGCAACATGCTTTATTACTCTCACCACTGTTGAGATTCACAGGATGATTCTTGATATCTGTGTGTCTACAACATGAGAGCGCATCCTATTTTTTTTTTTTTTTTACTAAGAACAACTTTTGATGAAACCTTTGAATTATTTTGAAAAAAAAAAAAAAACTGGATCTTGTGCTGTAGAATCACAGTGCTGCTGTAATCAATAATGTGAATCTAACTCAGAGATTGGGCTCTAAATGAGTTCAGTGATTCAGATCAAGTAATAAGCATGTGAACACATAACCAACAAAACCTGATCATCTTTTCTTTCTGCTTGTCTGGCTGTTATAACTCAGTTAAAACAGCCCAAACAAAATTTAATATTAAAAAGTGAAGGGTCAAGACAAGAGCCCAACTAAAGCAAACCCTCATCTCCACGATGGTGGCTTAAAAATTGTGATTTTCTCCTTTGGTGATTCTGCTTGTTATCATCAGGTGTCTTCAATAATGCTCAATCATCACTCAATTAATCACTTATTTATCTCATTAACTTTAATACCGTTTCAGCGGGTGGAAAAAAAAATATGGCAGGACTTTTACTTTCTGAGCCCTGGACTTTTACTTTCTGAGCCCTGGACTTTCCACCTCTGCGCGATACCTCCGCGGTGGATCCGCCACGGAGTCCTTTTGCTGTGTGGGTTCTGTCAGTCTGATTTACAGCAGGTGAATACATCAGTTTCTCCTGAAATATATGCAAGTAAGTGGATGGTGAACTGGAAGAATAAGAGAGTAAACTTTATAGTTACTTAGACCCATTATGTGTGTCTGATATGAATAAATGTCGGCAAATTATATTTGAATTCACTGTTTATTGATGCTGCCACTGACGTCTGACATCAGTGTGTATTTTATAAACTCCAAATGTATTGTTTAATGGTGCTTATGAGTATTTAAATGTCTGAAACCTTAAAGAAACATTATGTGGCTGAAAACACTGCATAGCTGTGATGACAAGAGAGCGCGCGTCCGTCTCGCTGCCAGAGCGCGAAAGCACAGTTTGAATCTGGCAGTTATGTGACGTCGCAGAACATTCTAAATCCCATATGTGGAACCGTACGCCCAATGGCACAGAAATAAACATCCCAGGTGTGAGAACGTACCGCTCAAAGGGTTAAACAATAAACTGACACACAGACATTTGAATATGTGTATACATCTTCCTTCCGCACATTTGTAATGTAAACACTGACTCGATACTTCCGCCTACGTCAACCGTGACCTTTTCAACGTAATTGCGTATTACGTGACGTCACGAATGCGCATCGGAGAAAAGAGCAAGGCCAGCATTTGTGCTTATAAAACTTAAACTTTTAAATTTTATTTAGAAATGACCGATCGTTTCGCTAGATAAGACCCTTCATCGTCTGGTGTCGTTTAAAGCCCTTTGAAGCTGCACTGAAGCTGCCATTTGGACCTTCAACCGTTTGGTGCCCATTGAAATGAATGATATGGAGAAAAATCCTAGAATGTTTACATCAAAAACCTTCATTTCTTTTCGACTGAAGAAAGAAAGACATAGACATCTTGGATGACATAGGGGTGAGTAAATTATCAGCAAAAGTTTATTTAAAAGTGGAGTAATCCTTTAAAGGTGCTCTAAGTGATCCTGGGTGAAGTAACTTCCTGTTGACGTTCGAAGTGTTGTCAAACAAAACAGAGGCTAGCTAGACCCTCCCTCCTCCTCCTCCCCTCCCCCACCGTGCTTCCTGAAACAGTCATGAACGCGCATTTAAAATAATTCTTGTCGGTTATTGGCTGGAGCGTGTTTATTATGTTCAGTGGTCCAGGCTGCACCAGTTTGTTTTTGTTGCCGTTTCTGGAGCTTGTGGTGACTACAGAGACCACAGTGTGTTCAGGGGACAGGCAGCTAGCGGATAGTGAGGAGATGTTTGCTGTATGTGACAAAAAATGTTTTGGCCTAAAAACGCATGACATCGCTTAGAGCACCTTTAAGCAATACAAGTGTCTCGTCACTCAAAACAGGAACAACCCTCAATTAAAACATTAAAATAACTATTAAGAACAAATTATCTGATGCAAGCTCACGCTTCTTTCCAGAATCAATGAATGAAACGAGGGTGCACTAGGTTTCCGTGCATCTCTTTATAAACACAGACCACAAATTACTTGATGCTAGCTCACGCTTGTTTCCAGAGTCAATGAATGAATGAAATGAGGACGCGCTGTACTTTCGTGCGTCTATGTATAGTGCGCCAACAATGTAATGACGCAAGTCCTATAATTGTCCCAAAGACTTATGGGAATTGTAGTACCAGACCCATACGTCACCCGGTTACACAACGGCTATTGGAAAGCTGTAACAGACACATTTCCACAGTTATAAATAATATTAATCTCTCAAAGATTCTCAAATTTTCATTCCACATAATCACTGTTTCAAACACAAGATCATTGTGATATATAAAGAGAACATTTGGTTTAATCACAGAAACACAACAGTATGATCTTCTTTCAGTTTAGTGCTTTTAACATTCAGTTAATTCAATGGCAAACAATGCAAAATACATGTTTCAAATCACCCTTGTGTCTGAAATATTAGATGCCACCTCAGAAAATACACTTACATTACCTAAATTACATAATTGACATAAAATCCATAATGTTTTTAATAGTATTTATTCAGTGTGTTAGCAAAAGTTGTGAAGTATGACACAGTCATGAGGTTTGTGTAGAACAGAGTTTGCTGGCAATATGTAAATGTTCTCACTGTACCATATAACTGAATCTGTATTGTAGTTGATCTTTACAGATGAAGGGTGAGTTACAATAATGTGGCAGTCTCTACCTTGGTAATACCTTTTACAGTTTACAGTATCACATGGCATACTAATGTAAAATGATGCCATCTGTCTCCCTTCTTCTCTCTCTCTCTTTTCCTCATATGGACAAAAAAAGAATGTCCAAACAAGGTCTAAAATTACTGGCATTAACATCCTTGTTGGGACATTTGGTCCACTACACAGTGTTTTTTATTTACAATCACTTTGTTACTATTTTCAGAACCTTGATGTCATTTTTCACAACTCTAGACACAAAACTTACAACCAATGATCAAAATGCACATTTTTCAAAACTCTAACCCTTTTCTCAATTGCTTGGATACAATACACATAAAACTTAGATCATTCGTTCTTTCAACAAAAATCACCTGTTCAATATGACACAACTTAACATCAAAGTACTACTATTTCAAAAGGCAATTCACACATTACATTTCAAATGAGTGTCTATTCATTTCCTTACAATGATCTAACTATCAATTGATACAACTGCTCAAAATGATAAGTAACTGTTGCATTACTCTTAATGCATAGTTGTATGGAAACAGACAAACAATCTTCCATGTTTACTGTAAATCATGGAAGTTTCAAGATAACGAGATTCATTGTCACCAATTAGCGTGGAGCATGAACCAATTAGACTACAATATTCATGGATGACGCCTGCAATGACATCACAGCAGACCAGTGTCAGGCCTGGATTTGCCATGCCCGAAGGTTTTTTCTAAGATGTTTGGCTAATGAAAACATCCATTGTGATGTAGTTGAGAATCTGTGGCCAAATCCACAACACAGAGTTGATGACAATGTAGAAGTACAGTAATTACTCCTGTTTTGTTTCTTACAGTACAAGCAAGCAAGTTGAGGAACACTGCATTTGATGTTTTACAGTACTGTCTTTTCTTTTCTATTTCATAGCTAATTATTTTTGCTTTGATTCAAATAAACCTATGTTGTGACTGTACTGTAGTGTTTTGCATCAATATATTACAAACTTTGTTGATTCCACTGTGTCTGTATTCTCTCTACTACTGCAGTACTTTTACAGAGATGTATTTACTGTAGTACCATTAGACAGCCTGTGTTACAAGTGATAACCGTTTTGAGTTTTGTGTCTAGAGTTTTGAAAAATGACATCAAGGTTCTGAAAATAGTAGCAAAGTGATTGTAAAAAAACTGTAAATTGAACGAGAGGAGATGCAAATAAAAAGTTTGATAGTAAGAGCTTTATGAAAGGCATTTACTGTGAATGAAACATTTATATAGATGAAACACTTATTTTGTGTTGTGAAAAGGATACTTTGTGATTTTGTGTATCGTACTAAAACAATTGAAAATATGCTGAAATGTTTGAAAAAAGTGCACTTTTGATGATCTGTTGTGATATTAGTACTAAGAGTTTGAAAATTTACCAGTTCACCAATTTACCAAATTCACCAAAGCATTTAAAAAAAAAAAAAATTTTGTCAAGAGACTTTTTTTTTTTTTTTTTTCCTGTTTCTGATGCTGATCTGAAAACAAGGAAATGAAATAAAGAGAACTGTGAGCATGTTTCACACACTCTTCTGTCTGTTTCTTCTGTTTAAAAACATGTTCTTTATAGCATTTGTCTGGATTATTTCTCATTCTTGTCTAAGTGATGCGCACCAAGGTAAGAACAGAGTTAATTTTCTTTTGATCCGCACTATCAGTTATTTACTGCAAACGACACCTTTTGACTTTGCTTATTATAACTTATTTAAAATAATGTATATAGTAATTTATTTAAACCAAAGATGTTCATCAGTGATTGTATATCAAGAGACGTGTTTATGTGTATTTTGTTTTGTGATTTCACTGGAATGAATACAGTCACCGGCCACAACAGATTATAGATTGAAGCGCTCGTCCGTGTGAAGACTGCGCAGTGTGCACGAACGCTAAGAGGGGGCAACGAGATGTTTCAAACAGTGGTGGGAACACGTCCCACCCAAAAATTACGCCTATGTGTTTGACTTTGTGCTATTTCTTTGTCAAAGGAACTAAAATCGAAAGCTTTGTGTTTTAATGAGGAGTCAGTTTGCGCTTATAGTGTTTCAAGGGAAAGCCGCACTTTGCTCACTAGATCATGTTAGATTATCGTTAGATGTCTGAGGTCATCTGTGCAGAGATTATTGATGAGTGCTTTTCCAATTGGGGGCCAAAACTGTGAAATAGACTTCCAGTTTCCCTCAGAGTTGTTTCAACTGAACAATTTTAAATTTAAAAAAAAAGAAAACAAAAAAGATATAGGCTACATTTCATATAAAAGAAGTGGAAGAAAAGGATTTTTTAATTTTTAAATAAAAACAAATAACAAAAGAAAAAAAGTTTATTATTCTGACCCCAATGGCAGATATTTGTTTTTGTTTTAAGCTTAAACTCAGTCATGTTTGACAAAAAAAGAAAATCATTTTTTGCATTGTAACTGCTCCTCTTTCCATTGCGGTCTATACAGTTTTTATTCACTTCCCTGTGTCGTTTATTTTAGTATGGCTGTACAGCACTGGTCAGCTACATTATATGGTTGAAAAAACCTAATCAGAATGCAACTAAAATAATAGCCTAATTAAATAAATAAATAAAATGTTAAACTGAAAATAAATCAATGCTAACTTCCAGCTATAGCTTGCAAACAAGCCAAGAATTCCTGCCTTCTGAATAAAACAGTCCTTAACCCAGTCAAGACATTTACTTTCTGACTTTTGTTACTCTTTTTACAACCTCTTCTAAACCCTTTAGTAGAAAGCTCTGAAAATATAGTGGTGCATTAGATTAAAGGGTTAGTTCACCCCAAAATGAAATTTCTGCCATTAAGTACTCACCCTGTGACAGTGGTTCAACCTAATATTATGAAGCAACAAAAATACTTTTTGTGCACAAAAACAAAACAAAAATAATGACTTTATTCAACAAATTCATCTGTCCCCTGCCATACTGCTACGCTATTTTTGTTGCAGTGTTTTACGTCTGAACGGCCGGTTAGTATTGGCCGGCTCTGGTCACGTGAGCACCAAGACGCATGTGCAAAAAACATTTGCGTTGTGCCTGGTGCCACGTTGCGCCAGGTGTATGATAGGGCCTGATAATTCCCCAAATAACTGCAACTGCAGGTTTAAAACAGAAATGGCAACAAAGAAGCAAAACTTACAGACTGCAGCTTTAAGGCTCAGACCTGAAACTGATTGGCACCAAACAATCTCTCTGACCTTATTCTGAGTGCAAAAACATCTGTTATATGTTTCATGTCATCTGAGCAGAGATTATTGATGATCCCGAGCTTTGTCCTTTGCTGGGCCAAAACTATGGAATAATTTTCCAGTTTCCTTGAGAGTAGTTTCATCAACCTGAATTTAAATGTGAGGCCCAAATGGGTGTCTCCTGGGTTATTTAACTGTGGCCCAGCCAGTTTTGTGGACAGGGAGCCTCTGCCCTGCATGCCATGGCCCTGTTACAGGTCTGTCAGGCTAAAGTGCTCATGGACATGGCCCAGGGTGGCCTTGACCAGCACTCTTGGATGAGCTGCGCACCACCACTGACCTCGCTCTCCAGGCAACTAAAGTGATGGCGCGCTCCATTGATCAGGTGATGGCCACACTTGTGGTCTAGGAGCGCCAACTGTGGCTTAACCTGGCCGATATGAGGGAGACCAATAAATATCGGTTCCTGGACTCCCCTATTTCCCAGGTTGGACTATTCAGCGACACGGTCGACTTTGTTTCTGCGGGCAGGTGTTCCGCTAGAACAAGTGTCCAGGCATGCTGTGGTCTCCATGGATGCCTCTGCCACCAGCTGGGTTGAGTTTATACTGAATGGACATTTCAGATTATAAAGGTAAAAATAAAGAAGTTTCATTCTTCTTCACTCAAATTGTTGCATTTTCTGTCAGCATTTGACATTTTTCCTCTCAAACGCTGAATTTACTGTTTATATACAATGTGTAGTGTTTCTGTGACTGTCCAAAGTAGGGCTGCAACAAACGATTATTTTGATAGTCGATTAATCTATCGATTATTAGAACGATTAATCGACTAATCATTGATTATTGCACTGATTAATCAGTAAGCTTTGTTTGATTATTTCACTTTAGCAATTAGTTAACATATTGAGTTATACTGTACTTTAACTAGTAAATAAAACAAGGAAATCACTTCAGCTTTTGAAAGTGTATACCAATAGGTATACACTTTCCAATATCCTTCAGGTTTTCTTTCCCCCTCAGAAGTCATCAATAGTCCAACTGTTACAATGACTGGTACTGTGTTTTTAAGTCTGGGAAGTGTAATAACTTTTTAATAATAGTAAAAATATTAATGTAATTGTTTTTTTGTTTTTTTGAAAAAAATGCCCCTCTCTAGATAAAATATATATATATATATATATATATATATATATATATATATATACAGGGGTTAAATTGGGATTTGTTATGTGGGGGGCTCTGTGGTTTCAGGGGTGCATGTGTATGCGAAGACTACAAAATTATCAATTGACAAACTATAACAAGTTGAGAGAGCCCTCTGCTATGAACACAAATGCAGATCAAAATCATTGCTGGTAGTGTGCAAAGCTACATCTGATGACAATAAAATCTTTCTGTAGGCCTGTGCCTTCTCCTTTGTGTCAGTATCAAATATAAGAGTGATGCTACCATTAAAGGAGAAAATATAAATACAAAATACAGAGTTTGACATTAAGCCTTTTTTTGTGCTTGTCCTTTGGACAACTAAATTTGTCATTTACTTGTCAGAGTAAAAAAGTAGCTTGTCTGGAAAAAAATGATTTTTTTTTTTTTTTGTGCGTGTTGTAAATATAATTTCTGAAGCAAGCAACATTCTCATCAGTGTTTTATCAGCAGTGACATATTTAAATCTGCATATTTATGTTATTTACCCTGGGGGTATTTTATTAACCTCTATAAAGGGTATTTCCCCCCAATCTAATTAAATTTGTTTAATCTTTTATTCCAAATTCTTACATTTGATAAATTAAAATAGTAAGACACTATAGGGCTGTTACCAAATTAAAGAATGTACACTGAAAAAGTACAACTTAATTCAATAATGTTATGGGATTCTTTAAATATTTTTGAATATACAAATAATAAATGTTGGTGGGAAATTTATACTTTTAAACATGAAATTAAAACCGCCAGTAGATGGCGGCAAGTGACCGTCTTAATGAGTGAGCCACTGATTCATTTTTTTCAAACGATTCATTCAAAAGGCTGAATCATTCAAGAATGAAGCAGTTGTTTATGATTGGGCCATTGAATCTTCACTCAACCGGTTCGTTCAAAACACTGAATCATTCGAGACGGCTGAGCGTAGCTGGAGATGCGCTGCTTGTTTGGAACTATTTTCGCTGCTACAATAGAACAAAAAACAAGCAATATTGCACCTAAAACGTAAGTAATTAATATTAACTACTTGTTTATTGAACTGTTGTATGAAAGTGTCATTTTTTAACATGTGTCAATATGTGTCAAGGTGATATCCAGGAATTCAGCACTTTCGGTCGGGTGATGCTTAACTTTATCATATGTCATAAATAGCTAGCTATAAAAACCCCACATACTGAATTTTTATAGCAACATGATCACTGAGTTTCTTTGTGTGAGCAGAGCTCATTTGTTTTGAATTCTCCTCAAGAGGTTACGTGCGCCTCAACAGCGCAATAGGCTATATAATATAATATTATATATATATATATATATATATATATATATATATATATATATATATATATATATATATATATACACACACACACACACAAACAAACACAAACTATCCAGTTTATGGTCATTGAATGGCTTTCCAGAGGTAAATGTTACATTATGTGTGATATATTTGTTTGCAAGTTTTATTGACTTCTTTCTGCGGTTAAAATTCCCATTAAGTGATTACATTAGAGATGGATTCATTTCAGTAAGTTCAGTAAGTACTTTTTGATGTTCATTCATGTCTGTAGCGGCCCTCCGGCGTCGAAGAAAAGAGGCAGAGAGTTTTTGACGGGTGCTTTCGATTTATTTTTCTTAGATGCAATAAACTTCATTGCTGAAGTATTCGTTGTCTAAATTCTTTGTTGCAAATTCTCTCCATGCATCATAACAATAGCTTCAACAGCACCGACTAGCACCGTAAAACTCGCTCTGCTTGCCAAAGGGATACTAAAGCTTAAACCATTTTCCCGAACTCGAGAACAAACGTGCACTACTCTTACTCGGTTTCCGTTCACTTATATCCTGTAAGTTTAGTGCTCCCTCTAGTGGTGGCGCCAAGCAAAGCGATATAAAGGGAAAGGCCATTACAATGTCTATTTCGAGCTGTAATAGAGAGGAATAGGTTCACATGCCGCTTGAACAGAGGTGTTACAGCGATCTGCCGCTCCACGTTAAACAGCGTCACAACCACAAGTATTGTTTGAATCCCGTAGTAAAATTGACATAATTTAAAAGCTGAGACTTAGTTTTATATCAAAAGTAACCTGATCTGTCTTATCTGTCAGCGCGTTGTCTGTGTCCTCTTTGCTCTGCAATGCATCTTTCACTGTGTGGGACGTGTGGCGTGAGAACAGTGAGTTTGAATGAGAGTTGGTGGCCCTGCATGACAACATTCTGTAGTTATGCTAAACGTTATGTTTGTTATGTTTATTTTTTATTTATTTATTTATTTTTTTTATGATTTTTTTTTATTTTTTATTATGACGAACTTTGTTATGAACAATGCACAGGACAATAGGTACAGAGAACACTACAAATACTGTGCAACCTGCACAACAAAAAATGACATGTACAGACCAGAGGATAATAACATATTAATATAATATATAGAAGGGGAAAATTAAAAATTAATCAGTTCCTTCAGGAGATGAAATGTTCTTTTAGCCTTCATATTTTGCATGTTTTCTATTGTTTTGTAATATGATTTAAAGTCCAGATGAAATACATTAAAGCAAGGTTGTGAATTAGACCATTTACATTTGTGAATATGGTATTTTCCGAAGATAATAAACAGTTGAATAACAAAAATTACATTTTTTTTTTTTGTTGTTTTTTTTTTGTTTGTTTGTTATGTTTATGCTATGTTAATCTCCCACATTTCACTGGTTCGACTTTGTTTGCACTATGTATTCCAAAGCGCTGACTTCTTTTATTGGATTGGATCCGGGAGGGCTGCATTACAGTAATGCGCTACAGCGCCCCACTGGTAACACCGCGTTATTGCAGGCAAGAAACATTTTTTATTGTCGACGTTGTCGATAATGTCGACTAATCGTTTCAACCCTTGTCCAAAGCAGGCAAATATGAGGCACGTGATTGGTTGTCTGTTGCTAAGCGTCTAGCTGTAACATTCTAACACCACATCGTTTCACACTGTACAAGTTTGGCACCACAATGTGGGGTTAAGCAGTGCTAACCCTGCTCGGAGCAGGGTTTCATACCCCGGGGTAAAAAGCGGTGTTAACCCCACTTCTAAATTACAAGTGTGAAACGCTCCTTTACCCAGTGTTAAAAGCAGTGTTTAGAACAACGATAACCCAGGGTTAAGCGGGTCATCATTCCCAAATTTTACATATTCATGTCGCCCTCCATGTCTTTCTTTACTGTTAATATTTAAAGCCTGCATAAAACAGAAGTTGGGATCATCTTTTCACTCCTATTCCTATTGTGATTTTGGCAAGTTACTTTGAGTTTATTGAAACACAAGTTATCTTTGGCGGTATGATTCCTTATGGGGTTTCTTGCTCTGAAATTAACTGAACATGCAAGAGCTTTAGCATAAACCCCCTATGGAACCATCAGCTTGGGAAATACATAGACAATTAAGATACTTTAGTAATGTCTTTAATAGGGAAACAGTGGTAACGTGTAGATGTGGCAGTGGGACGTCTATACTGTTGCTTGGCTATGAGGATGAGTGTCTCTTAGCAGTGAGTGAGGACTTGAAAGCCTTGGTAATCTGAAACAAAAAGAAGACAACAACCAGAAGGTGGACAGTAATATGCTGATGCTTATAGTAGAGAGGGAGGGAGGGTTGCGAGCAGTTTGAGCCAAATAGAAATGCTAATAGGATATATGTCCCATGGGGACATATATCCTATTAGACTGCAGTCTAATAGGAGAATAATAGCGATTGGAGCGATTTGACAGCTGATCGCAGCACTATGCCTACGTGGCCTAACTGAACTAATGCTGAGCTCAAAAAAAAAAAAAAAAAAATAAGAATTGTTCATTTTGATTACATGATGACTTTAAAATGTACAATGATTTCCTTGACCAAATAACATAGTGTTTTCATTTGCTGTTTGTGTTTCATATGTTCCTCAGAGAAACACTTCCTCCATTACAAGTTCACAGCCCAGACTAAAGCAGACACATTCCCAGAGTTCAGTGCTGAGGTTGTTGCTGATGACAGACGAATCAAACACTACAATAATGAAGAAAGAGTCTGGATTCTGACTGAAGATGACTGGACTGAACCTCCAGATCCACCTGATTCTAGAGACTGGTTCATTCATCAGATCAGGACTCTGACAAACTGCACAAACTCACAGTGTTCTGGTGAGATTCATGATTTACTCTCATTCATTATCAGACATTATATTCACTGTAAGTTTGTCATGAGTGTTGTTCTGTGATTGTAGAGCTTCATGTTCTTCAGAGAATAATTGGCTGTGAACTGGAGAAACTTCCTGATGGAACAGTGAATCTGACTGTCTTTGATGAATATGGATTTGATGGAGAGGATTTTATATCCTTTAATTCTGACACTATGAAGTGGATTGATAAAAACCCCAAAGCCAAAGAAACTAAAGAGGAATGGGATCATCAAATAGGACGAAACCAGTACATCAAGTATTACCTCAAGACCTACATGAACTGGATCTCAACATTTCACAACACAAAACAGAGTAAGTTCTGATCAGACCAGTTTAATAAACTCCTGTCTCTGTGTGTGTGAGCGTGACATAAGTTCAGCAGATCATCATTCAGTGAAAAATAAATACTGATGAGTTGAAAATGTAAAACAGTTGAGGACACATTCAGAAATGTTGAAATATCTTTATTTAAATGTTTTATTTGATTTTCTGTGTTTGTAGTGACACATCAGCAGCCCTTCACATTATGAAACACTTCTATGAAACAATCGCATTTATGAAAATATATATATATTTAAAGATTGTGTTCATGCATGTAAGAGTTTTCTTTATACTTTATATGATTATTTACTCACAAAAGGTGCCTTTTTAATGAATATGAAGAATTTCATCCAGGTTCTCCAGATGTTCACATCTTTGGAAGGAAATCTGATAATGACCGTAAGCTGGTTCTGACGTGTCTGGCCACTGGTTTCTACCCCAGAGATGTTCAGATGAACATTAGATTGAATAGAATTAATCTTAAGCATCAAACATCTTCTGGAATCAGACCAAATGATGATGAAACTTTTCAGATGAGAATCAGTGTGAAGATCAACAGAAACCATGAAGGATCTTATGACTGTCTGCTCATTCACAGCAGTCTGAAACGACCAGTTTCAAAAAAGTGGGGTAAATATCACCATAAATTCAGTCTTTTGAGTGATTATGTCACAATTTACTCCAAATTGATCACACTTGTAACACAGCTAGTCGTTCTTTCAAAACTTGATCTCATGCTTTCAGTCAGTTGCACATGTTTTCAGTCCACATAATCACTGTTTCAAAACACAAGATCATTGTAATATGTAATGAGAACATTTGGTTTAATCACAGAAACACAACAGTATGATCTTCTTTTAGTTTAGTGCTTTTAACAATCAGTTCATTCAATAGCAAACAATGCAAGATACATGTTTCAAATCACCTTGATGCTGAAATAATTAGTTACACAGGATACAGATGCCACATTAGAAAAAACACTTACATTGCCTAAATTACATAATTGACATAAAATCCATAATGTTTGTAATAATATCTATTCAGTGTGTTAGCAAAAGTTACCAGTCATAAGGTTTTGTGTTGAACAGAGTATATACAGTAAATGTTCTCACTGTACCACATGACTGAATCTATACTGTAGTTGATCTTTACAGATGAAGGGTGAGTTACAATAATGAGGCAGTCTCTCTATACCATGGTAATACCTCTAATCAGTCTGATGTTAGTCAGTCCTTACAGTCAGTTATACAGTCATTCTATCCTGCTCTGTTCACAAATGTCAACCCACCCACATTATATCCCCTAACTCTAAACCTATACCCATCACAGAAAACATTCTGCATTTTTACATTTTTAAAAAAATATAATTGCGTATGATTTAAAAGCCGTTTTCGTCATGGGGACAAAAAACAAAACAAAACAACAACAACAAAAAAACAAAACAAATTCATCATAAACCCTGTGTTGTGAACCAAATGTCCAACCAAACCAAAAGGTAATACCAGCAATTTTAGACCTAGTGGGGACATTTGGTTAACAACGCAGGGTTTACCATGACCCCACACACTCACTCTGACAATTGTGGTTATCATCTAAGATAAATTGTTTATAATGTAAAAAGAATTCATTACATTTGGTTATCCATATCGGAAAATGCAAACAAGTTCTATAGAAACTATGCCTATAGAATCAATATCTATAGAAATCTATAGGTGTACCAAATGATCCATTGATTAACCATTAGGTCCAGTTGGATTAAATAATAGACAAATTAAACTGAATGAGAAGAGATGCAAATCAAAAGTTTGATAGTAATATCATTATGAAAGGCAGTTACTGTGAATGAAACATTTATATAGATGAAACACTTATTTTGTGTAGTGAAAACAATACTTTGTGATTGAAAATATGCTGAAACATTTGAAAAAATTGCATTTTTGATGTTCTGTTGTGATATTAGTACTAAGAGTTTAGAAAATGTACCAGTTGCTTGTGGAAATTGCACCAAAGCAATTAAAAAAAAACTGTAAATGCAAGTCTGTAGAAAGAGAACATGATAACACTGATGTTTCTGTCACAAACAATTACTGTTAAAGTGCCTCAACTCAGTTAAACAATTAGAAACATTTATAATGTTTGTGTTTTTATTTATTTATTCATTCATTTTGTTTTATTTCATTTTTTTATTTTTTCTTTGCAGATGGAAATTGTGCTGACTGTGAAACAGAATCTCAGAATCTCACTTTAATGATATCAGTTTCAATTCTACTTCAAGCTGTAGTTCTAGCTGTAGTTCCAGCTTCATTGTGTGTATTTGGCAGATCTGCATAAGGTGAGTTCTAAATATTGAACACTGTTGCTTTAAATGTCTTTATTTTAAATATCCTTTTAAAGACATTTTAAAATGATGATGTTTTGACAGTATATAATGTATGACAGTAAAAATATAAACTTGTACGGAATCTGATGATGAGATTTATTTTGATTTTATTTGATGGACATAAGCAACAAATCAATACTCACACAACAATTGGATTTTGATGTTATTTTTATTTTTATTTATTTGTATTATTTTTTACAGCTTGCACATTATAACAGGAACATGATATTGGTATGTAACATTAAGTTTTATATTATCTGCTGTATACAGTAGGTACGGTGAGCAGCTTTGATGATGAAAATGGAGTGCAGACTTCAGTCTGACAGAGGAAATATACGCAGTAATGTAGAACTGAGGAAGATAAGGCAGAGAGCCATGGGAACTCTGGGAGGATATAAGGAGGAGGAACGACAGTGAAGGACGAGAGAGGACCCAGCCTGGGACATTTATGTTTTATTATGTTTATATGCTGCAGTCGTCCATGAGGGGCTGCTGCTTTACTCTGTTTTTGTTTTTGTTTATTTCCCGCCTCCTTCTTCCCTGAACATTAAACATCGTTACAGACTGTAATAGAGGAGAATAAATCATCATCTCCTCACACAGATATCTCCACATCACAGTCACATGATCCAGACCTCTATACTCCAGTGTTTTCATCAAGAGCTCAGTGCTGATGGATTTACAGACTGAACTGAGATGTGAATAGATTGTGGTTTATTGGTACTGATTATAAATGCAATTTAACTTGTTTTTTTTTTTGTCAGGGATGGTATAAAGTAACATTTCTGGACAATTGTATCCTGAGCAGATGTTCAGTGTTTCTGTATATTTGTAGCATGTGTCACAGGTTTGACTTTTTCATTCACACTTCAAGTAAATGTTTTTCATTGTGGTTCATTCGAACACAGAATTAACTCTGTTCTTAAGCTCTTCATTATGGAAAGAATTAAAGGGATAGTTCATCCAAAAATGGAAATTATCCTATAAATTATTCACCCTCAAGCCATCCTAGATGTATATGATTTTCTTCTTTCAGACGAACACAATCAGAGTTATATTAAAAAATGTCCTGGCTCCTCCAGGCTTTATAATGGGAGTGTAGTGGCTTTTACTATGAGCCCAGGAACAAGTGAAGAACAAGATGTTCTTAACTTGTATGTTGTAAATAAAACCATTGTCCACGCAGAGATCCATTTCTTGCTTTGTTAATTTAATAAAAGAAGCTTACAATAAAGCACGTGTTCATGGCTATGTCTGTGTGATACCGTAAGAACAGTATATTCCCGCCACCTGTTTCCCCCTTACCACGCAATCATGAGAAGTTTAAATACCATATAACTTCTCCCAGTCCACACCACCATCTAGTGGTTAAAATTATGTTTGCGCCTACACACCAGCCCCATAATTGTGATACATTTACAATTGCACAGTATATACATAAACGGAGCCATTAACGTCTTTGTATGGGATTTCGATAGCTTCAGTGCTCCACTTCAAGTAATAAACAGATTTTGGGCCTATTCAGCTGCCCGGTTTTTATCTTAATTGGACTGATCGGAAAAATTCATTTTCACCAGGATAGGTTTTAATTGTTTTTTCCATCACCCAGGAGCTGCGAGGAGCTACAGGATCCATGATAGCCATTTCTGTCTCGCTTGTAATAACGGTAAATATTCCCTCACCCACCTTTGAGATCTGACAAGTATTGTACCAGTCTCCATTGCTTTTAGATGTACAAATCTCTTTCATTGAAAACTCTGTAATCATTAACGGTTTAGACTTTAGGAGGAGAATATGATTAGGGGTAAGTGCCTCAAGATCATTTACATCATCAGAGGCTTTCGTAATGGGATGGGCGTTGAGGATTGCTTCTATCTCACACAGAAAAGTTTGAAAGCTTTCATCATCCATAGATTGTTGTTTAATGGTTGAATACAACACATTTTTCACAAGCCCTCAGCTCCCGCTCAGCTCCAACAAAATTTGTACCATTACCTGATCTCAACTGGGCAACTAGACCACGACAACACATAAACCGGCGAATGGCATTAATGCAGGAGTCGGTATTTAAAGTATTAGCTATCTCAAGATGAACAGCCCTGCTTGCCATGCAGGTGAAAAGTACCTCGAAATAGTCAACACAGACGTTTGTAAATGGTGCTAAATCAGGTGTAACTCTATCTGCTGGCAAGTCTGACATTTTTTCTTCTCCAATCTTTCCTTGAAGGCGACGACATGTGACACTGTCAGAGATTATTTTCCGGCAAGCAGAATTAGTAATAGTTATCCAGTAACGCTTATGAAGAAATGATAACATATAATTTCTTCCTGCATGTCCCAAATGCTGATGTACATGCTTCATGATAAGTTGATCCTTTTGGGTCCTTTGACAATATAACTGGACGTCTTTCTTCCTCTGGCATGGCAGCCCTAGCAAGTCTCCCTCCTACTCTCAAAAAACCATTTTCCAGCACTGGATCAAGCCTTAAATGTCACTCTTCTTCTTTACCGTATCTTCTGCCTTCAGTGCAGAAATCTCATCAGAAAATCTCTACCGCTGATAATGCTGAAAGTTGATTTCATTGAGGGAGTTTAAACAATTTAGAAGCCTTTCTGTGTTTTGCGGCCCCAAGACAGCATTGTGTGCCACAGCACTTGTTGTCCAGGACATTGACTGTGGCACAATGTTTATATTAGGATGAATACTCTGTCCAGCTTCTCTCAAGGAAAAAACATAATTTATATGGTCAATTAGGTTGGCTCTGATTTCATTTGTAACTCATCTGTTTTCTTCTAACTCTCCTCCTTCCTCTTACACCTTGCTCTTCTCTTTCCCTCTGTCCATGTCTTTTTTATTTACATTTACATTTATTCATTTGGCAGACGCTTTTATCTAAAATGACTTACAAGTGAGGAATACAACAAGCGAGTCGTAATGACGAGGCAAATAGACACAAGAAGTGCTCACAAGTTTTAGGCAGTGCTCAGAGTATCATAAGCTACAACAGAGAGGGATTAGAGGAAGTGAAACGATAGGAATAAGAAGTTTTGGGTTTTTTTAATGATGAGGTTCAGTGATCATGAAAGAGATGAGTTTTCAGCTGTCTTTTGAATATTGCCAGGGATTCTGCATTCTGGATGAAGGCAGGAAGATCATTCCACCAGCAAGGAACAGTGAATGAGAATGTCCTGGAAAGTGATTTCGTGCCTCTCTGTGATGGTACCATGAGCCTTCGCTCCTTTAATGAGCGTAGAGTGAGTGGAAGTAGGAGGGTGCTGAGCCTGTGGTAGATCTGTACACACTAAAAACTCCATTATGGGTTATTTTTGACCCAAATCCTGGGTTAAAAAGGGACCAACTAATTTCTGGGTTATTTCAACCCAGAAAAATGGGTTATTCTTTTTGACCCAACTTCTGGGTTAAATTCCTGACCCAAATTTTGGGTTAAAATAACCCAAAATTGTAGTTAATATAACCCAACTTCTGGGTCAAAAGAGCAACTCCAATATCTGGGTTGAAATAACCCAGAAATTAGTAGGTCCCTTTTTAACCAAAGGTCAAAGGTCAAAAATAACCTAACTTGGGTTACTATGCAAGTATGCCTTATTTCAGAAAATAAAACTTCAGGCACTTACACACTTCAAGCACTTTTACATTTTTTATTGCATTAAATTAAATTAAACTTTACATAAACTCTACACCAGGGATGGACAACTCCGGTCCTGGAGGGCCAGTGTCCAGCAGAGTTTAGCTCCAACCCTAATCAAACACACCTGAACCAGCTAATCAAGGTCTTTAGGATTAGTACACAGCAAAAACTGCAGTGTTAAATTAACTCTCCTGGGAGTACATGTGAGACCATACTCAAGAGTGTTAAAGTGTTAAAATAAGAGTGTTAAAAGAACACTGAAAAGTGTTAAAGTTAATAAGATAATTAAGTGATTAATTGAGTAATGATTGACCATTATTGAAGACACCTGATGATAACAAGCAGAATCACCAAAGGAGAAAATCACAATTTTTAAGCCACCATCGTGGAGATGAGGGTTTGCTTTAGTTGGGCTCTTGTCCCTTGACTTTTTAAAATAATATTTAGTTTGGGCTGTTTTAACTGAGTTATGACATCCAGACAAACAAATGGCAAAAATGATCAGGTGGTGTTGGTTATGTTTTCACATAATCATTATTTGACCTAAATCACTGAACTCATTTAGAGCCCAATCTCTGAGTTAGATTGACATTATTGATTACAGCAGCACTGTGATTATACAGCAGAAGATCAGCTTTATCAATATAATCTGAAGGATTTCACAAACAGTTCTGAGCAAAAAAAAAAATGTTTCTCTTAGGCACACACAGACATCAAGTATCAGCCTGTGAATCTCAACAGTGGTGAGAATAATAAAGCATGTTGCAGTGTATTCTGGGTGCCACCAATCAAAATTCATCCATGGCTCCCATCATGCATTGCTGAATGAATAAATTATGAGCTGAATAAATTATGAGCTGAATTGTCTTAGTAATTTCCTTTATTCTCATATTTTATTTTCTTCCGTTTATGCGACTTTTTAGTAGCTTGTTTTCTAATGTTCAGAGTTGATCTGTTGATCAGAATATGTTGCTTGTCACCGTCATTGAGATTCACAGGCTGATTCTTGATGTCTGTGTGTGCCTAAGAGAAAGATTCTTTTTTTTGCTCAGAACAACTGTTTGTGAAATCCTTCAGATTATATTGATAGAACTGATCTTGGGCTGTAGAATCACAGTTCTGCTGTAATCAATAATGTAAATCTAACTCAGAGATTGGACTCTAGATGAGTTCAGATATTCAGACCAAATAATGATTATGTGAAAACATAACCAACACCACCTGATCACTTTTTCCATTTGTTTGTCTGGATGTCATAACTCAGTTAAAACAGCCCAAACTAAATATTATTTTAAAAAGTCAAGGGACAAGAGCCCAACTAAAGCAAACCCTCATCTCCACGATGGTGGCTTAAAAATTGTGATTTTCTCCTTTGGTGATTCTTCTTGTTATCATCAGATGTCTTCAATAATGGTCAATCATTACTCAATTAATCACTTAATTATCTTATTAACTTTAACACTTTTCAGTGTTCTTTTAACACTCTTATTTTAACACTTTAACACTCTTGAGTATGGTCTCACATGTACTCCCAGGAGAGTTAATTTAACACTGCAGTTTTTGCTGTGTACTAATCCTAAAGACCTTGATTAGCTGGTGTTTGATTAGGGTTGGAGCTAAACTCTGCTGGACACCGGCCCTCCAGGACCGGAGTTGTCCATCCCTGCTCTACACACTTAGACCTATTTATCTTAGGTCACACTGTAATAACATTACCCAGCCAGCAGAGCCATGTGGGGCCCAAATGGGTTTGACCTGGGCTATCTAACTGGGACCCAGCCATTTTTGCACCCAGTTTCCATGTAGGCCCCACATGGATTTGCCCAGATGAAATGAACACTGCTTAGTGTGCACACTACAGGCTGTTTAATGTAACACTTAATCAGTGTTGGAGGTAATGAGATAATTAAGTGATTGAATAATGATTTTGTATTAGTGAAGAACACCTGCTGTTAACAAGCATAATCACTGAAGGAAAGAGAAACACAAGAACTACTTCCAGCCACAGCCTTGGATGAAATCAACTGAAGATAAAATACATTACATCTCTCAAGATCTGATTAAACAACTCCACAAACAACATTAGCTTCACTTATTACTAACCAGACTGACTTTATTTCTGTCAGACATCTACAGAAGTTCGTATTAAGAATTAAGAAGAGGCTTAGATGTCGATTACTTATTTGAAAGTAATAGTTTGATTTGATGTTACCATTGTGGCGATCAGTGTGTGCTTTAGTCAGGCTCTTGACTTTTTAACATTAGTTTTTCTCTTGACAGCTGTGTCTGTTTGTTATGGCGAGAACAGCGAGAGAAAATATAATCAGATGCTGATTGATGATAAGAATATAATCATCAGATATTGGCTTAACTCATTGATATTATGTGGGAGGTTTATACGGGTAGTATGTTATTAATTCTGTTTTATTGTTATGATTCTACAGCAAGAGAATAATAGAATTTAATCAGAACATCAAGCGATTTATAACACACCATTTACATATTTTGGGCTCCTGTGAGTTTTACTCGCACACAGACATCAAGAATCAGTGTATGATTCTCAACAATGGTGACATGCTTCAATGGTGCAATGCATTCTGGGTGCCTCATACAAAACTCATCCATGGCTCCCAGAATGCATTGCAGCATGAAGCATGTCACCATTGTTGAGAATCATACGCTGATTCTTGATGTCTGTGTAAGTCAATCTTGCAGGAGGTTTGAGGTGTTTAGTGAACAATGTGTTTTTCAAATTTTCTGATTAAAACATTTTTAATGTTGAAATTCTAGAGGAGATCCAGCACAAAGTTAAACACATTTTGCTCATAAAAAGCTCAGTCATTAGATCAGTGAATTAAGCTACTAAATGATGACTATATTTTTATCATTTAGCAGCCGACCACATTGTCTCTTGTTTTTCTTGCCATAATGAACAGCCAGAGAAAAATTTTAAAGTTATAGTTAAGAGTCAAACTGCTTAACTGAAGTAAGCGCTGACCTCGATCACGGTGACATCAAACCAAACGTATTTTCAACAAATCATCAACATCTAAACCTCTGGTAATTCTCAATAAGAGCTTCTGTAGATGAATGTCAGAAATAAAGTCAGTCTGGTTAGTGATAAGTGAAGCTGGTAATGCTGTTTGTGGAGATGTTTAATCAGATCTTCAGAGATTTAATGTCTTTTATCTTCAGTTGATTTCATTGAAGGCTGTGGCTGAAGTCGTAGTTCTTGTTGTTTCTCTGTCCTTCAGTGATTCTGCTCGTTATCACCTAATTATCTCATTAACTCCAGCATATTTCTGTGTTTCATTAAACAGCCTGTAGTGTGCACACTGAGCAGTGTTCAGTTCATCTGGGCTAACCCATGTGGGGCCTCCATGGAAACTGGGTGCAAAACTGGCTGGGTCCCAGTTAGATAGCCCAGGTCAAACCCATTTGGGTCCCACATGGCTCTGCTGGCTGGGTAGACATTAGAACAAATAGAAAAACAACTCATTCTCTCTCAAACATTTGACAACATTCAATAACTGGATTGAACTTGAGGGACAAGAGTTTTGATAGTGTCCTCATCTAAGAGAAGAAATGCCTCCTCATCTGTCTTCACCTGAAAGACAGAAAACAAGACAACATGAGTATTGTTAATAAGTCGAGACAATTGTGAACCACTCACCAGACACTCTTTGATTATCAAGCTAACAAATAATCACTTTTAAGGGAATGCTGTTGTTTTGTTTTTTTTGTTTAAAAAAAAGCACAAAAAAAAAAGTGGCCCAATTTGCTAGTTAACTAATGTGGTTCTTTTGCAGCATTACCCATTTTGTGTGAATGACAGTCTATCCTGTCCATCTTTTCTTTCACTAACAAGTGTAATGACATTAATGCAAAGGTGAATATCTGGCCCATTATTATGCATAACAGCTTAAAGACAAGGCACAAGTATCTTTTAACTATAAGGGTTATTATAGAGATGCATTCCCCACTGTCAAAGATGTTGTGACTGTCACAAAATCTTGCACTGACACATTTAAGTCATATTAAAGAAAAATATTTAGGTATAGAGAGATGATATGAGGGCAGTTAAAGGGATAGTTCACCCAAAAATGAAAATTTGATGTTTATCTGCTTACCCCCAGGGCATCCAAGATGTAGGTGACTTTGTTTCTTCAGTCGAACACAAATGATGATTTTTAACTCCAACCGTTGCCGTCTGTCAGTCTTATAATGCGAATGAATGGTAACACAATTTATAAGAGTCAAAAAATATCCTTAGACAAATCCAAATTAAACCCTGCGGCTCGTGACGACACATTGATGTCCTAAGACACGAAACGATCGGTTTGTGCGAGAAACCGAAAATTATTTATATAATTTTTTACCTCTAAAACACCACTATGTCCAACTGCGTTCAGCAATTGTTTTGTGTCTTAGGACATTAATGTGTCGTCACGCGCCGCAGGGTTCAGTTTGGATTTGTCTAAGCATATTTTTTGACTCTTATAAATTGTGTTACCATTCACTCGCATTATAATGCTGCGTTCACACCAAACGGGAATAGAGCGTCAAATTCGCGTCTACCGCGTCTAGTTTGCCGCTTGAACATTTTGAATGCATTCGCGCGTCTAGAGTGAAATAGACGCACGTAAAAACAAGCGTTTGAAGCGAAATTGACACGCGTCCGAGGCAAAATCCGCTTCTTGTGGGAGGGGCAAGTGCTAGGCGGTTGTCTGTTTGCAAGATGGCTGATGTTGATCGTGCGTTCATCGAGAGAGCTACCGCTTTGTATTTGCTCTGGAGAGCAGAACAGAGGTGTAGGGGATTAAAGTGTAGGGTTGGAGTTAAAAATCATCATTTGTGTTCGACTGAAGAAACAAAGTCACCTACATCTTGGATGCCCTGGGGGTAAGCAGATAAACATCAAATTTTCATTTTTGGGTGAACTATCCCTTAAAAGAGTAAAACGCTCACCTCTAAAATCCGCTCAGACATCCGCCACTCAGTTAGCTTATCAGCGACAAAGCTGTCCATTTAAAAAGACCTGGAGAAAACAATAGAGGTTAGCAACAATTTGAAGACTTGACACACTTCTTTAACTCTGACTACTTAAGCCCGTAGAGCACTGTATAATTTGATAAGCACAGCGCAGCTGGTTAACATAACTCAACTATTGTGTTGCCTCGTCGCTCTAGCGGCGGCTAAAGGGGATCGCACACCGGAAGAGAAGTTTATTTAAAATTCAAACACATTATTCTCTATGAGTTATTTTCTCATTCATTATTCTCCATTTCATTATTCTCTCAGCGCCCAGCAACGGTTCAGGACCTTGTTCAAAATCCTGCAGCGCCACAGAGCGCCATGTACACAGATATTAAATTTACACTTATTTGTCTCAAATCGTCATTAATGTATATACTGACTTCACCATGTGCTGCAATATAACGTTAGTTTTACATTAATTTACAGAAATCAGCTGCATGAATAAAAATTGCTGATGTTATTGTATTTTCAGGTGATATTCTCAATTCATTCAGTTAACGGACGCTCTGAGGTAAAGTGTTCAGACTGCAGACTCAGCAACGGTTGTATTTAATTATACAGTACAATCATAACATAGTACTGACATTATCTTAATTTCATAATGTCCTTAAACATAACAATATTGCTGGCCATAAACTGAGAAAGTATGCGATACCTCGAGTTGTTCTAGACGCGGCGCGGCGCTTCTCGTCCGGTGTTCGACCCCCTTAACGCGGCATGAAGTCGCCACTAGATGCACTGTACCTGTCGTATTATTACCAGTATTATAACAATGAGATAAGTACAGCACAGTTTATGGAAAATAGAATTTAAAGACCGTGTAAAGTAAATTCAGTCATTTTCTTCTAAACACATTAAATAGGTCATACGTTTCTCAACGATGTGTAAAAAGCATTTCAACCATTTTGACACCTAATTTCATGAACTTATCGTTATTTTTAATCATTCAAATGTGGCTGGGTGGTTAATAACACTTTCTTATTTAGTCTGACTCACTTGCTTACCTTGAATACGCGACGAAGTTGCACCGAAGAAGCCCAGACCAAAACGGATCGAGTGCGTTCAAGTTCAAGTGACGGTTGTTTCAAACGACTGTTGTGAGAAAATTCCAGAACAACAGCAGGGGGCGGGGGGAAGGGGCGTTAACCCAGAACATGGGTTACTCTTTGAAAAATAACCCAGAAACCTAAACAACCCAGGAATTGGGTCAAAATATTAGCCCTATAACCCAGAAAATGGTTACTCGCTGAAAAAATAACTCATAATTTTAACCCAACACAAATAACCCAGAAAATGGGTTAAAGAAATAACCCAGGAGTTTTTAGAGTGTAAGCAAGCATCAACGCCTCGAATTTGATGCGAGCAGCATCTCTTCTTCTCTTGCAGCTTTCTCTTCTCTTGCTCTTTCCACTAATACCATTGCCTTCCACTCTACCATATCTTCTCCCTCTACTCCGGCCTCTTCTCGTCTTCCTACATCCTCAGTTCTCTCTCCATCTCATCTTCCTAAACCATATTCCTTTCCCTTCATCTTTTTCTACCTTGTCCACTGCTCCTCTCCCTCTCAGTATTACCCTTCCTCTATCCCCTCCAAAACCTCTCACTCTTACATCTCTTCCTTTTCCAATTCTTTTTCTTTGTTGTTGTTGTTGTTGTTCCTTCCCCTTTTAGTTTTTGACATGTGAATTTCCTGTGTTGTGTGTATTACTAACTCATATTTATTTGGGGCTAAATAAGAACCTTAGTCCATTCATTGGCAAAGCCTTAAACACACAATTTTAAACTCTATCCTGACACAGAAATGTATAACATTAATATTTTTAATGTTTATTATTAAAAAACAAAACAAAAAAACATTCAAAGCGAAACTAAAATTCAAAAGCGAAACTAACGGTCACAAATCTAGTCTAACAGTCATGGGCGTGACAGGATGAGAAGAATCTAAACCCAATCTCGATCTACTTTAGGTGCGCATCTAAAATATAAACGGAAACATGTTTCACGCGCTCTCGTCTACAAACATTTTCTTTATATGCATAATGGTTTGGTTTATGTTTCACCTGTGTCTAAGCGATGCTCATCAAGGTAAGCACAGACTGAGTTAATTTTTTTGACTTGATTCGCAGTAGAGACGCAGTTCTACAAATGTTTAAACTAAACCTTTTGCTTCAAGGTTATATTTAAAATAGTTTCAGTAAACATATTTTCGAATATCGTGTGTTAGCCCTTGTTGTGAGACTGCCTTAAGGCAGCGGTCGTTGGACCATTCATTGGCAGAATTTGGCACAACCTGGGGTGCGTTTCCCAAAGCGAACTATGGTCGCAAGTTCCGTCGTTACCAATAGAGTTCAATGGGACTTGCGACCATGGTTCACCAACGATGCTTTCGGCAAACTCACCCCTGTTTGTCATTAATTTCACAAGACAAAGAGGACAGAGCAGTGAGAAACAAAGTTAGTTCCACTATGCTCTTTTCTCAAATATCGCTTCTTACATTTTCTGTTTTGTCTGTTTTCCAAGTTGCTATTTTATAAAAGAAATTATTTTCTACTTGTTTGTAGCTTGTACGGCCACTATTGCTCGGGGGTACGTTTCCCAAAAGCATAATTGGCCAATTAACATCAAAAGTTCCGTCGTTACTTACATAGTTCAACGATTTGTTGTTTCCCGAAACCATCGTTCAAACGAACATTCGCAAACTGCATCGTAAATGATTTATAGCAAAAAATCTAGCATTCGATCTCAAAGGGATTCATTTAAAGGGTCATGAAACCCCCCTCTTTCAGCTCAAGTCTAGCTCACAATCTTTTTGAAAAATGCAACTTAAATGGGCGTGGTGGCTGTGAGAGGAGAGGAGAGGAGAGGAGAGGGGGGAAACTCTCATCGCCAGTAGCCCATGCATATCGACTGTCACTAAAAATCAGTGGTAAAACGTGAGGAAATACTACAATTTTTTAAAAAACTGGAAAAGTTCAAATCTAATGAAATACACTGACACTTTATTTTTGTCTTTTCAAGAGTTACTGAATGCCCTGCTACATATATCCTACAGTAATCGTAATTCTATTTAAAACATATTAATGTACATGTGTAATTACAGTCATTATAAAATATATAGTTGTTTATATACACACTATACATGCATATATTTGGGAAAAAAATAACGCTTAAAAAAAAAACATTGCGTACATAGCATAGATCTACGCGCCGAACCTGCAACACGCTCAGTCAGTCAGGCTGCGTGTCAACTGGAGCAGAGCAAGCGACCAGAGCATTTTTAGATTCATTCCTATGGAAGTTGAGCGTCACATTTAACTTACGCGCGGCTCAACTTGCATGAACCGAAGACACTCGCGCTTACCCGCTCGCTCCGCGCCAACGGACACGCACCGTCAGTCAGTCAGTCTCTCTCGCTGTTTAGTGCCGTTAACCATCCTCGTCATTGGAAAGATCCACGTGGTGTCATGAATAATTAAGAGAGTGTCTTCTCATTGGATAAAAAACTCAGTCTCGTTAATAATTATGAAACACCGATGAGTCATCAAAGTACTATCGTGCTCTGCCACGTCACAGCCTGTGACGTGGACAGGATGAAGATTTTAAACCCGGAAGACGAAAATAGTTACTAAAACTAAAATTTAACCATTTCCCCCCTACTATTAAATCTAACAGATGCTAACATTGTCTTCAATGGTGTTCAACACACATACCTCTGTTAAAATCTCAGAAATTTTGGTTTAGGGTTTCATGACCCTTTAAAGGAGTTATTACTAAACCACTTGCGTAACGTCATTCATCAACGTGGTTGAACGACAGGTTTGCGACAATACGGTTTCAGGAAACCGTAAACCGACAATACAGTCTTGCTCAGGGTGTCCAAACTCGGTCCTGGAGTGCTACTGTCCTGCAGAGTTTAGCTCCATCTTGCCTCAACACACCTGCCTGGAAGTTTCTTGTATGCCTAAAAATCTTGATTAGCTGGTTCAGGTGTGTTTAATTAGGGATGGAGCTAAACTCTGCAGGACAGTGGCCCTCCAGGAGCAGGACTGGACACCCCTGGTTGTTGATTTGTTCAACGATGCATCTTACTATGGTTCAGCAGCGAATTGCATCGGGAAACGCACCCCAGTATAGTACAAAGCCCTGGACATGACATGCAGGAAAAAACATAGTAGGCTAAATCATGCACATGATTTACTAATTCATTCCCTTGATTTACTAAAACGTGCACACGATTTAGCCTACCCTACTATATTGTTTCCTCGATTTATAAATCATGCATATGATTTGTTGTTTTAAAAATATAGCATGTATTAAAGGGGGACACATATATTTAAAATCCACTGTTTGGAAGTTAGTCAGGCCAGTCCAATAAACATGTAACCAATCAGCATCAGGGGCGTATGACGGTCGAGGACAGAGAACGAGCAAGAGGGAGATTTGAAAATAATAAGAAAAAAAACTGCAGAACAAGAAATTGGACACAATGCAAAACAGCTCAAAAGAATATCACTGGAATTAAGGTTATGACTGGGCAATTGCTTTAGGACCTGGTTTATATTAGAAAAGCTTTCCAGCACTAGAGAAAGCTAAGTGGGAAGGCCTGAAAACTGCTTTGATCCCGCTTCTCATGTGAGTAACACTGGGCTTTGATTGTCTGGAGCTACTGTGCTGTTTGCAACTAACAATGAAGACTTTGTATTTACTCTTGCGTACTGTACATTAATTTTTTGTGCTCCCTTGTCATTCGTTCACCAACTGCGCTTTATTTTTCATGAAGCATTTTGTTGTGCGTCAGCTGTGATAAACAGACACCCACTCTCATTGCATGTGTAACAGCGGCAGGATAGTGAGTTTTGCAGTTAAATGACTGAACACTGACGGCTGCTAGAGAATGCAGTGTTTAGCGTTATTGGTAGTGCAAACAAGTTATGAAGTCAAATTGAGGTGCATATATGTGCATATACAGGAAATATAGGTCTCCTGTATTGCTTCTTCATATCCATATATATGCCCTATACATACAAGATATGTCTTCTATATAGCTAATGGCAGGATCTGGTCATTTTGTAGCTCATATCTCATTTTTGACTGTCATACATGATGCCTAGCTCATATTTTCTATTATCAAGGCAAAAACTAAGAATTAACGAAACAAATTATGCAAGAACTTATGTATGTGCGAATGTAGCAGTTATGTATTTAGACAATTATTTTGTGATTCCACTTGCCATGACCATATTTGGGGTTTCCTGCCACCATGCTGACTTGGGGTGTTGACCTATGGTGTTGACGCACTTTGCTGCTTCCCAGTCTGCATGAGCCCACATGGAAAGAACCTATATGTGGATATATGCGCATATATGAAACCTATATGCAGTGTATATGTACATATATGCTGCATATATGCACATATATGATCATATATATGCTGCATATATGCGCATATATACTGCATATATGCTATATATATGCTGCATATATGCGCATATATACTGCATATATGCTATATATATGCTGCATATATGCGTATATATACTGCATATATGTGTATATATGCCACATATAGGCAAAATTGAGGTGCATATATGTGCATATACAGGAAATATAGGTCTCCTGTATTGCTTCTTCATATCCATATATATGCCCTATACATACAAGATATGTCTTCTATATAGCTACTGGCAGGATCTGGTCATTTTGTAGCTCATATCTCATTTTTGACTGTCATACATGATGCCTAGCTCATATTTTCTATTATCAAAAAAATAAATTATGCAAGAACTTATGTATGCCCAAATGGAAAAAACCTATATAAACATATATGTTTCAATATAGGTTTTGATATAGGTTTTACATATATGTGACATATATAAAATTGGCCGTTTTCCTATATTATTTGTACATATATGTACATATATGCACACATATATGTACACATATATGCACACATATATGCACACATATATGTACACATATATGTACACACATATATATATATATATACACATATATGTACATATATGTACACATAATATAGGAAAACGGCCAATTTTATATATGTCACATATATTAAAAACCTATATCAAACCTATATTGAAACATATATGTTTATATAGGTTTTTTCCATGTGGGACCAATTTCACGTGTTCGTGTAGCGTGTGTTTTCTGCGTTGTGTCGTAATCAAAGACAGACTGCGAAAAATCTTGCCATCAGGTCCTCACTTTATTCTGTATAACACAAATGGCAATATATGAGGACTTGTGCAGCATACAAACAGCATGCGGCAGCAACGCACAACGCTGAGAAAGAGAGATATTAAAAGTAACTTAAGTAAAGAAAAATAATCAACGAAACATCTGAATGTACATCACAGAGGGGTTTTGGATTACAATCATACAAATATATCATGTGAATTCAGCTGTTACATGAAACATGGCCTTAATTGAATCACCGCAAAAACTTTGTGCGACCTACCGCTGTGATGTCTCATGCAGACTGGGAAGCAGCAAAGTGCGTCAACACCCCAAGTCAGCATGGCAGCAGGAAACCCCATATATGGTCATGGCAAGTGGAATCACAAAATAATTGTCTAAATACATAACTGCTACATTCGCACATACATAAGTTCTTGCATAATTTTTTTCGTTAATTCTTAGTTTTTGCCTTGATAATAGAAAATATGAGCTAGGAATCATGTATGACAGTCAAAAATGAGATATGAGCTACAAAATGACCAGATCCTGCCATTAGCTATATAGAAGACATATCTTGTATGTATAGGGCATATATATGGATATGAAGAAGCAATACAGGAGACCTATTTTTTCTGTATATGCACATATATGCACCTCAATTTTGCCTATATGTGGCATATATACACATATATGCAGTATATATACGCATATATGCAGCATATATATAGCATATATGCAGTATATATGTGCATATATGCAGCATATATATTATCATATATGTGCATATATGCAGCATATATGTACATATACACTGCATATAGGTTTCATATATGCGCATATATCCACATATAGGTTCTTTCCATGTGGGATGCTGTTTGTATGCTGCACAAGTCCTCATATATTGCCATTTGTGTTATACAGAATAAAGTGAGGACCTGATGGCAAGATTTTTCGCAGTCTGTCTTTGATTACGACTCAACGCAGAAAACACACCGCTACACGAACACGTGAAATTGGTCCCACATGGAAAAAACCTATATAAACATATATGTTTCAATATAGGTTTGATATAGGTTTTTAATATATGTGACATATATAAAATTGGCCGTTTTCCTATATTATGTGTACATATATATATATATGTGTGTGTACGTATATGTGTACATATATGTGTACATATGTGTGCATATATGTGTACATATATGTGTGCGTATATGTACATATATGTACATATAATATAGGAAAACGGCCAATTTTATATATGTCACATATATGTAAAACCTATATCAAAACCTATATTGAAACATATATGTTTATATAGGTTTTTTCCATGTGGGAAGCCTTAGCCTATTATTTGCATGTCTAAAGCTGAGTGTCACACGTGGTCGCAAATAAAGAAGAAGCAGGATCTAAATGCAGCCATCCACAGGATTTAATTAAATAAACACAAGGTACAAGGAAACAGGATCAAAACAACGGTGTATACGTGACAACGACAGACAGAGAACTGAAATACACAGAGCTAAATACACAGGGCAAACCAAAGATCTAATGAATCAAATCAAATCAATTAATAACTATGGAGAAGGACGGAACCAATTATCAAACTGAAAACAAACTCTAGACATGAACAGAACTCAAAACGTGACACTGGGTGCACACTGTCCTTACGATTGTTGCTTGTCAGACTGTATGAACATGATCCTCATGTCACTGTGGGATCTCAGCTGTCATTTATGTCAGACGTCAAGACGTGTTAATAACTTGTCCAGAGTTTTACATCAACCCGTACATGTGTGAACATGTCAAACTACCGATCAAAGACTACAGATTTTAGCCTAGGATTATAGGAATCTTTTAGGATTCTCGAAATTTGTGTCACACAACCTAATTGTGGCCAAAATTGCCTTAAGACAGCACACTGTGGATTTATAGCTGAATAGAATCTGAATATCAAACCACAATCTTTATTAAACTGGATGGTCGGGTCATACTAGGCTCAAATAGATGATTTGTGAAATCTTTCACAGTGCAGTTTTGGTCAGTCAACCCTTTCTTGATTAATTGACTTCCCTATTGTGATTTGTGAAAGATTTCACAGTACCATTTTGGTCAGTTAACCCTTCCCTGAGTGCCTAACTTCACTATTGTGATTTGTGAAAGGTTTCACAGTACAGTTTTGGTAAGTTAACCCTTCCTTGAGTGCTTAAATTCACTATTCTGATTTGTGAAATGAAATCTAATCTGATTTGTGAATGGTTAAGTGGCTAAAAATGTATTGACATTCGATTAGATTCAGAGGCCCGATTCAAGGTTTGTCCCAAAGCGTCCTTTATTGTGTTATCGTCCTTTATTTAACTGCTCCCAATTTAGAAGGAGAGTCCCCGATCTCAAATCGTAAAAACTTCTTTAGTTGAAACTTTGCAGCCACAAACATGCGACTAAAAAAGCCTGCTGAAAACGTTGATTGTCCTCCATTTGTTTTTATTCTCACATTTGATCTTGCGAATCTCTGTGAGATCATGTGTCACTAAGAAAATCGAATGTCATCACAGTTGTGAACTCATTTACTCACTAGTCTCTTACACAGCCTCGTGTTTATAATCGTGGCATTGCAAACTTTTCTAATGCAAAATTTAAGGGAAAATGTTTTCAAATAAACACTGGCATAGTTGTCGGTGCTGATGTTGAAGTCATGTGACTGTAGTGTTTGTTTATTGTTGGTTGTGTCAATTTGTGAAAATTATCAGGATGAATAAAATGTGTGAGAATTATCTTTATTTTATTTTCTGCAATAATCCAAAAGCCTATGGAAAAATCCTATTGGGCTGTGGTTGAGAAAACAAAATCAAGTCTTGAATTCTTAGGTAATTAAGAAATTCCAGCCTTGCACTTTTTAAGATCTATATAAGGGAACATGTAAGAGGGTGAATGGCCACCATACATGGCATGCTTCTGTTTTGTATGCATGTTTGTTTTCATTGTTGTTTGTGTTTTCTCAGTGAAACACTTCCTCTACTACAAGTTTACAGTCCTGACTAAAGCAGACACATTCCCAGAGTTCAGTGCTGAAGTTGTTGCTGATGACAGACAGATCAAACACTTCAGTGATGAAGAAAGAGTCTGGATTCTGACTGAAGATGACTGGACTGAACCTCCTAAAGATCCACCTGATACTAGAAACTGGTTCATTCATCAGATCAGGACTCTGACAAACTGCACAAACTCACAGTGTTCTGGTGAGATTCATGATTTACTCTCATTCATTATCATGTTATATTATTAGCAAATATTTATTAGTGTAATTATATAAAAACATTTATTTTTATATTGTAGTTCATATTTTCACATTGAGTCTCAAAGTTAATGTACACTGTAAAAAACTGCTATGAATTTAAGGATTAAAGAGTATTAATTTATATAAATTACTGTAGTCAGAAAGTTACTGTGAAATCAGTACAGACTAGGTCTTGTTTTACTGTGAATTCACATAATAAAGTTGTCTTTAACCATGACACTGTAAGAAATGAATTTTGAAGTCACTATAATGGTGATTAGTGTCAATAGGCTTAGGATCTAGTACCATGTATATTTATATCCAAATGTCTGATCAAATTCATTTGTTAAAGTCAGAAATTTGATAAATGAAAATGTTTGTTAAAATGATGGCAAGTTAGAATATATAATAAGTTAATTAGCAGATTTTAAGTTAGTCAAACTATTAGCATGAATATGAAGTTTTTATTTTATCATTATTTAAGCATGAAGATTTTTTTCTTATGAGCATCACCTAATGATACGATACACAGACATCAATACTCAACATACAAAACACAGGTGACATTCAACAAAAAAGATATACTCTGAACATTAAAAATTATACCGAAAACAAACTGCTAAAAGTGAACCAAAAATAAGTTCAGCAGCACAGATAAAACTAACAAATATATAAAAAAAAAACTGTATTGCATGCTGGGTGCCTTCATAGATTATATGTACAGTAGAAATACAGTATGATTATTTGTTTACAGTCATTTTGATGTTTCCCAATACTGTAAACTCACAGTAAAAGCAATCTTGTTTATTAGATTTTTTTTTTTTTTTTGGATTAATAATAGTGGGCCTCAGTTGGATGGTGGATGATGACGGAGATCTGTGTTTGCTTTAGTTGGGCTCTTGACCCTTGACTTTTTACATTAGCTGACATTAGTTGACATTGACATTAGTTTTTCACATGTAACACATGTAACCAGTCCATAAAACAAGAAAACAAAAACCAGACCTAATATGGCATTTGAAAGGTTCCAATTTTTGTTTTGGAATTCCCCAACGACAGGTTTACATACATGCAAGGTCAAAAAACAATTTCACTGTCTTATAATATGCTTTTTTTTTTTTTTAAATTTACCTTATTTTCTCAATGACTCCAAAAAGATTCATGCTAACCTGCAGTGATTGGTTGTATTGATAAAGCACTGCAGTTGTTCACCAACATTTTGCTCTATTCTTTATCATAACTCTAATAACAACAACAAACATTTGACCCATTTCTAGACAATTGCGTGTGAACACATATTGCTGTTAGCTGGTTAGTCAGAGACCTTACAAGCTGCGCGGAGTCTACACAACACACACAACTACCCACTGAGCAAATTACGTCCAGAAGACGTCTTTTTCAGGTCTTGTCTCAGGTTGAAAAGACGTCCACTGAGGGGCCAGAATGAAAGTTTTTTATGACGTCTTTTTTGGACGTCTTCTGGACATCCGATATAGACGAACACGCACAATCACCAAAGGAGAAAAATCACAATTTTTAAGCCACCATCGTGGAGATGAGTGTTTGCTTTAGTTGGGCTCTTGACCCTTGCCTTATTAATATTAGAGTTTGTTTGGGCAGTTAACTGAGTCATAACAGCCAGACAAGTAAAGAGAAATGATCAGGTGTTGGTTATGTTTTCACATAACCATTAATTGACCTGAATCACTGAACTCATTTAAAGCCCAATCTCTGAGTTAGATTTACATTATTGATTACAGCAGAACTGTGATTCTACAGCACAAGATCAGCTTTATCAATATAATCTGAAGGATTTCACAAACAGTTGTTCTGAGCAAAAAAAAAAAAATTCTCTTAGGCACACACAGACATCAAGAATCAGCCTGTGAATCTCAACAACGGTGACAAGCAACATATTCTGATCAACAGATCAACTCTGAACATTAGAAAACAAGCTACTAAAAAGTCACATAAACAGAACAAAATAAAATATGAGAATAAATGAAAAATAATAAACAATTAAGCTCATAATTTATTCATGCAGCAATGCATGAAGGGAGCCATGGATGAATTTTGATTGGTTGCTCCCAGAATGCACTGCAACATGCTTTTTGATGGTCACCACTGTTGAGATTCACAGGATGATTCTTGATGTCTGTGTGTGCCTAAATTAGAAGGTTTTTTTTTGTTCAACACACCTTTACTGAAATCATGTGAATCACATTGATAAAGCTGATCTTCCGCTATAGAATCACAGTTCTGCTGTAATCAATAATGTAAATCTAACTCAGAGATTGGGCTCTAAATGAGTTCAGTGATTCAGGTCAAACAATGATTATGTGAAAACATAACCAACACCTGATCATTTCTTTTTGCTTGTCTGGCTGTTATGACTGAGTTAACAGCCCAAACAAATTCTAATATTAATAAGGCAAGGGTCAAGAGCCCAACTTAAGCAAACACTCATCTCCACGATGGTGGCTTAAAAATTGTGATTTTTCTCCTTTGGTGATTGTGCGTGTTCGTCTATATCGGATGTCCAGAAGACGTCCAAAAAAGACATCATAAAAACTTTCATTCTGGCCCCTCAGTGGACGTCTTTTCAACCTGAGACAAGACCTGAAAAAGACGTCTTCTGGACGTAATTTGCTCAGTGGGTAAATACGTATTGTGCATGCTACAGAGAACATAACAGCAACAATTATTAATCATACTTACAGGTTCTGATTTAGAGGAGGAAGAAGCTGGTCCAAATAAACTGGGTACTGACCCATACTTCAATAACAACCAGTTTGCAAATCCCTCGTTGAACACATTTAGGTTGAAGAAGCAGTCGTCAGTAAAATGACGGAAACACAGTGCAAGGTTTGGGCTATACTGCTGTGGTATTATTGTAAAGATGAACTTCAACCATTGATTCTTCACATGCTCGTCCTTGGGCAGTGAAAAAAACTAGTTTTACCTTTACATTGTAGAGCTCAGCATCTTCTTGACATAATGCTATCCAGTATCCACAGGAATCGGCTGCAGTGTTTGAGGGAGTTCAAGTTTTGGTGTCTGTGTGCGCAACAAGTGGGCAGGAAATATGCTAATGTTTCATCTTGATGTCACAACAAAATGGCTTGGGATTTTTTTTTTACAAACGACTAATTTTATTGGGTCAGAGTCAACGCTTACTTTTGAGAGACAATAATTTTATATATGGTGTACTTTCAGATTAAAAAAAAAATTGCAAGATGTTTTCATTCAGCTAGAGCTATGTTACACAATACATGAAAGGTAATTTTCAAAAATCCATATAGGGGCACTTTAAGTTGTATTAAAGGTGCCCTAGAACTCTTTTTCTCTGGTGTCCCCAGAATGTGTCTGTGAAGTTTCAGCTCAAAATACCCCATAGATTTTTTATTATACAATTTTTTAACTGCCTATTTTGGGGCATAATCAGCGCGCGTCCCCTTTAAATGCTCGCGCTCCCTGCCCCCATGCTCGCGACTCTATAATACATTGCATAAACAAAGTTCACACAGCTAATATAACCCTCAAAATAGATCTTTACAAAGTGTTCGTCATGCAGCATATCAGATCATGCAAGTGTAAATTTTGGAATGGGTTGGTTCAGGAATGTGCTACCAGGATGGTGTGTCCATTAAAACACAGTGGATCTAGTACTCAGTCCATGATCTTTATTTGACATTTGCAGGCATAGGAATTGAGCCATGGCAACATGAGTTGTATGGTGTCTAAAAAACCAAAACAATAAACAACAAACAAGTCTTAGATACAATATAACTCAAAGAAATCATATAATCAATTTAACACAACAAAACAGTTTAGCAATCAAATATGAGCACTAATACACATGAATTAAATCACATAAAACTCAAACATACATAGCTTCAAGAAATAACATTAAATACCAAAAGAAATAAACTTACATAGTCAGAAAAGCATCAACTCTACTAGAGGCTCTCTTTGAGGAGAAGGACAAGGAATGTCAGGTTCAGCTGCATGCTTCACACACCAAACAACGGCAGCTAAATAATGATCAGTGCACCTGAGGAGACTTAGCTCCACCCCTGGCTGACTATGTCATGTGACCTGGGAATTCTCAACAGTAAGTATGGTATTTATTTGGATGTTTACATTTGATTCTGAATGAGTTTGATGGCGGCTAACGGGGCTAAAGCTAACACTACACTGTTGGAGAGATTTATAAAGAATGAAGTTGTGTTTATGAATTATACAGACTGCAAGTGTTTAATAATGAAAGCGACGGCTCTTGTCTCCGTGAATACAGTAAGAAACGATGGTAACTTGAACCACATTTAACAGTACATTAGCAACATGCTAACGAAACATTTAGAAAGACAATTCACAAATATCACTAAAAATATCATGTTATCATGGATCATGTCAGTTATTATTGCTCCATCTGCCATTTTTCGCTGTTGTCCTTGTTTGCTTACCTGCATGAAGTCTGTTGATTCGCTCTGCTGCTCCAGACATTAATACTGGCTTGGGGCGTATTGGGGGCGTACATATTAATGATCCCGACTGTTACGTCCCACATGGAGAAAACCTATATAAACATATATGTTTCAATATAGGTTTTGATATAGGTTTTACATATATGTGACATATATAAAATTGGCCGTTTTCCTATATTATATGCACATATATGTACACATAATATAGGAAAACGGCCAATTTTATATATGTCACATATATTAAAAACCTATATCAAACCTATATTAAAACATGTTTATATAGGTTTTTTCCATGTGGGACCAATTTCACGTGTTCGTGTAGCGGTGTGTTTTCTGCGTTGTGTCGTAATCAAAGACAGACTGCGAAAAATCTTGCCATCAGGTCCTCACTTTATTCTGTATTACACAAATGGCAATATATGAGGACTTGTGCAGCATACAAACAGCATGCGGCAGCAACGCACAACGCTGAGAAAGAGAGATATTAAAAGTAACTTAAGTAAAGAAAAATAATCAACGAAACATCTGAATGTACATCACAGAGGGGTTTTGGATTACAATCATACAAATATATCATGTGAATTCAGCTGTTACATGAAACATGGCCTTAATTGAATCACCGCAAAAACTTTGTGCGACCTACCGCTGTGATGTCTCATGCAGACTGGGAAGCAGCAAAGTGCGTCAACACCCCAAGTCAGCATGGCAGCAGGAAACCCCATATATGGTCATGGCAAGTGGAATCACAAAATAATTGTCTAAATACATAACTGCTACATTCGCACATACATAAGTTCTTGCATAATTTTTTTCGTTAATTCTTAGTTTTTGCCTTGATAATAGAAAATATGAGCTAGGAATCATGTATGACAGTCAAAAATGAGATATGAGCTACAAAATGACCAGATCCTGCCATTAGCTATATAGAAGACATATCTTGTATGTATAGGGCATATATATGGATATGAAGAAGCAATACAGGAGACCTATTTTTTCTGTATATGCACATATATGCACCTCAATTTTGCCTATATGTGGCATATATACACATATATGCAGTATATATACGCATATATGCAGCATATATATAGCATATATGCAGTATATATGTGCATATATGCAGCATATATGTACATATACACTGCATATAGGTTTCATATATGCGCATATATCCACATATAGGTTCTTTCCATGTGGGGTAACAGTCGGTGTTATGTTGAGATTCGCCTGTTCTTCAGAGGTCTTTTTCACAAATCAAATTTACATATGAAGGAGGAAACAATGGAGTTTGAGACTCACTGTATGTCATTTCCATGTACTGAACTCTAATTATTCAACTATGCCAAGGTAAATTCAATTTTCAATTCTAGGGCACCTTTAATATAATACACTTTTGATAAGAGATTACACACTGGATGAATGAACCAAACATTACATGATGATTGTCAGAGGTGGGTAAATTATCCAAAAACTGTACTCAAGTAAAAGTACAAGTACTTATAGAAATATTTACTCAAAGTATAAGTTAAAGTAATAATAGTTACTTGAGTAAGAGTAAAAAAGTATCCATTGAAAATCTACTCAAGTAGCTCGTTACTAGTTACTTTGTATATATATATATATATATATATATATATATAAAATATATAAACAATACAATAGCATGTTATTCTGGCATCTGTAACCCGAATATCATTGCATGTATAATAATAACATAGGCTATACAGCTACATTTTAAAAAAGAAAGAGAGAAAACTCTTTACATGTGCTCGCACTCATAACCTCTGGACATCACACAAACAATGATCAAATGCACTATGACGGATCTTCTTCCATCTGTTTTCCAAAATGTAATCAAATGTATATTTCTGCAGGTGCGTGTAAACTGGTTAACTGTGTCAACGCAAAGCCGTTCATTTTCAAGACGAACAGGTTGTTGGCGCCGCCATTGCGCAATAGGTACCCACAAATTACATTTCATACTTTCTGAACAATGGTAGCTTATTTAACGTACAAATTAAGATATATGTCCATAAAAACGGTAAAGAAATGCAACATACTTTGTTATCGTGGCGTAATAATCTGTTTGGCTGTAAAATGTCGGCTTGGCTGTATGAATTGAAATCAAATGAAATCGATACATGAAAAAAGAGACAGCATGCTTACGCATTTCTTAACATGTACAGTATTGCATTAAAATAAAGCAACGAGAGGAACGACGCCCAGCGTAGCGAAGTAAAAGTACAGATTTTTCATTAGAAATATACTCAAGTTAAAGTAAAAGTTCTCACATTTAAATCTACTCTAAAAAGTACAAATTTTCCAATACCCTACTCAAGTAAATGTAAAGAAGTAAATGTACTTTGTTACTACAGTAACATTACTACTACCACCTCTGATGATTGATTGTCATAATCAAAACATAACCAACAAACACTTGATCACATTTTTTATCACATTTTTTTTTTTTTGTCACAACAATTATGTCTTAAAAACATACAATTAGAGCAGTCAAAAAAAACCTGATGTTCAAAGAGCCCAACTAAAGCAAACACTGATCTCCATCATGGGGATTTCAAACAGCACTATTATGTTCAACCAAACATCAACATCTAAACCTTCGTTGATCTCGATAGGAGCTTCTGTAGATGTGTGACAGAAATAAAGTCAGTCTGGTTAGTAATAAGTGAAGCTGGTAATGCTGTTTGTAGAGTTGTTTAACCCTCAGGGGTCTGATGATTTTTGGGGCCCTGGATAGGTTTTGACATGCCCTGACATTTGTGCTTTTTTCAGTTGTTCATAAACATATTAATGGAAAAGGTGTCATTACACTGTATTCAGCACGAACTAGGCTACCATAATATGTGAGGAACATGTATGTACATGTATTTTTGAGAGAATAACGTTTATGGGTGGTTATTGAAAAAACAAAAAACTTAAGTTACTGAAATATGGCCAAAAAACAAATACTAAATATGTGTTCTCAAGACTCCTGGGTATTGGAGGTTGTAGACTAGAATTTTTGCTTCAAAATGATGTAAATATTATCCTGTCTACTCGTTCATATAAAACAATATATTGATTTAAATTTTGTAAGACACTTTTTGTCAAGAAAGACAGGTGTGAATCTTCATCAATAATGTTGTGATTCACAACTGAGAATGACCCGCATAATGAGCCCTTTCAGTCAGGTTGACTATGTGAGAGGAAGTTAAAAAAATACAAAGTAGTTTTTTTTTTGTAGTTCATTCAGAATATAGTTAACAATGTAAATGAGACACATTTTGAAAAATGAGGGCACATTTTGAGTATACAGTTTTACCTGGAAATAAACCCTGCTCAAAGATTGACTGGAAGCAGGAAAGATTTTTTCTCCATGTTCACTTATCTCACCATTATATTCATTCAGAATGTCCAGTGTGGGCCAATATCTTGTCACTATGATTCTCAAATCTGTGAGATAAAAGAAAAACCCTATGTGAGCATACTGAAAACAGAATCATATCAGCTATTGTATTAACATTAATATAATGTCCACTCTTAACAGAAAACATGATTTTTGTAATCTTATGCATGCATGTATTTTTGCACATGTGAAGAAAATTTTGTATAGGCCTAAATTTTAAATTAGAGTACCGGTCAAAAGATTGGACACATTACTATTTATAATGGTTTTGAAATAAGTCTCATGCTCATCAAGCCTGCATTTATGTGATTGAAAATACAGGGGAAAAAAACAGCAATACTGTGAAATATTATTACAATTTAAAATAATGTTATTCTATTTTAATATACTTTTAAAAGTAATATATTAAGTCTGTGATGCAAAGCATTTAAACATTCATATTAGCTATGGTATTTTATATACTGTATTATATATGTAACCCCTCTACCCAGGTCCTACTCGCCCCGCTCTGTGCGGGCCTTTTCCGAGCTGATGCTTCGCGGGCATTCACTCTGTTGCATGTATCACCTCAGAATTTGCATCTGAATAGAGGCCGTGGCCGAATTAGTGGATAATAAGCTGACTCCCCACCGTCTGACATATCTCTCTTTTCATACAGATTACATAAACAGAGAATATTTGTTTTCGATTTGACTTACATGATTTAAAACCTGACATTTCAATGTTTTTTTTAGACGTATGTTTCATTTTTGTGTCATTAGTATTCACTATTACAGTTCATTTTCTGAGGACTATCAGAATAGACTTCATTCAGAGAAAGACTGCGGCTTGCGCATCATGTTAGTTTTCTTTATCAAAAATCAAAACATATTTGTTTTTACTTTGAGTGTACACAAATAAAAGAAGACATTTCACAGATTAGAATGGTGTATAACTCTTAATTGTATGTTCAAAATTGAGTATTTTTAGTCTCTTTCACACTGATAAGAAAAAAAGCAAGGTGATTAACTTGAGGGGGTTAATCAGATCTTAAAGATTTAATGTCTTCTTTTATCGTCAGTCGATTTCATTTAAAGCTCTGGCTGAAGTCAGATATTTGTGCTTGTCGCTTCTATTTTTTCTGTTGTTGGTGTTTCATTTTTACTTCAGTGATTCTGTTTGTTAACAGCAGGTGTTCATCACTAATTGTCAGTCATCACTTAATCACTGAATTATCTCATTAACTTCAAGATTTAAGATTTTTAAGTTTCAATTTGCACCCTAAATGATCAGTGTTTGCATTCAGAGGAATATAATGCTAAAATCTCTAATCTGTTGAAACTGTCATTATGTCTGTGGTCTCCCACAGTAAAAAAATCGGTTAAGAATTGTAAATTGTCTAGTGCAGTGGTCTCAAACTGCCGGCCCGCGGGCCATTTACGGCCCGCCCTCCCCCTCCACCCGGCCCACAACTGATCTCAAAAGTAAAACATAACCCGGCCCGCTAAATTATTATTATTCTTATTATTCTCTAGTTGTCTCATACCATATTCCATATGCACAGAAAAAGTCGCGGTTCTAAGGGGCCATTCACATATCGCGTCACATAAGTCCCTTTCTCCTTCTTTCCAAAGCGCTTTCGCTCCCGTGGCGCAAGTCGCGAGCATCGATTTAAACCACCGAAATGCGTCCGATGCGCGCCAAACAACAACTTGGGCAAATGTGGCTCAGCGCTGTGAGCAGAAGCGTTGCCAGGTGTCTGGAAAGAAATAGAAGAGTGTACAAATGTATTCAGGGATTGCATTTGTTCAGTGCAAGATTTTGATGCTATTTAATCTAAAATAAAGAAAGCGAAAATATTTGCACTAACTGTTAAAACTGTATGTAACAATGATAGAGACACTGCTGTTTACATTTTTTAAGTATGGCAAAAATATTTTAGGCAAAGCAAGTTTATTTGTATAGCACATTTCATACACAATGGTAATTCAAAGTGCTTTACATAAAGAAGAACCGAATACATAATAATAAAAATGGAACGCATACGAAATAACAGTAAAAACAGGGAATTCCACTACCTGGATGGAAGAGTTAGGAAGTTTCAGGCAGTTTTTTGTTGTCCATCAGAGAGGATCTAAACAGATCTATCCATGAGAGCAGATCTAAATTTTAGAAATTAAATTTGAAGTAAATGAGAAATAATGCAAAGGGAAGTAAATTTTCAGAAATGTTGTGCTTTCTTGTGCTTGAATATTAAAATGGCCCTCCTATGAGGTGTCAGTCACAGCAACGGCGCCCAGCCAATTTCAGTTTGAGACCCCTGGTGTGTCCCAGGCCTTAGTGTTCATTTAAAACTGAGGATTTTGTTGTGGGGTTAAAAGGATTAAATGTTTAAGATGGAAAAAAAAAAAAAAAAAAAAAAAACAGAGTGAAACATATTTTAACAGTAATAAACAGTAAATTAATTTATGGCAACAACCTGTAGAATAACTGTAGAACTAATCAGAATTTCAGTGAAAGTTAATAGAAAAACATAATGCAAAGTCAACTGCTAAGGAGAGTAAATATTAAACAACTGTTTTTATGTGGTTTTGCACAAGATGATATAGGAGAGATCTGTTAGTTTAATTAATTAGTTTTGTGGGTCATCATGTAGCGCGGCCACATAATGGGGGAATATTTATACTGCTGTAAATTCTTTTTATTAATAATATAAGTACAGCTGTTTTGTATATATGTTTTCCCCTGTGTTATATTGCCTGGAAATGTGATTGTGTTCCCGTTTTCTCACGCGAGACTTCTGTCGGGAAGATCCAGGGAATCCCCGTGACGTCATGGGGTCGGACAGCTGATTGTCACTTCCGATAAAAGAAGCCGGTTTGCCGCTCTCATTCATTGCTTTGTGGATTATGCGATCGATCGCTCTACACTTCTTGTTTGTCATCGTCTGTGAATGGTTATCTCGTTGTGGAAATAACATCCATTGGATTAATTTCACCGTTGGGATTCTGAACAGGACAACGCTGTACATCGTGCTCCCGGACTAAAAGCCTTTCCGGTGAGGCCGATTCAACACACACACACTTTACATTGGACTGAAACGGACTATTCCAACACACATACATACATTTTTGTTTATATATTTATAAATATTAGTGGTGGGCATAGATTAATTTTTTTAATCTAGATTAATCTCACTGTAATCTTGTGGTGCGTTCAAGTCATGTCGGAAAAATCGTATTTACGAGCAGAACCGACATGAACGCCACCACAATGTCGTAAATACCAGTGGGAAGCTCGTAATTTTCTTTAAGCTCCGATCTGTACGAGTTGGGGGAGTGTCAGTCAGAAACATAGTGAAATACCACAATACTTACAAGTATTTAGCAGTGACATTGTCAGGCTTTTCTATTTACAACGAAGTAAGCTGATTACCAGCAAAAAATATGATAGAATCGCAATGCAAAAATGTAATATGTAACAATAAAGTTTACAATGGCCAGTGGCGCCTGCAGCCGTACGGCTGTACGCACTGTGCGTACCTTGAGAGGGCGCAAGTGAATGCCGTTTTTATTTTATTTTTTTATTTTTTTTTACATAATTTTTAAATTAATTCTTAAAATCTCTCTGCATACACTCATGACATATTGAGAGAGCAAGAGACAATGAAAATAAATAAAGGTGTGCGTTTGTGTGTTAAGTCAAACGTGTGTATGTGCGTCCATGGGTGGGCGTGGGGGATATGGGTGAAAAGAAATCTGATAGGCTAGTTTCGTCGTTTTTTTCCACACATGAAACATGATGTTACAGATAGTTAATGTTTAAAAACAGGCTCAAAGTGAGTAAACGCTCTCTAAAACAGATAAATTCGACTGAAACATTTGCAAAAAGGCCTAAAACTATAGGGATGGAGAAATGAAGCCTAAAACTATTGAGTAGAGATGAAGAAATGAAGCCTATTAAATCTTTGAAACTTTTCTCTAAATGTTTCGGGAAAGGTTTATGGTTTCAAAGCATCAAAAGTGTCGAAAACAGCGCCATCTTGTGGCAGGTAAAATGTACGGCACCCATAAACTTGAGTGCGCAATTCCGTTGTTTTATCCATTAAGCACAAACAAAAGCCTGACGACGCTAAATGTTTATTTCAATAATATAATTCACATATTAAAGTTTGGCAATAGATGAAATGGATCAACAAAAACAATAATTATTTAGGCCTTAATAATAATAATACTAATGCATATTGAGTTGTTTGAGGCAGGTAAATTGTGCTGTTATTTTATTGTAAATACTGTTTATATGACAGAACATATGATGATGTAGTATAGGCTACAGGCTTATATCTTTAAAATGTTTAGTAAATGGACTCGAACTTCCATATAGTAGTGGCCTGGGTGGGTTCAAACATTCTGACACGCAAAGTGAAGTTTCACTTGACTAGAAAAAACGCGAGCATCGTTTCTCTGAAAACAATACCGACATTTCGGGACAAAGCTGCTCAGAGACAACGTAAAAAACAAAACAAAACAAAAAATTCACGAAGCATTAAGCACATCAGAGTGCAGTTACAAGCATCAGATTTTCTAAGTGGGGAACATGAAAGAGACATTCGATCACTCGATTTGTACAGCATTAATGATCGTTCCCACCAACTCACTGATTGATTTAATCGGGTTTTTGCGGACAGCAACAACAACAACAAAAAAAAAAAATCTTCGTAAATACGAACTTCCCAGGAGGACTTGAACGCACCATTGGAATTAATCTAGATTAATCTAGATTAAAATGGCTCATTTGAATTCTGCCGAAGACATTCAGAATATGTGTGCTACCCAAATAATGACTAAAAGTAATCCGCCATTTTGTCCGACAAAGCAGTCAGGAGTTAGAAGATTAACCTCGGTGGAGTTAAACTTGAAAAATTGTGTATATTGACATCTTTCCGCATTTGAAACAACATTGATTCTCATGTTCATTGATGTTTATTTGATGCTATAAATGGACTCGTAGTAAGAGATTTTACGAATTGGTTTACGAGCCTCTTGAGCTGAGGCGCTACAGCAATCTGTCACGATCATGGTCACGACACATAAAAGAGCAACAAAACGGTTTTTATTGTTTGAATTTCTTAAAAAACTACACAGTTTTAAAGCTGGGACTTTGTTAAATATCATAAGTAACCTGCTCTGTCTTGTCTGTCGACATGTTGTCAGTATCCTCTTTGCTCTGTGATGTATGGTTCACTACCGCAGTAAAGATAGTTTGCGGTTTGATATTCAGATTTCTTTTGGTTATAAATAAGCAGTGTGCTGTCCTAGACATGCAAATAATACCGAATATCATTCTCCGTGATTTGTGAATTAAGGTGACGCTGTCCTTTGGGCTGAAATCAGGTTTTTTTTTTTTTTCGTAGCGACTCTTAATTTTATAATGGCTATAGCTCCAAATGTTGGACATTTAGAGGAATGAAACCGGTGTCATCTTCACCAGCTTGATCTGTGAATTTTTTCACAGCAAAGCTCTTGTCCGTAAACCCCTTGGTAAGTCCGCCAGTAAGGAATGTGAAAGAAAGGCGTTCTTCATGTTTAACATCTATTACCAATAAACACAGACTGCTGGAATAAAAGAACATTGTTTTAGGTCGAGCTCGATTTGTGAAAACTTTCACAATAGCATTTTATCTCGTGGCCGTGTTTCTCTTTGCTCTGCCCCCGTTTTTTGTGTAATATGTAAAAAAAAAAAAAAATTTTTTATATATATATATATATATATATATATATATATATATATATATATATATATATATATATATATATATATATATATGGTCACAAATATCACTATTTTGATCTGTGAAAACTTTCACAGTTGCGTTTTGGTCAGCTGACCCATCCCAGGGTCACTAATATCGCTATTTTGATCTGTGAAAACTTTCACAGTTCAGTATGGGTCAGCTGACCCTTCCCTGGGTCATGTACATCACTTTTCTGATCTGTGAAAACTTACAGATCAGAATAGTGATGTTACTGACCCTGGGAAGTGTCAGCTGACCCATACTGAACTGTGAAAGTTTTCACAGATCAGAATAGCAAAGTTAGTGATCCAGGGAAGGGTCAGCTGACCAATACTCAACTGTGAAAATTTCACAGATCAGAAAAGTGATGTACATGACCCAGGGAAGGGTCAGCTGACCCATACTGAACTGTGAAAGTTTTTCACAGATCAAAATAGTGATATTAGTGACCCTGGGATGGGTCAGTTGACCCGTACTGAACTGTGAAAGTTTTCACAGATCAGAATAGCAAAGTTAGTGATCCAGGGAAGGGTCAGCTGACCAATACTCAACTGTGAAAATTTCACAGATCAGAAAAGTGATGTACATGACCCAGGGAAGGGTCAGCTGACCCATACTGAACTGTGAAAGTTTTCACAGATCAAAATAGTGATATTAGTGACCCTGGGATGGGTCAGCTGACCCGTACTGAACTGTGAAAGTTTTCACAGATCAGAATAGCAGAGTTAGTGACACAGGGAAGGGTCAGCTGACCAAAACGCAACTGTGAAAGTTTTCACAGATCAGAATAGCGATGTTAGTGACCCAGGGAAGGGTCAGCTGACCCGTACTGAACTGTGAAAGTTCTCACAGATCAAAATAGTGATATTAGTGACCCAGGGAAGGGTCAGCTGACCCGTATTGAACTCTGAAAGTTTTCACAGATCAGAATAGTGATGTACATGACCCAGGGAAGGGTCAGTTAACCAAAACTGACCTTTGAAACTTTTCACAGATCAGAATAGTGATGTTACTGACCCAGGGAAGGGTCAGCTTACCAAAACCGACCTGTGAAAGTGTTCACAGATTAAAGTTAGTGACCCAGGGAACTGTTAGCTGACCTGTACTGAACTGTGAAAGTTTTCACAGATCAAAATAGTGATATTAGTGACGTTTATATATATATATATATATATATATATATATATGGCTTATATATATATATATATAAGGCTTATAAATACATACATATTTTTATATATAAGGTCATTAATTTTATATATATATATATATATATATATATATATATATATATATATATACACCATATTATACAAAAAATGGGGGGCAGAGCAAAGAGAAACATGGCCATGAGATAAAATGCTATTGTGAAAGTTTTCACAAATCGAGCTCGACCTAAAACAATGTTCTTTTATTCCAGCAGTCTGTGTGTTTATTGGTAATAGATGTTAAACATGAAGAACGCCTTTCTTTCACATTCCTTACTGGCGGACTTACCAAGGGGTTTACGGACAAGAGCTTTGCTGTGAAAAAATTCACAGATCAAGCTGGTGAAGATGACACCGGTTTCAACCACATTGTGCTGAAGAGAGCCTGTGCTTCAGTCAATGATGAGCTGAGAATCACTAATGTTATGCTGCATGTTGCTTTATTTAAAGGCAGGAACTGTGTAGTTGCTGATGCAGTGACAATAGAAGGACACATGGATTTGCAACAGTCATGTCTGGTGTAGTGTTAGTCTCACCAGAATTATACTGACATCTTACTCACCTGCTTCTGATTGGTTCATTCAGAGAGGAGGCTGCTATCTGAGTGTTCACTATCTCTGAAGCCCACACACCTAATCCTATTCCTACCCTCACAGAAAGATGCAGGGGAGTCACAATCTCACAGGCGGACATATTTTGATACCACACTGGCAGGAAAAATAGGTTCCAAAATACATCCGTTTAGTTACAGTCTGTAGCCCTGGTAATGCTGCCAAAGTATAGGTGGAAACAATACTATAGCTAATTCAGAAAGGGAACAAAACAGATCCTGCATTAATTGTTAAATATTTTTAACACATGTAAACAGAAAATGCTTATTGCAGAAATTAATGCATTTTGACTGCCCTATTTTATATACAGCAGCAGCATGTCTTACTTGCTCACAGCAGCGTGTTGTGTATGTATTTGCAGTAGCAAGTCCCGTACTTATAAAAAGCAGCAGCAATGTAGCAGATCTATTCTGCTAAGACCAAAATATCAACATTGTCATAAACTTTACCATGCCAAACACTATGAGAATTATCATGATATATTATATCTCATGAGTGTTGTTCTGTGATTGTAGAGCTTCATGTTCTTCAGAGAATAATTGGCTGTGAACTGGAGAAACTTCCTGATGGAACAGTGAATCTGACTGTCTTTGATGAATATGGATTTGATGGAGAGGATTTTATATCCTTTAATTCTGACACTATGAAGTGGATTGATTAAAAACCCCAAAGCCAAAGAAACCAAAGAGAAATGGGATCATCAAACAGGACGAAACCAGTTCATCAAGTATTTCCTCAAGAACTGCATGAACTGGATCTCAAAGTTTATCAACAAAAAACAGAGTAAGTTCGTGTGATGAGGTTCGTATAAAGGAAGAAGAAGACAAGGGTCGGCTGACGGTGGTATTTATTGTATTTTCAAACACAAACACAAAGTTCTGATCAGACCAGTTTAATTAGCACCTGTCTTTGTGCGTGTGTGTGCGTGTGTGTGTAGAAGTTCAGGAGGTTGTTTAGAATTCATCATTCATCAATAAATACTAATGAGTTGAAAAAAAATGATTGAGGACACATTCAGAAATTAGAAGTGTTGATATATCCTTATTTGACTGTTTTATTTTTGTCTCTGTAAGTGACACATCAGCAGTCCTTCACATTATGAAAATATAGAAACATTTTTCAAGGTTTTGTTTAAATATGCTGAGTTTACAGATGAGTTTTCTCTGTACTTCTGTTGTAATCATACATTTTTAATGAATGTGAAGAATGTGAAGTTTACACACAGAAGTACCAAGTTCTATTTTATGTTCATTTTATGTTAATAATTTTTATCACACTGCTTCTTCTCCAGGTAAACCAAACATTCACATCTCTGTGAGGAAAGCTCCTGATGATGACAGTAATCTGGTTCTGACGTGTCTGGCCACTGGTTTCTACCCCAGAGATGTTCAGATGAACATTAGATTGAACAGAACTAAATTTAAGCGTCAAACATCTTCTGGAATCAGACCAAATGATGATGAAACCTTTCAGATGAGAATCAGTGTGAAGATCGACAGAAATTATAAAGGATCTTATAACTGTCGGCTCATTCACAGCAGTCTGAGAAAACCAGTGTCAGTAAAATGGGGTAAATATCATAAATTCACATACAGTATTTATATCAGGAGAAAATGATAATGCTGGAATGGATTAATGTTTCTTACCACAAAAAAATTATATTTAAAGTGCCTCAACTCATTACAACAGTTCATAATATTGTTTAAAAAAAACATTTATAATATTTTTTTTTTTTTTTTTTTTTAATGCAGATGGCAAATGTTCTGACTATGAAATGGATCATACATGGATTGTTATAGCAGGAGTAACAGCAGCTCTAGCTCTAGTTCTCGCTGTGATTATGATTGTGATTGTGATTGTGTTTTTTTTGTGTATTTTGAGTTATAAATGAAGAAACTGAGAGCGAATCAGACATAAATGACTCTAACTGATCAAGAATCAGAATTCCATATAAATCCCAAACTGACCCTCCAGACCCTAAATCAGATGATCTTCCATTTTAAGACGCCATTCGGTGAAGAAAACCCCAGCTACGTATTATGGCCATGCACACTTGTAAGAGATTATCCTAGCTAAAGGAAGAACATTGTCAACGTTAGGCAGTAAACCCAAGACTAATGGTCGAAAAGATGACACATCGTGACTCGCATGAGGAAAACTTATAATCAAAAACTGCATAATTCTATATCATGTCTACAACCTATATATATGTGACTATATTATGCTTAGATCACAGATAATTCATACAATTGTTATAACTATTGAATGGATGATTGAAAGTGTGTCTTGTTTGATATCAGTGTCTTCTCACCTCTTTAATTATTCTGTGAGTTAAATCTGTGTAAAATATATCTATTTTTATTATCAGATAACATGTAATTTATGTGAGAGGAGAAGAAAAGTGGCGGAGCCAGGATTGGGCCAGGCAGGGGCCAGTCTGGGGTGGCACAGAAATCTTCATTATTTTAAGAAAAAAATGAGCCTGTCTATAATGTACTGGACTGTGCCTACAACACAACTGAATACAGTTAATTTGTTCTTAATTGTAATTGAGATAGTGAATTAGATCTTGGACGGCTAAGTGAATTTGACCATTTAAAAAAAAAAAAAAAAATCCTCACCTGCAGGCATATTAATAAAGAGGCTCACACTATAGCTAAATTTCAACTTGTTCATTCAGCTTGTTCTGGTTCTCAAAACCCCTAATAGCTTGTTCTCCACGAATGTAAATAATAGTGAGCCAAAATTCCTCCAGAAAGATGTGAGAGACTGATACTGTCATACAGAAAATGATTCCTTCAACTTCATTGATGAGACATGCAGATAACTGTAGTTCAAAGATTATTTAACCTTCATGGAATGTATGTATAATCAATGAACTGTTCAACAATTCTGAGTTTGTCTGTTTCAAAAACTAACCGAAAAAGTAAACTTTAAATGTGTAACGTCCTATATTTTCAAAATAAATCATTGCAACAGTAGGAAAAAGGAAAAATTACATATCAGCTTGTGCCTTATATTGTACGGAAGCCCTAAACGGCCTTTTTTTCTATCTTGTTTTCTCGCGATCACGGCTTATTTTCTCGTGATCTCGAGATAACAAAAGTTGTTTTCTCGTGATCACGACTTATTTTTCTTGTGATCTCGAGATAAAAGTTGTTTTCTCGTGATCACGAGATAACAAAAGTTGTTTTGTCGTGATCACGACTTAAAGGCGCTCTAAGCGATTTGACAATCTTAAAGATACACAATAAGGTTCAAACATAATACTATACAGTGACATCAAAATTAGTTTTAATAAGTTTAGTATCACATCGAACTATTGCAGTCGTGAAACTGTGGTGAGGCAACTACGATAACAGATACACTTTCAAGCAAAATAATTATAATCAGTCATTTAACAGTAGAGTTAATCGCTTAAGGCACACAATACTGCACAAAATAAAGCGATCACGAAAACTCTCTCTGTCCGAAACTCGTACAATCTGAGCCAATATGAACTAATACAGTAAAGTGGATATTTACAACGCATCACCAGTTATATTTGGTAATATACTGCCACCTGTTGGCACATTTGTGTAATTTAGAGCAGAAATTAAGTCGTGATCACGACAAAACAACTTTTGTTTTCTCGAGATCACGTGAAAATATTAAGTCGTGATCACGAGAAAACAACTTTTGTTATCTCGAGATCACGAGAAAAATAAGTCGTGATCATGAGAAAACAACTTTTGTTATCTCGAGATCACGAGAAAATAAGTCGTGATCACGAGAAAACAACTTTTGTTATCTCAAGATCACGAGAAAATAAGTCGTGATCACGAGAAAACAAGATAGAAAAAAAATAGTAATCCATGGCCATTTAGGGCTTCCGTATTACAGCCTATCCTACATGACGAATAAAAATAACAAACACATTATGTAACATATATATATATATATTTTAAATGAGTATGGAAAATAAAGTTGGTTTAATCTAAAAGGTTTTAGAATTATAGAATAATCTGGCATCTTTCCGAATTGCACTCTGCCTGCACTTGAGATGCTCTGTTAAATATTATGTTAATTACACAAACAAAATGTTAAGCGTACATTTATTGAACAGTGATTGATTAGCCTATATGTATTTATTTATTGTAAACTTTATTATTAAGTAAACATTTAGCTGAAATATCCGCAAGATATAGACCTTATGTAGCCCCGCCCCTTTTAAGCGTTGCGCTCGTTGTCTTTTGACTTCCGGTTTGTATTTCCACAGCGATATTACATTTATGAATGAACTGCTCGTTTAAAAATCTTCCCGACCTACTGACATTTGTTAAGACATCTGCTTTAAACATAACAATGCTCATGATAACTTTCATTAACTCTACAACAAGTAAATCCACTTAACCAACTAATTATTCTTTGACAGCGATGCCATAGAAATGTACAGAGCTACCGCAAAACGGAAGTTCAAAGACAATTTTATAAAGATGGCGGCACGCTTGTTTCTCTGGTAAATAAGGTCTATAAGAGCGCATGATTTATCCGTTGATCAGATGCGCGTCAAAGTTGTGTTCATTACTATAGCAACAGTAGAATCCGGGTACAGTGTGTTTCAGAATCAATCACTGTAAAAAAAAAACTTTTATGTCATGATCACGACAAAACAACTTGTTATCTCGAGATCACGAGAAAAATAAGTCGTGATCACGAGAAAACAACTTTTGTTATCTCGAGATCACGAGAAAACAAGATAGAAAAAAAATAATAATCCATGGCTGTTTAGGACTTCCGTACAGATCCAATAGATCAATCCCAGCATTTCTCTTGGCTTTTTTCACCATAACAGCTGTGTTTTACAAACACTGAGTGATGACAGCCAGAGAAACACTAATGTTAATAATCAAGGACAAGAGCCCAACTAAAGCAAACACTTTCCACCATGATGGTGACATCAAACTTTATTATTTTCAACAGTATCTCCAGTTTAATAAATACAAATAAATGTATGGTCCATTGTTGCAACTGAGTAAAAAATGCTTAAGAAATTTAAGGCAGTTTCTACATAATGTGAACAAGATTTTTAACATGACTGAACTAAGTACTCAATTTGTAAAATTGAATTACCAATCCTCAAGATTTCTAAGTACTCTGTACTGTGTGGTAGCTAAACCCAACAGTTTAATTAAGCTTTCTAAGTAAACTCAACTAATTACATTTTACAGTGAATACTCAAGATTTCTAAGTACTCTGTACTGTGTGGTAGCTAGTTTAATCAATTCAAAATGATGAGTTAACTTACTTGCTAAATTTAAGGCAATCGGTTTCCTTACGTTTTTTATGTAAACCCAACAGTTTAATTAAGCTTTCTAAGTAAACTCAACTAATTACATTTTACAGTGTGTATATAAGTGGTGCCCAAACAACATGTCATCCTCTTATCGTCTGAAGGGACTGTCTTGTGTGAAGCACTGTCTGGCAAAATTAAATGCACAGAGAGGATTATTAAGTGTGTGGATCCGTGTCCTTTATCTGACACTAGATCACACACACGAGCTGTGCGTTCTCCGTCTGGGGAAGAGCACGCATGTGTAAGGCTTGATTTTCCTGCTAAATGAAAACTGTGATCAAGCATCCTGCAATAAAGCAATAAAGCAATAAAGCGTATCTGGAGAGAAGATCTTAAAAGAATAGCATAGGACAACGCCTTGCCCCCACACATCTACAGTATGCAAACCCCCCACACACACACAAACTCTCCTTCCCCCTGCCTCAAGTCACTGAAAAATTTATATTCTATGTATAACAGGGATGGACAACTCCGGTCCTGGAGGGCAGTGTCCAGCAGAGTTTAGCTCCAACCCTAATCAAACACACCTGAACCAGCTAATCAAGGTCTTTAGGATTAGTACACAGCAAAAACTGCAGTGTTAAATTAACTCTCCTGGGAGTACATGTGAGACCATACTCCAGAGTGTTAAAGTGTTAAAATAAGAGTGTTAAAAGAACACTGAAAAGTGTTAAAGTTAATTAGATAATTAAGTGATTAATTGAGTGATGATTGAGCATTATTGAAGACACCTGATGATAACAAGCAGAATCACCAAAGGAGAAAAATCACAATTTTTAAGCCACCATCGTGGAGATGAGGGTTTGCTTTAGTTGGGCTCTTGTCCCTTGACTTTTTAAAATAATGTTTTGTTTGGGCTGTTTTAACTGAGTTATGACATCCAGACAAACAAATGGAAAAAATGATCAGGTGGTGTTGGTTATGTTTTCACATAATCATTATTTGGTTTGAATCACTGAACTCATTTAGAGCCCAATCTCTGAGTTAGATTTACATTATTGATTACAGCAGAACTGTGATTCTACAGCACAAGATCAGCTTTATCAATATAATCTGAAGGATTTCACAAACAGTTGTTCTGAGCAAAAAAAAGAAAAATCTTTCTCTTAGGCACACACAGACATCAAGAATCAGCCTGTGAATCTCAATGACGGTGACAAGCAACATATTCTGATCAACAGATCAACTCTGAACATTAGAAAACAAGCTACTAAAAAGTCACATAAACGGAACAAATAAAATATGAGAATAAAGGAAATTACTAAAACAATTCAGCTCATAATTTATTCATGCAGCAATGCATGATGGGAGCCATGGATGAATTTTGATTGGTGGCACCCAGAATGCACTGCAACATGGTTTATTATTCTCATCATTGTTGAGATTCACAGGCTGATTCTTGATGTCTGTGTGTGCCTAAGTGAAAGATTTTTTTTTTTTTTGCTCAGAACAACTGTTTGTGAAATCCTTCAGATTATATTGATAAAGCTGATCTTGTGCTGTAGAATCACAGTTCTGCTGTAATCAATAATGTAAATCTAACTCAGAGATTGGGCTCTAAATGAGTTCAATGATTCAGATCAAGTAATGATTATGTGAAAACATAACCAACATCACCGAATCATTTTTTCTCTTTGTTTGTCTGGATGTTATATCTCAGTTAAAACAGCCCAAACAAAATTTTATTTTAAAAAGTCAAGGGTCAAGAGCCCAACTAAAACAAACCCTCATCTCCACGATGGTGGCTTAAAAATAGTGATTTTCTCCTTTGGTGATTGTGCTTGTTATCATCAGGTGTCTTCAATAATGCTCAATCATTACTCAATTAATCACTTAATTAACTCATTAACTTTAACACTTTTCAGTGTTCTTTTAACACTCTTATTTTAACACTTTAACACTCTTGAGTATGGTCTCACATGTACTCCCAGGAGAGTTAATTTAACACTGCAGTTTTTGCTGTGTACTAATCCTAAAGACCTTGATTAGCTGGTTCAGGTGTGTTTGATTAGGGTTGGAGCTAAACTCTGCTGGACACTGGCCCTCCAGGACCGGAGTTGTCCATCCCTGATGTATAATGTAACTTGTGCAGAGGTGGAAAGTCCAGGGGTCAGAAAGTAAAAGTCCTGCCATATTTTTTTTCCCACCCACTGAAGCGGCGTTAAAGTTAATGAGATAAATAAGTGATTAATTGAGTGATGATTGACCATTATTGAAGACACCTGATGATAACAAGCAGAATCACCAAAGGAGAAAAATCACAATTTTTAAGATACCATCACAGAGGTCATGGTTTGCTTTAGTTGAGCTCTTGACCCTTGACTCTTTAATATTAGATCTTGTTTGGGCTGCTGTAACTGAGTTATAACAGCCAGACAAGCAAAGAGAAGAGATGGTCAGATAACATTGGTTATGGTTTCACATAATCATTATTTGATCTGAATCACTGAACTCATCTAGAGCTCAATCTCTGAGTTAGATTCGCATTATTGGTTACAGCAGCACTGTGATACTACAGCACAAGATCCAGTTTTTTTTTTTTTTTTCAAAATAATTGTTGTTCTTACAAAAAATAAAAAAGAGACTCTCATGTAGACACACAGATATCAAGAATCAGCCTGTGAATCTCAACAGTGGTGACCATCAAAAAGCATGTTGCAGTGCATTCTGGGAGCCACCAATCAAAATTCATCCATGGCTCCCATCATGCATTGCTGCATGAATAAATTATGAGCTGAATTGTCTTCGTAATTTCCTTTATTCTCATATTTTATTTTGTTCCGTTTATGCGACTTTTTAGTAGCTTGTTTTCTAATGTTCAGAGTTGATCTGTTGATCAGAATATGTTGCTTGTCACCGTCATTGAGATTCACAGGCTGATTCTTGATGTCTGTGTGTGCCTAGAAGATAAGCTTTTCTTTTTTTGATCAGAACAACTTTTTAAAAAATTCTTATTTTATTGATAAAGCTGATCTTGTGCTGTAGAATCACAGTGCTGCTGTAATCAATAATGTAAATCTAACTCAGAGATTGGGCTCTAGATGAGTTCAGTGATTCAGATTAAATAATGATTATGTGAAACCATAACCAACGTTACCTGACCATCTTTTCTCTTTGCTTGTCTGGCTGTTATAACTCAGTTACAGCAGCCCAAACAAGATCTAATATTAAAAAGTCAAGGGTCAAGAGCCCAACTAAAGCAAACCATGACCTCTGTGATGGTGTCTTAAAAATTGTGATTTTTTTCTCCTTTGGTGATTCTGCTTGTTATCATCAGGTGTCTTCAATAATGCTCAATCATCACTCAATTAATCACTTATTTATCTCATTAACTTTAACACCGCTTCAGTGGGTGGAAAAAAAATATGGCAGGACTTTTACTTTCTGACCCCTGGACTTTCCACCTCTGAACTTGTGTATCTATTGTTTTTCCCTTTTCATGTTTGGTATCATTTTAAAAGTCTCAGTGCGGTTGGTAAAATGGTCTCAATTTCACAGCAGTCACTAGAATTATGAAGAAGCTGGACAATTAAGGAAAATTCTGTCCTCTTTTTGGGTGGTGTCTCTTCTCCTCTCCCCCAAAACAGGTGTTGGTGTAATAAACATTTACGATCCTTTTGTTCTGGTTCTGGTATAAAAGGTAAAGAGCAAAGCAGTCATGGGGGATCTTCTGCAGGCCCCCACAGAGAGGTGGGTGAATGTCTGAGGACATTCACCCATCCCTGTGTATATATGCATTTCTTTGAGTAATCGATGTTATGCATTTATTATTTCTGAATTGGCTTCTAATTGTCTAAATTGTAATGTAATTGGCATGATATATTTTTACTTGACAAATAAAATGTTATATTTGATTTACTCTGGATTCTTCTGAAATCATTATGACCGGTAGATTATTGGAGTCCGTTATTTCCGTAAATCTGCGTCAGGGCAGGTCAAACTAGAGAGCCCCATGAAAGGAGCATGTGGGCACATCATGGGACTTTTTGAGTTTGCCTGTTATTGACTTGGCAAGTTGCAGTATCGTGACTAAGAAAACTGTATTTTTGTATGAACAAGCATGTGGCGGTTCGACTCAAATGCATTAGTAAACTCTGCACCCTCTGACTAAGAATCATAAACTGCCGAATTTATGTCCGTGAGAACGCAGTCGGCCGATGCGAAATTCTCTAAGCGATAATGGGTCCGTAATGAAAGAATAATTGAAAATAAGAGATACCCAGAATAATCAAGTATCTAAATTAATACATAACAAATGATTAATTTCTAATTGGAGACATAACCCTTAGAATAAGAATCATTTGAAATTGGAGTCAGATTAAACGGGTGAAATTAAGTGAACTTCACAGAGACGCTGAAGAGGCATACACGCGTTAACCTTCGCCCAACGCCGTCCGACTCCGTTTTTGGGCCGATGGGGGGTTCCTTACACATGGTAAGTTAATCTAAATTAGGAAGGAAGTTTATTTTACGGTATTCTTTAGCCACTTTAGTGGTGTCATTTTGAGTGATTTTGTCTTGAGTGAGTTCAGCTAGAAGCCAGGTCTGCTTCCCTGGTGGCATTTGGGGTTGACTGCATTCCCCTGAGAAGTGATTGGCTGGGGTTCCTCTGGCCCCCTAGCCACGCCCCCTTAAAGGGACCCCTTTCCTTTGAAGTGGTTGGTTCGGGGCCTTTGTGTAGCCTTGGCAGGCCTTCGTGTGTGAGATATGGAGACCGCTTTGAGGCTTGTAGCTCAGGCTTTGACCGGTGGGAGCGCTGTCACTGACAGCTCATTTGTGACCCGTAGGGTGAGTGGGTCTGGCGTTTCATTTGAATTTGCCAGATTCTGACAGTTGTCACTGCCATGCGTGGCATGCACTCCCCTCAGCATGGCAGCGTGGGTATATGGTTCCCCTAGCGTCTTTACGCAGTGTTAAGTTCCCTTTTGAAAGGGAATGTCTCAGGTTACGCGTGTAACCATGGTTCCCTGAGACCAGGAAACGAGACACTGCGTCTCTTAGCCATGCCTCGTCCCTTCAGATGATAAGAGGATGGCATGTAGTTTGGGCACCCCTTATATACATGCGGGTTGCATTGTTATGATGTCATGGGCTGTTGCCAGTCAATATGATATTGCCAAGATTGTTTCAGACACCGGTTCACGCGAAGGCGTCCCCTAGCCTCTTTGCGCAACATCTCATTCCCAGTTCTCAGGGAACCATGGTTACATGCGTAACCTGAGACGTTTCTTAGGCTGTATTTTTGTCAGGCTGACTTTTTCTTATTTTCTGCATCAAATGACAGGAAAGACAGGAGAGGATTCAGAGGCTCATCAAACACACTTCTGCTCTCCTCTAAAATAAAATGTGTGTCTGAACTTCAAGGTAAAAGAGGTTGATTCTAGTCACTTCTCCTGTGTTTGCCAGTATGGGTAACTTCACACAGTGTTTGTCAGGCTGTAATCATTGCAGTTTATTTCTAAAAAAGTACATAAAAAGTCGACTGAAAGTTTTTTGGTTTATTTTACTTAATAGTACACTTAAACTTCTTTTTCGTAAAGGTAGTACATGGTAAAAAGATCTTCACCAATAGCATTAACTTTCAAAACAAGTGTTTCAAGTAGATTTTGATCGTTGTGAGATGCTTTAGTTGTAATTAATGACATCCCCCTTTAGTCCTAACCCCATCCTGCCCATCTAAAATCAGAGGGAAATGATTTCATGAACAACACTGACGCACCTAACCCTAGTTGTTGCCTAATGCTAAATTCCTAACTGTAATCTGATCAGTTGTTTGCTCCAGCATCTACAATCCAGGAACATGTGGGATACAGAGTGAAAAATCACGTTCACTACAGGGCGCGGGTCAGAAATATGAATGGCAAAATGGTTTACAGACTCTCGTTAAAAAATATTTTCTTTATGGTTTTGCTTATTTTTCACCCTTATCTAAGTGATGCACATCAAGGTAAGCAAATTCATTTCTGAGGCGCAGCAGAGACTGAGTTATTTATTAAATGTTTAAACTAAACCCTTTGAGTTTGCTTTCAGGTTATATTTAAAATATTTTCAGTAAATATATTTTCGACTATCGTTCTACATGCAGGGTCAGTGTTATTCCTTGTGAGACTCCCTTAAGGTGGAAGAAGTTTGTTTTCGGATTCTGTTCGGGATTTATAGAGACCATTTTAGCCAACAGCAGTTGAGCCTAAACTGATTTACAATGAGAAATATAGCAAGGATATAAAGCTTCATCTGCTCATAGAAGAAGGCTATAACATGATCGAAGTACAGCCAGTTGAGATCAGAAGTTCAGAACAGAAAGAGCCTTTATCAGTGCCTTAGCCATCATGAACTGACAAGTCACAACAAGTCGACAAGCATTTAATGGGTCTTTGTTACTTTGCAAATACTATTGTCGAAGGTTATTCATGGGAAATCATATCAGCATGGGAAAAAAGAGTATTAACAGAAAGTATACACATATACTTTAGCTAAAATAATATGTTTTTAAGTTCTTTTGTTCTAGTAAAACGTTTGTTCTAGTTTTGGTTTATTTAGAAAGACACATTTATTTATATAGTGCTTTTTACAATACATATTGTTTTAAAGTGGCTTTACATTGATAATAGGAAAATAATGCAGCAAAGTTTGTTTTGGCTGTACAGCAGCTCTAGAAGAAAATGGTCTCATTGTCCAGCTTAAGTATGCTCATTGTTGATTCATTTCTGCTGTGAAAATCATTAGTTATTAAAAAAAAAAAAAAAAAAAAAATTGTTATCAGCTCAGTTCAGTTCTCATATAGCATTTTGCATAGGTTTCAGGAAGCTTCAGATTTCCACAGAGAAACACTTCCTCCACTACAAGTTTACAGTCCTGACTAAAGCAGACACATTCCCAGAGTTCAGTGCTGAGGTTGTTGCTGATGACAGACGGATCAAACACTACAATAATGAAGAAAGAGTCTGGATTCTGACTAAAGATGACCGGACTGAACCTCCTAAAGATCCACCTGATTCTAGTAAATGGTTCATACGTCAGATCAGGACTCTGTCAAACTGCACAAACTCACAGTGTTCTGGTGAGATTCATGATTTACTCTCATTCATTATCAGACATTATATTCACTGTAAGTTTGTCATGAGTGTTGTTCTGTGATTGTAGAGCTTCATGTTCTTCAGAGAATAATTGGCTGTGAACTGGAGGAATTTCCTTATGGAACAAAGAATCTGACTGTCTTTGATGAATATGGATTTGATGGAGAGGATTTTATATCCTTAAATTCTGACACTATGAAGTGGATTGATAAAAACCCCAAAGCCAAAGAAACCAAAGAGAAATGGGATCTTCACACAGGACGAAACCAATTCAAGTATTTCTTCAAGAACTGCATGAACTGGATCTCAAAGTTTATCAACAAAAAACAGAGTAAGTTCGTGTGATGAGGTTCATATAAAGGAAGGAAGAAGACAAGGGTCGGCTGACTGCTGACGGTGGTATTTATTGTATTTTCAAACACAAACACAAAGGCAGGTGCATCAGCACAACAACTGAAATAATGTCACAACAAAAAGTTTCACTCCATAAACGGCTTGTGAGTATCAGAGTCCACCGGTCAGCAATCCTTCTCTCTCCCTCGCTCCTGTTTCTCCTGGCGTTATATACTCTCTCCACGCCAATTACTGAAACAAGAAACAGGTGTTCGTCATTTGCATTTAACCCACTCATTCACCGATCGTCTTCTGCCTCTCTCTCCCGCTGTGGACTTCGCTAGACCACGCCCCCCTTGCCACAGTTCTGATCAGATCACTTTAATAAACTCCTGTCTCTGTGTGTGTGAGCGTGACAGAGGTGGAGATTCCAGGGGTCAGAAAGTAAAAGTCCTGCCATATTTTTATTCCACCCACTGAAGCATTAATGAGATAAATAAGTGATTAATTGAGTGAAGATTGAGCATTATTGAAGACACCTGATGATAACAAGCAGAATCACCACAGGAGAAAATCACAATTTTTAAGTTACCATCATCGAGGTCAAGGGTTTGTTTTAGTTGAGCTCTTGACCCTTGCCTTTTTAGTATTAGATTTTGTTTGGGCAGTTTTAACTGCATTAAAACCGACCAGACAAGCAAAGTTAAAAAATGATCAGGTGTGTTGGTTATGTTTTCTCAAAATCATTATTTGATCTGACTCACTGAACTCATTTAGAGCCCAATCTCTGAGTTAGTTTTACATTATTGATTACAGCAGCACTGTGATTCTGCAGAAGATCAGCTTATACAATACAGAATTTTTTTTTTTTTAAAAGTTGTCCTTATCACAAAAAAAAAAAAAATTCTTTTAGGCACACACAAACATCAAGTATCAGCCTGTGAATCTCAACAACGGTGACAAGCAACATATTCTGATCAACAGATCAACTCTGAACATTAGAAAACAAGCTACTAAAAAGTCACAGAAAAACAGCAAAATTTTAATAGTGAGAATAAATGAAATTACTAAGACAATTAAGCTCATAATTTATTCATGCAGCAATGCATGATGGGAGCCATGGATGAATTTTGATTGGTGGCTCCTAGAATGCACTGCAACATGCTTTATGATGGTCACCACTGTTGAGATTCACAGGCTGATTCTTGATGTCTGCGTGTTTAAATGAGCTCTGCTTTTTTTTTTTTTTTTTTAAATCAGAACTCTTAAAAAAAAAAATGTATTGTAAAAGCTGATCTTGTGCTGTAGAATCACAGTGCTGCTGTAATCAATAATGTAAATCTAACTCAGAGATTGGGCTCTAAATTCAGAGATTCAGATCAAATAATGTTTATGTAAAAACATAACCAACATCACCTGATCATCTTTTAACTTTGCTTGTCTGTTTGGTTTTAATGCAGTTAAAACTGCCCAAACAAAATCTAATATTAAAAAGTCAAGGATCAAGAGCTCAACTAAAACAAACCCTGACCTCGATGATGGTAACTTAAAAATTGTGATTTTCTCCTTTGGTGATTCTGCTTGTTATCATCAGGTGTCTTCAATAATGCTCAATCATCACTCAATTAATCACTTATTTATCTCATTAATGCTTCAGTGGGTGGAATAAAAATATGGCAGGACTTTTACTTTCTGACCCCTGGAATCTCCACCTCTGGAGCGTGACATAAGTTCAGCAGATCATCATTCAGTGAAAAATAAATACTGATGAGTTGAAAATGCAAAACCATTGAGGACACATTCAGAAATGTTGAAATATCTTCATTTAAATGTTTTACTTGACTTTCTGTGTTTGTAATGACACATCAGCAGCCCTTCACATTATGAAACACTTCTATGAAACAACTGCATTTATGAAAATATATATATTTGAAGGTTGTATTTATGTACAGGTTTTCTCTATACTTCTTCTTGTGATTATTTACTCACAAAAGGTGATATGAATATGAAGAATTTGTTTTTTGTTCCTTTTTGTAAATGTTTATTTGCATTATTATTTTCTTCTCCAGGTTCTCCAGATGTTCACATCTTTGCGAGGAAATCTCCTGATGATCACAGTAAGCTGGTTCTGACGTGTCTGGCCACTGGTTTCTACCCCACAGAAGTTCGGATGAACATTAGAAGGAACAGAACCAATCTTAAGCATAAAACATCTTCTGGAATCAGACCAAATGATGATGAAACCTTTCAGATGAGAATCAGTGTGGAGATCGACAGAAATTTTGAGGGATCTTATGACTGCCGGGTATTTCACAGCAATTGGATACTACCATTTACAATAAAATGGGGTAAATATCACCATAAATTCAGTCTTGAGTGAATATGTGAAGATTTATACAGTAACACTGCTTCTGCTTTATTAACATATGAAACTAAGTACAAGTCTGTCAATATGTAGAAAGACAACATGATAACACTGATGTTTCTGTCACAAACAATTACAGTTAAAGTGCTTCAACTCAGTTCAACAGTTAAAAACATTTACAATGTTTGTGTTTTTATTTTATTTATTCATTTATTTGTTTTATTTCTTGCAGATGGAAATTGTGCTGACTGTGAAACCGAATCTCAGAATCTCACTTTAATATTATTAGTAGTAGCAGTAGTAATTCTAGCTGTAGCTCAAGCTCTAGCTGTAGTTCCAGCTCTCATTGTGTATATTTGGTGGCTCTGCATAAGGAAATGTTCAAAAGGTGAGTTCTAAATATTGAACAATGTTGCTTTAAATGTCTTGGTTTTCAGTATCCTTAAAGACATTTCCAAAATGATAATGTTTTGACAGTATATAATGTATAACAGTAGAAATATAAACTAGTAAAGAATTTGTAGATCTGAGCAGGACGAGGCCGAGAGCTGTGGGAACAGAGTGATGATTTATAGAGGAGAATAAATCATCATCTCCACACACAGATATCTCCACATCACAGTCACATGATCCAGACCTCTATACTCCAGTGTTTTCATCAAGAGTTCAGTGCTGATGGATTTAAAGACTGAACTGAGATGTGAACAGATTGTGGTTTTTGTGTTACTTATTATAAATGCAATTTAACTTGTTTTATTTGTCAGGGACGGTAGAGAATAACATTGCTGGACAATTCTGAGCAGCAGATGTTCTGTGTTTCTAGGACTGTATTTTTGTCATCTTTTTCTTATTTTCTGCATCAAATGACAGGAAAAACAGGAGAGGATTTGAAGTTTCATCAAACTCTCTTCTGTGCTCCTCTCTTCCTCAAATTACTTTTATTCTGATAAAGTAGAAATGCAACTCAAACCGTGTGCATTTTGCATCATATTTAGAACATTGTCATATTTTCTTTTGAAATGTGGAAATTGAGATTTTCTATTTTAGGATGAAAGCTCTTGGATCGAGGCTTCAGGTTGTTTTGCCTTCTAAAAAAAAAAAAACCCTAAAAACCTTGATATCTGAACATGGTTTATTTTTTCTCACATTGTTATAAATAAATGAACATGCTTTAGTGAGGTATAACATTTAAGTTCTTCTAAAGATGAAAATAAATGCTTTTTTTTTTTTTGCACCTTTGGAAGTTGTTTACATTAATTTTTCCCCTCTAAAATCATTACTTTAGAATTATTGTTGCTCACCCTCAAGTTGTTCCAAACCTGTATGAGTTTCTTTCCTCTGTTGAACACAAAAGAAGATATTTTGAAGAATGTTGGTAACCAGAGAGTTGACAGTAGCCGGAAGGAACACAGCGCCAGTTACATTTTTGTTTTATTTTTGGATG